>NC_140590.1:1251700155-1251996317 GCF_964204655.1 Triturus cristatus | reverse complement strand
CAGAACTCAGCCTCCTGATGGCTACAGACAGTGGGGCGGAAGAAGACTCCGAGCCTCTCCCTGATCTCCTGAAGACTCAGGAGAAAGACGGTTCCGTGGACGGGGTCCGGCTCTCCGATGCCCTCACCCCAGAGCAACGCCAGGGCTGCCGGGACCTCCTGCTGCGGTTCGCTTCACTGTTCTCCCTCACTCCCAGCGTCACCCCTTGGTGCTTGCACGACGTAGACACCGGGGACAGCCCCCCTGTCCGGCACCGGGCCTACCGCGTACCAGATCGGGTACGGGCCTGCATACAAGAGGAAGTGGCCAAAATGCTCACGATCGGGGTCATCGAGCCCTCGGACAGTCCCTGGGCCAGTCCAGTGGTATTGGTCCCCAAAGCCGCTGCCCCCGGCACCACACCTGAACTGAGATTCTGCGTCGACTACCGGGGCTTGAACGCTGTCACCCGAACCGACGCTCATCCTATCCCCAGAGCGGATGAATTGATCGACCGACTGGGGGCCGCCCGCTACCTCAGTATCTTCGACCTAACAGCGGGCTACTGGCAGATCGGTCTCACACCCCAAGCTCAAGAACGATCCGCCTTCTCTACCCCCGATGGCCACTACCACTTCAAGGTCATGCCCTTTGGCATGAAGAACGCCCCCGCTACATTTCAACGTCTTGTGAACCAGGTCTTGGCGGGGCTCGAAGAGTTCAGCGCTGCCTACCTGGACGATATCGCTGTATACAGCCGCCACTGGTCCGACCACCTCCTCCACCTCCAGGAGGTCCTACAGGCCCTCCAGCGGGCCGGCCTCACGATTAAGGCCGGCAAATGCCAAATTGGTCAAGGGTCCGTGACCTACCTGGGGCACCAGGTGGGGAGCGGGCTGGTGGCCCCACTGCAACTTAAGATTGCTGCCATCCAGTCCTGGCAGCCCCCCGTCACTCAGACCGAAGTCCGAGCCTTCCTGGGGCTCACCGGCTACTACCGGCGGTTCGTGAGGGACTACGGCAGCATTGTGGGGCCCCTCACGGGTCTCACGTCCAAGAACCAACCAAAGCGGATTAACTGGACCCCCGATTGTCAAGCGGCCTTCGAAAAGCTGAAGGCCGCCCTGTGCACCGCCCCTGTGCTCCAGGCCCCCGATTACAGTCGGGAATTCGTAGTACAGACAGACGCCTCCGACCACGGCATCGGAGCGGTTCTTTCCCAAGTGAACCCCGAGGGTCATGACCAGCCGGTGGCCTTCATCAGCCGACGTCTCCTGGGCCGAGAACAGCGCTGGAGCACCATCGAGAGGGAGGCCTTCGCAGTGGTGTGGGCCCTCAAAAAGCTCCGGCCCTATCTCTTCGGTACCCACTTCCGGGTACAAACCGACCATAGACCCCTGCAGTGGCTGATGCAGATGCGGGGGGAAAACCCCCAAACTACTACGCTGGTCCATCTCCCTGCAGGGAATGGACTTCACCGTGGAGCACCGACCGGGCCAAGACCACGCCAATGCAGATGGCCTGTCCCGCTTCTTCCGCCTCGACGAAGAGAGTCCCCAAGGAGATGGGTGACTCTCCCCGCCTTCAGCTGGGGGGGACGCATGTTGGACAGGCCACACGAAGGGCTTGCGCCCTCCCCGCATGACAGGGCCCAAGCCCCAGCCCCCCCAGGCGCGGCCCACGAGAATCACCCTCACCCCTTCTCCCGACGGAACTCCTGCCCTCGGACCTCCCTGTAGCACGGGCCCAAACCACCACCGGCTCCCTCGGCCGGGTCAAGCCGCCATCTTGGGCCCTGCACCACGAGGCCGCGTGGCCTCCCCCCGACCCTAACCCTGGGCCTGGCCGGCCCCGACATCCCGGCACCACCATCCACCCAGGAGGTGAGCGGATCACTTGGCAGGTCAATGGGAGGACGAAGTGCCAAGGACTCTCCCCCGCCAGGTGACGATCGCCTCCAGCTCCCCCAGGCACCGGCTCCACCCCCCGCTGGGTGTCTGGACACCTTCATCCCGGACCCTCCGACCCCCAAGTGCGAGGGTCCGGACATCAAAGGGCACCTGCCCTATAACTGGAGCAGCTGCGGAGCAGGAAGGCAGTTGTATCCTGGAGTCGAGAGACACCGAGAGAACTCAGCCTTGACGGACTACTGGCGCTGCCGTAGCCCTATCTTGTGATCCATCGTCCTGCCTGCTGGCGCTGCCGCGGCCTTCTGCAACATCCATCCTCGTCGGGACCTGCTGGCGCTGCCGCGGCCCGTTGTAACGACCATCTTCACCGGGACCTGCTGGCGCTGCCGCGGCCCGTGTATCGACCATCTCCACTGGGACCTGCTGGCGCTGCCGTGGCCCGTACCAGCTAGACCACCTAAGCTCGAGGATTGTGAGCTACCCACCACACCACCTCAACTACCAGACTGGTAACCAGACTGTCCCGCTACCCCCTTTTCCCATCTTGAGAGACTTGAATCGAGGGGACCCCTGAGTCCAGACCTCCTTGTACCTTTTCATCGTACCTTAAGAAGTGCTTATAAAGAACGCTAACTCATCTCCTTGTGTGGTATCTGTCTGTGGGGGGGAAGTTATTTGTCTGTACGATCGCTGGAGACGGCTCTCCCCAGAGACCTCTCCCCTTGTCCTCGGCCGACCCTCCCGGTCCGTCTAACACCGCGCGTGGTGGAGACACCCCGCGCGTGGAGGAGACACCCCGCGCGTGGAGGAGACACCCCGCGCGTGGAGTAGACACCCCGCGCGTGGAGTAGACACCCCGCGCGTGGAGTAGACACCCCACGCGTGGAGTAGACACCCCGCGCGTGGAGGAGACACCCCGCGCGTGGAGGAGACACCCCGCGCGTGGAGGAGACACCCCGCGCGTGGAGGAGACACCCCGCGCGTGGAGGAGACACCCCGCGCGTGGAGGAGACACCCCGCGCGTGGAGGAGACACCCCGCGCGTGGAGGAGACACCCCGCGCGTGGAGGAGACACCCCGCGCGTGGAGGAGACACCCCGCGCGTGGAGGAGACACCCCGCGCGTGGAGGAGACACCCCGCGCGTGGAGGAGACACCCCCCGCGTGGAGGAGACACCCCCCGCGTGGAGGAGACACCCCCCGCGTGGAGGAGACACCCCCCGCGTGGAGGAGACACCCCCCGCGTGGAGGAGACACCCCCCGCGTGGAGGAGACACCCCCCGCGTGGAGGAGACACCCCGCGCGTGGAGGAGACACCCCGCGCGTGGAGGAGACACCCCCCGCGTGGAGGAGACACCCCCCGCGTGGAGGAGACACCCCCCCCCCGTGGAGGAGACACCCCCCCCCGTGGAGGAGACACCCCCCCCCCGTGAAGGAGACACCCCCCCCCCCGTGGAGGAGACCCCCCCCCCCCCGTGGAGGAGACACCCCCCCCCCCCCGTGGAGGAGACAACCCCCCCCCCGGAGGAGACACCCCCCCCCCCCCGGAGGAGACACCCCCCCCCCCGGAGGAGACACCCCCCCCCCGGAGGAGACACCCCGCGCCCGGAGGAGACACCCCGCGCGTGGAGGAGACACCCCGCGCGTGGAGGAGACACCCCGCGCGTGGAGGAGACACCCCGCGCGTGGAGGAGACACCCCGCGCGTGGAGGAGACACCCCGCGCGTGGAGGAGACACCCCGCGCGTGGAGGAGACACCCCGCGCGTGGAGGAGACAACCCCCCCCCCGGAGGAGACAACCCCCCCCCCCGGAGGAGACACCCCCCCCCCCCGGAGGAGACACCCCCCCCCGGAGGAGACACCCCCCCCCCCGGAGGAGACACCCCCCCCCCGGAGGAGACACCCCGCGCGTGGAGGAGACACCCCGCGCGTGGAGGAGACACCCCGCGCGTGGAGGAGACACCCCGCGCGTGGAGGAGACACCCCGCGCGTGGAGGAGACACCCCGCGCGTGGAGGAGACACCCCGCGCGTGGAGGAGACACCCCGCGCGTGGAGGAGACAACCCCCCCCCCCCCGGAGGAGACAACCCCCCCGGAGGAGACAACCCCCCCCGGAGGAGACAACCCCCCCCGGAGGAGACAACCCCCCCCGGAGGAGACAACCCCCCCCGAAGGAGACAACCCCCCCCCCGGAGGAGACAACCCCGCGCCCGGAGGAGACAACCTCCCCCCCCGGAGGAGACAACCCCCCCCGGAGGAGACACCCCGCGCCCGGAGGAGACACCCCGCGCCCGGAGGAGACACCCCGCGCCCGGAGGAGACACCCCGCGCCCGGAGGAGACACCCCGCGCCCGGAGGAGACACCCCGCGCCCGGAGGAGACACCCCGCGCCCGGAGGAGACACCCCGCGCCCGGAGGAGACACCCCGCGCGTGGAGGAGACACCCCGCGCGTGGAGGAGACACCCCGCGCGTGGAGGAGACACCCCCCGCGTGGAGGAGACACCCCCCGCGTGGAGGAGACACCCCCCGCGTGGAGGAGACACCCCCCGCGTGGAGGAGACACCCCCCGCGTGGAGGAGACACCCCCCGCGTGGAGGAGACACCCCCCGCGTGGAGGAGACACCCCCCGCGTGGAGGAGACACCCCCCGCGTGGAGGAGACACCCCCCCCCGTGGAGGAGACACCCCCCCCCCGTGGAGGAGACACCCCCCCCCGTGGAGGAGACACCCCCCCCCCGTGGAGGAGACACCCCCCCCCCGTGGAGGAGACACCCCCCCCCCGTGGAGGAGACACCCCCCCCCGTGGAGGAGACACCCCCCCCCCGTGGAGGAGACACCCCGCGCCCGGAGGAACACCCCCCCCCCCCCGGAGGAGACACCCCCCCCCCCCCGGAGGAGACACCCCCCCCCCGGAGGAGACACACCCCCCCCGGAGGAGACACCCCGCGCCCGGAGGAGACACCCCGCGCCCGGAGGAGACACCCCGCGCCCGGAGGAGACACCCCGCGCCCGGAGGAGACACCCCGCGCCCGGAGGAGACACCCCGCGCGTGGAGGAGACACCCCGCGCGTGGAGGAGACACCCCGCGCGTGGAGGAGACACCCCGCGCGTGGAGGAGACACCCCGCGCGTGGAGGAGACACCCCGCGCGTGGAGGAGACACCCCGCGCGTGGAGGAGACACCCCGCGCGTGGAGGAGACACCCCGCGCGTGGAGGAGACACCCCGCGCGTGGAGGAGACAACCCCCCCCCCCCCGGAGGAGACAACCCCCCCCGGAGGAGACAACCCCCCCCGGAGGAGACAACCCCCCCCGGAGGAGACAACCCCCCCCGAAGGAGACAACCCCCCCCCCCCGGAGGAGACAACCCCGCGCCCGGAGGAGACAACCTCCCCCCCCGGAGGAGACAACCCCCCCCCCGGAGGAGACACCCCGCGCCCGGAGGAGACACCCCGCGCCCGGAGGAGACACCCCGCGCCCGGAGGACACACCCCGCGCCCGGAGGAAACACCCCGCGCCCGGAGGAAACACCCCGCGCCCGGAGGAGACACCCCGCGCCCGGAGGAGACACCCCGCGCCCGGAGGAGACACCCCGCGCCCGGAGGAGACACCCCGCGCCCGGAGGAGACACCCCGCGCCCGGAGGAGACACCCCGCGCGTGGAGGAGACACCCCGCGCGTGGAGGAGACACCCCGCGCGTGGAGGAGACACCCCGCGCGTGGAGGAGACACCCCGCGCGTGGAGGAGACACCCCGCGCGTGGAGGAGACACCCCCCGCGCCCGGAGGAGACACCCCCCGCGCCCGGAGGAGACACCCCCCGCGCCCGGAGGAGACACACCCCGCGCCCGGAGGAGACACACCCCGCTCCCGGAGGAGACACCCCGCTCCCGGAGGAGACACCCCGCTCCCGGAGGAGACACCCCGCGCGTGTAGGAGACACCCCGCGCGTGGAGGAGACATAGATAAGATAAGCCATATTAATTGTTAAACCTCATATATTTCCTGTGAGGTGTGCAGTAATGTTGCCCTGTTCTAAAGTCCCAGTGGCAACTATCTTTAATCCTGTTTTTTTTGTGGCCCTAAGCTCACTCGAATATAATTTGTGTTAAGGCCTACCCCTGTCCCTGACATGAGTGTGGTCCTATAACTGTCCTGTAATCTGGAGCTGTGCACCAAGCGTTCCCTTATTTTGCTGACAGTGGCTTACCACCCATGTCATGGGTTTAACAGGTACAGTGGTGGTAGCATACCATGTTTTGAGTATCTGCAGTCGTGACATATCTGTTGCCGGCCACACTTGTGTAGAGGTCTGCTTCAATGTGTAACCCAGAACCTAGTGCTACCATTCCAAGTTAATTTTGTTTGTTTGTGGCACGTGTAGTACATGCAGTATGCGCATAAGTGAGCCAGAGTAATGGAGGCCTGTGGGTCCCATCTTGGAGGCCACTAGCCTGCACCTGTGCACAAAATTGATGTGAGATTCCCAGACAGTGGAAGTGTATTGCTGACATTTCTGAATCTGGAGGGAGGAGACCATGCTCCTTTGAATATTTACTTAAACGCTTCTGCTAAAACGCGCTGCTAATAAGTCTTCCTGTAGTACTGCCTTTTGGTAGGTGGTGTGGGTGGGACTCTTGTCTCCATTCAGGGCGGAAAGGTTCTTTAAGGTGAGGCCAGCTTTTTGTCTTCATTCTGGTCACTGTTCAGTTTGGCTAGTCATAAGCCAGATGCAGAAAGCTCACGCATCTCTGTGCCTCCTTTGTGGGTACTCCTGGCTGGAAACTAGCTTGCTGTGAGGAGCATCAGAGGTCATTTGAAGGAAGAACAGAGAATCCACATTGCCCATCGGCTTTGACTGTGTAAACGTGGGAACTACTTACATCCTTGTTGCGCCAGTTCTAAATCTTTACACCAAGTAAAGAAGTTGTTAGAAATGGGATTTCTGGTTGGCTAAGGCTTGCGCCAAAGTCAGGCAGAAACCACCACTCTAGTCAGGGCAAGGAAGTTACACGCCAAAGATAACCCCTGCTCACCCCCTTGGTAGCTTGGCACGAGCAGTCAGGCTTATCTCTGAGGCGATGTGTAAAGCGTTTGCGCGCGCACCCAGCAACAACACCCAAGGCCCACCACAAAGGAAACTCCACACAAGGTATTCTATAAAAATAGCCTTTGTATTATACACAACACATTAGATAAAAACACACACTCTACAATGTGCCAACAGGCACGGGCAGAATTTACAAGGGATTATATATACAGGGGACAGGGCCACCTGGACCGCTGTCCGGAATTAGCACTCTTAGAACATAGGAATAATACTGTAGTATAAAATAACATATGTAGCACACAACCAGTAACTACTGGTATCAGGTAAGTACCACTTACGCAACCCTAACCACCTTAGGAAAATATTGCGCAGGGAATCAGGACCTCACTAGCACCACCTGTACTAGGGAGAAAACAACCACCTAAGTATCACAATACCTGTAGGGGTCTAAGCACATAAACACATGATGCATAACATTCAGAGGTGTAAAGCAAAGCACATGACGCATAAACACATTCAGAGGTGCAGAAAAGGTACAATGGCGCCAAAACTCACATTAGCCACTACCTGTGGCAGTCCCTAGGCCAACTGTCCTTGAAGGGGCAAGACGCCCTATGTCCCAATGTCAGTGGGGGGGAGCCTACACGTGGCAGCTGCCCACTAAGTGCTGGGCAGCTGTAGGGACTGAGGCCTGGGCACCTCTGGGCCCTAAAACAAGTATGGCCTCCGTTGGAGCCTCGCTGGGCTCTGAGCAAACACTCGTGGCCCCCTGAGCCCCTCTGGGCTCCACACGAGAAATGCCCCCTGAGCCTCGCAGGCTCTATAACAAGAATGCGCCCCTGACGTTGGAGCCTGGTGGGCTCAATAAACAAATGTGCACCGTTGGAGCCTCTGTGGCTCTGAAAACATGTGCCCCAACCGTTGGAGCCTCTGTGGCTCGAGGACCATGTGCCTCTTTGGAGCCTCGTGGGCTCGGAAAACGAATATGCCCCTGTAGAGCCTTCAAGGCTCTCAATGATACTACTCCAGCAGTTAGAGGGAGGGGGGCCTCGTGGCTCGGGACCCCGTTGGGGCGGCCCGCTGCCTTCCGGGGCCGCCCGACACTCGCACTGCATCGGTGCCTTGATTTGGGGGCGACCCACACCTGAGGGGTGGCTCCGGCACGTCCCGTGTGCTTGGAGCCGGCCTTGTCAGGTGGGGGCTGCTTGGGAGAGAGGCACCGGAGTGAGGCTTCGAGGAGGCTTCCACCCCCCAGCCGGCTTCACTTACCGGCTCTTCCTGGGCCTCTGGTCTACTTTGGTTGAGCTGACGAAGCTCCGGTCCGTGTCGCGGGAAGGGCTCTCGCCCTCCGCACCCTCCGTCACGCTTCTCCGCTTCTCCGGGCCGGCCCAGTGCGGGGTGGGCTCCCGCCTGGGTCTCGAGGGGGAATTACACCAGCCGCACGTCGTCGTCGGAAGGAGGAGGGGTAGGCTCCCGCCCTCCTACTTCCGGTTATCCCGGAGTCCCGCCCACTTCACCACACGGCGTTGCCTGACTTCCTGGGCTTCCCCCGGGGCCGCGGCGGTGATTCTCTCTACGGCGGAAATGAGGGGTGGGCTCCCTCAATTAAAACGTGATATACGGCGGGGTGAGCACCCGCCGTAAGATAAACAAATTAGCGGGGTGGGCACCCGCCAATACGCACGGCAATGTCCCTGGCAGGGTGGGCACCTGCCAGTGGACGTAGGAATCGGCAAGGACGGGGCACACGCCGGGTGGGCACCGGCTTTTCGAAATAGCGCGCTCCAAGCGCTAAGGAAAACAAGGGAGAGCGCTCCCAGCGCTCACGGCCAGTTCAGCGCTTCCAGGCGCTTAGAGATCCAAATAAAGCGCTCCCAGCGCGTTAAGGGTGCCAGTAGCACAAAGTCCAGTAGTGTTCTCCCCTGCATGCAGCAGGGCAGGGGTGGGGGGCAAGGCTGGACCCAGAGCCAGCTCACTGGGCCTCCAGGCAGGGAGGTAGTCCAGGTGGCGGTCCTCTGGTCCAGCAGCAGCAGCAGCCCCCCTCAGGCAGGATCCTGGCAAAGAACAGCTTCTGTGGGGACACAGCCCCATTCTTATACAGCAAAACCCCTTTGTTCTGGGTTCAGGGTGAGGGGGAAAACCAGTCGCAGCTGGTTGGGGAGCACCCTTGATGTGCTCAGCCCCTCACTCTATTCACTGGCAGGGCTAGGGTCGTCAGTCGCACCACAGGGGGCGGGGCCAGCATTGTGTGTGGAAAACCCTGTCCTATTCAGGACCCAGGTGTACTCCTCCCACCCATCTAGCTGCTGATCCCCCCATTCACCACTGGGTGACTCATCCTGACTCTGGGGAATCCCTAGCCCGTCACATGACATGACCAGCCAATCACGCGACAGACACACTGCACACAGAAGTGCCCACTTCTAGAAGTGGCACTTCCACACTAGGTACATGCACGCCGCACACATCATCGCGCAGCATTCACTCCCACGAGTCCGCACATACCAAACTCGGGCCTGCACACCCCACGCATCAGGAACTACTAGGGACACATACATTCCCCATGCATTCCTATGGGAGGGCAGGCCTATCTCACCACATGCACTCAGAGCGCGCACGCACTTTACCCTGGGACACAGGGAAAGTGCGTAGAAACCAAAAAATCACCACACCAAGTCACCAGTAAAAAGCAAAAAAAGTTCAGGGGTGAACCTGCCAGAAGGGCCAAGTCCAACAGAAGTATTTCACAGCATACTTTGAGAACTACTGTGCAAGCAGATGTGGTGTCTGTGTGACAGCATGCTTCCAAGAGGAGAGGGTACATCCCCTGTAGTCTTTACTTGCTGGAAGAGTTGATCTGAAGCCAGCCTGTCTGCTGAGAGTTAAAGTTCCTGTTAAGTCTGCAGGAGGTGTGACTGTCCACGGAATGCCAGAAACAGGCAGACTCTAGCATATAGGGTCTAACAGGAGCAAGAAGACTGAAGAGAAGGATCTATGAATTTGAAGAGTATGAGTGCAGTCTCTCCAAAAGTGCGTGTTAGAAATGGGATTTCTGGTTGGCTAAGGCTTGCGCCAAAGCCAGACAGAAACCACCACTCTAGTCAGGGCAAGGAAGTTACACGCCAAAGATAACCCCTGCTCACCCCCTTGGTAGCTTGGCACGAGCAGACTGGCTTATCCCTGAGGCGATGTGTAAAGCGTTTGCGCGCGCACCCAGCAACAACACCCAAGGCCCACCACAAAGGAAACTCCACACAAGGTATTCTATAAAAATAGCCTTTGTATTATACACAACACATTAGATAAAAACACACACTCTACAATGTGCCAACAGGCACGGGCAGAATTTACAAGGGATTATATATACAGGGGACAGGGCCACCTGGACCACTGTCAGGAATTAGCACTTTTTAGAACATAGGAATAATACTGTAGTACAAAATAACATATGTAGCACACAACCAGTAACTACTGGTATCAGGTAAGTACCACCTACGCAACCCTAACCACCTTAGGAAAATATTGCGCAGGGAATCAGGACCGCACTAGCACCACCTGTACTAGGGAGAAAACAACCACCTAAGTATCACAATACCTGTAGGGGTAAGCGCACATTACACATGATGCATCACATTCAGAGGTGTAGAACAAGGAAAACACATGATGCATAAAATAACACATTCAGAGGTGTAAAGCAAGGCACATGATGCATCAACACACATTCAGAGGTGCAGGAAAACACAATTGCGCAGGAACTCACATTAGCCACCACTGTGGCAGTCCCCAGGCCAACTGGCCTTGAAGGGGCAAGGACGCCCTGTGTCCCAATGTCAGGACCAGACTGCGCACGCAGTCAAGGCAAAGCGCAAAGTCACGGCGCACAACCTACACGTTGCAGCTGCCCACTAAGTGCTGAGCAGCTGTAAAACAAGGATGCTGGGGCCAACGTTGGAGCCTCACCGGGCTCTGGGCATGACTAATGCCCCTAGAGCAACGTAGGAGCCACGTGGGCTCAAGACCACAAGAAATGCCCCCTAGATCGTTGGAGCCTCACCGGGCTCAAAACCAATGATGTCCCTGAGCCTCGCAGGCTCTAATCAGCTGTGGGGGGGGGGGGGACAACGTTGGAGCGGCCCGCTGCCTTCCGGGGCCGCTCGTAACTGACAAGGAATGCCCCCGTTCGTTGGAGTCCCACACGGGGAACTCTTAGACAAAATGCCCCCGTGGAGCCTTCACGGCTCTTAAGAAGAATGCCCCCGAGCCTCACAGGCTCTGAATCGAGATTGCCCCCGTTATGGAGCGCGCAGGGCGCTCTGACCAAGAAATGCGGGGGAGCCAACGTTGGAGCGGCCCACTGCCTTCCGGGGCCGCTCTTGTCCTCAAAACAACTGCCCCCCTATGTGGGAGCGCCTCTAGACTGAGGCCTCTCTTGGGGGCGAGGGGGGCGCTCTCGTTGGTGGGCCCCGTCGGAGCGGCCCGCAACTGCGGCGCCGCTGGGGGGGAGGGGCAGAGATTCCAATCACCCGGAGTCCCGCTTACCTGGGACTTCCCGCGGTGTCTCTGCTCGGTCCTCCTCCCGGGCGCTTCACCAACAGGCACAAGAATACCGGAGCCCTACTCACCGGGCGTGGCCAGCACTCCTCAGGTCTCGTGCTTCTCCGGAGGGCCCCGGGGCGCAGGGTAGGCTCCTGCCTGCTCCGGGGCTTCGAATCCAGCCGCGAGCTTTCGGAGGGAGGCGGGGTAGGCTCCCGCCCTCCTACTTCCTGATGTCCCGGAGTCCCGCCCCTGGCCTGCCTGACTTCCTTCAAGCCCGGCCGCGGCGGTGACTTCTCTCGGCAATAAGAGGGGTAGGCTCCCTCGTGATGCAGTATACAGCGGGGTGGGCACCCGCCGTAGGAATATTTAAATAAGCGGGGTGGGCACCCGCCAACAAGCACACAATGCGGGGTGGGCACCCGCTTCGATTATCGCAAAATAGCAGGGAATCCCTACGTCGGGGTTCCCTCGCTGATAATTGCAGCGCCGCGCTGCTGGCCCCAATTAAAGCGCTCCTAGCGCTATAAGTGAATGAAAGGCGCTTCCAGGCGACCTAGGGGGAAAATAAAGCGCTCCCAGCGCCTAAAGGACGATCCCAGCAAAGTCCAGCAAAGTTCTTCCCTGCATGCAGCAGGGCAGGGGTGGGGGGCAAGGCTGGACCCAGAGCCAGCTCACTGGGCCTCCAGGCAGGGAGGTAATCCAAGTGGCGGTCCTCTGGTCCAGCAGCAGCAGCAGCCCCCCTCAGGTAAGATCCTGGCAGAGAACAGTTTCTGTGGGGACACAGCCCCATTTTTATACAGTCAAACCCTTTGTTCTGGGTTCAGGGTGAGGGGGAAAACCAGTCGCAGCTGGTTGGGGAGCACCCTTGATGTGCACAGCCCCTCACTCTATTCACTGGCAGGGCTAGGGTCGTCAGTCGCACCACAGGGGGCGGGGCCAGCATTGTGTGTGGAAAACCCTGTCCTATTCAGGACCCAGGTGTACTCCTCCCACCCATCTAGCTGCTGATCTCCCCATTCACCACTGGGTGACTCATCCTGACTCTGGGGAATCCCTAGCCCGTCACATGACATGACCAGCCAATCACGCGACAGACACACTGCACACAGAAGTGCCCACTTCTAGAAGTGGCACTTCCACACTAGGTACATGCACGCCGCACACATCATCGCGCAGCATTCACTCCCACGAGTCCGCACATACCAAACTCGGGCCTGCACACCCCACGCATCAGGAACTACTAGGGACACATACATTCCCCATGCATTCCTATGGGAGGGCAGGCCTATCTCACCACATGCACTCAGAGCACGCACGCACTTTACCCGGGGACACAGGGAAAGTGCGCAGAAACCAAAAAATTACCACACCAAGTCACCAATAAAAAGCAAAAAAAGTTCAGGGGTGAACCTGCCAGAAGGGCCAAGTCCAACACAACCCCCTTCCAGCCAAAACGCAGGGCAGACCAATCACCACCGTGATGGACTTCCCTGCTTGGGGCGATAGAACACGGACGCGGGCCCGCAACTGCAGGGACACCCTCCGGTTCTACGCCACGGTGAACCCATGAAATTCTTTCTAACACCACTGTCTGGACCAACTGGGCTACCCCACTGGTACTCCCAAGCTGTCCGCGGCCAAGACCAGGCCCTAGGCCACCCAGGTGCCACCGGTCTTTGCCTAACCATAGAGAGGGGGGTAGTAACCCCTGGCACATAGCGGCCATTCTCCACTCTACCCCTCATCAGGGCAGTTCTAAACTGCCACTGATCCTCCAGCCTAGGGTCTATACCCTCAAGCTGACCAAAAGTCACGGGTGAGGCTCTCCTCCCCCTACCTCTTCTTCTGGGGTTCCGCCCTCTCTTCCTCTGATAGGCGACCCCGTAACGCAATTCACCTACCAGCTCAGGACCCCTCCCTGAGAACTGGTCTCCCAACCTAGGGTTTAAAACCTTTGGTGGAATACTTGCCTGGCCCTCCAGGACTTCGGGGGACTTACACACCATCCCCCCAAGAGGAACATATGCCTCATATGTTGCATGACAGTCTGCCTGGCGCAGATCTCCCGTCCCCTGTCCACCTGACAGTGCGCGAAGATCCCCCAGGACAGACGTGTGGTCACCATGGTCACCTCGAGGAGACTCAGCCCTCCCGGCTGGTCCCTGACCCACTGGCTCCTCCACCGGGAACACCGCCCCATGCCACTCCTCTCGCTGGACTTCTGTACCCTCCCTACTGGAGCGGTACTGCCAGACATCAGAACCACTGGAGCTTTATTTACAGATGCTCCAGGTCCTCCATACACTAGGTGATCCTCCTCAAATGGACTAACAGGACAGCCTAGGTCCCAAACTTGGTGTTCCCTCATGAAACCATCCAAGTCATGAGGCAGGGTTTCGTGCGTCTGGGGACCCTCGGTCACCCACTTACTCCCGCTCCACTGAGCCAGGCCGTAAGCCCCTACACCCTCCTCGCTATCCGGGGACCTAGCTGGGCTACACTGAGCCTCCTCCACCACGCTGGGCTGGAGGATCTCTGAACCACTACTGTTGGAATCACTCTCCCATTCCTCATCAGAACTTGGGACCCCTTCCCATCGGTCTGCTCTTTTTGCAAGGTCCCAAGCATCCAAATCGTAATATCCCAACAGGTGTTGGCGCAACCCGGGGTAAAAACTACTGAGTAGCTGCTCTTTGATAACCAGAGCATACAGTCCTTCAAAATCCCGTTTCGTGTTTACTCTTACCCAATCATCCAGTGCATCCTCGCATTCACCCACAAACGTGTCCCAAGACTGGTGAGACAGCTTCCTACTGCCCCTGAATTTCAACCTATACTCCTCTTCTTGGGAAACAGGTACCAGACTGGGTAAACTGGGAATGGGACTTCCTGCACTGGACTTTATCTCGCTGTCACCACTGGACTCAACCCTCCCTGGGGAGCCCAGACAACTACAACTGCGCTCAGGGGACAACTTACCCTCCAGAGCTAATTTCTCTGTGGCAAAGGCCCTCTCAGCCTCCGCCATCTGTTTCTGAGCTAAGACCCTCTCGGTCTCCAGCTTGGCATGCTCTATCCTGAGCTTCTCCATGGCCAGCTGATGCTCCCTTTCTTCCCTCCTATCTACCCACTCCTCTGGGGACAGGGAAAGGGATGGGGTGCTGCTCCTGACACTGGACCCAGCAAGGGACTCCCTATCTATGGGGTCTCCACTATCTACTGGCGTCCCTGTCAGGTTACTTTCTTCCTCCTCTTCTAAATCGTCAGGGCTCCCCACAGACCCACCACCCTCCTGGTGTGAGGCCCGGGCCCTTATCCTACTGCGCTCAAGACCCCATTGACCCTTTTGCCATAGGATCAGGCTGCTTCTAAGTTCGGACTGAGAGTCTGACTCATCCACCCCTATGTCTCTCTCTTCACAGAACCTTACCAACTCCAACATACTGTACCCAAAAAGATCACAGAAATCAAAAGCTGGCTCCATTTTGGCGGACGTTCTTGAGAAAAGATCACACAGGGAACCTAGGGGTCTGAGCTTAACACAGGAGTACACAATTCGCAAAAAGATTCAGCAAGCTCTCTGTTAGAAAAGGTAGACGGACCGGGAGGGCCGGCCGGGGTCAGGGGGAGAGGTCTCCAGGGAGAGCCGTCTCCAGCGATCGTACAGACAAGTAACTTCCCCCCCACAGACAGATATCACACACGGATAAGGTTCAGTGTTCTTTATAGGTACTTATTTACGATACGGTAGAATGGTACAAGGAGGTCTGGACTCAGGGGTCCCCTCGATTAGAGTCTCGTAAGGTAGGGAAGGGGGTAGCGGGTCAGTCTATTTACCAATCAGGTAGTTCGGATGAGATGATGATGAGCTCACATTCCTCGAGCTTGGTGGTTAGGTGGTATGGTCCGCGGCAGCGCCGGCAGGTCCCGGTGAAGATGGTCGTTACAACGGGCCGTGGCAGCGCCAGCAGGTCCCAGGAAGATGAACGGTCCGCGGCAGCGCCAGCAGGTCCCGATGAGGATGGTCGTTACAACGGGCCGCGGCAGCGCCAGCAGGTCCCAGGAAGATGAACGGTCCGCGGCAGCGCCAGCAGGTCCCGGTGAGGATGGTCGTTACAACGGGCCGCGGCAGCGCCAGCAGGTCCCAGGAAGATGAACGGTCCGCGGCAGCGCCAGCAGGTCCCGGTGAGGATGGTCGTTACAACGGGCCGCGGCAGCGCCAGCAGGTCCCAGGAAGATACAGATTGCAGAAGGCCGCGGCAGCGCCAGCAGGCAGGACGATGGTTCACAAGAGCGGGCTACGGCAGCGCCAGTAGACCGTCAGGGTTGAGTTCACTCGGTGTCTCTCAACTCCAGGATACAACTGCCTTCCTGCTCTGGAGCTGCCTCAGTTATAGGGCTGGTGCCCTTTGATGTCCGGGCCCTCGCACTTGGAGGTCGGAGGGTCCGGGATGAAGGTGTCCAGACACCCAGCAGGGGGTGGAGCCAGCGCCTGGGGGAGCTGGAGGCGATCGGCACCTGGCGGGGGGAAGAGCCCTTGACACTTCGTTCTCCCATTGACCTGCCAAGTGGTCCGCTCACCTCCTGGGTGGATGGTGGTGCCGGGATGTCGGGGCCGGCCAGGCCCGGGGGTAGGGTCGAGGGGAGGCCATGCGGCCGCGTGGTGCAGGGCCCAAGATGGCGGCTTGACCCGGCCGGGGAAGCCGGTGGGGCTGGACCCCGTGATGAGTAGGGGTCCGAGGGCAGAGGGTCCGTCGGGAGACGGGGTACAGGTGCTTGCCGCGGGGATATGCCAGGTGGGCCGGAGTTCGGGCCCTGTCGTGCGGGGAGGGAGCAAGCCGTCTGTGAGGCCTGTCCAACATGCGTCCCCCCCAGCTGAAGGCGGGGAGAGTCACCCATCTCCTTGGGGACTCTCTTCGTCGAGGCGGAAAAAGCGGGACAGGCCATCCGCGTTGGCGTGGTCTCGGCCTGGTCGGTGCTCCACAGTGAAGTCCATTCCCTGCAGGGAAATGGACCAGCGCAAGAGTTTTGGGTTCTCCCCCCGCATCTGCATCAGCCATTGCAGGGGTCGATGGTCGGTTTGTACCCGGAAGTGGGTACCGAAGAGATAGGGTCGGAGCTTTTTGAGGGCCCACACTACTGCGAATGCCTCTCTCTCGATGGTGCTCCAACGCTGTTCTCGGGCCCGGAGACGTCGACTGATGAAGGCCACCGGCTGGTCATGACCTTCGGGGTTCAACTGAGAGAGGACGGCTCCGATGCCGTGGTCGGAGGCGTCGGTCTGCACCACAAATTCCCGACTGTAATCGGGGGCCTGGAGCACCGGGGCGGTGCACAGGGCGGCCTTCAGCTCCTCGAAGGCCGCTTGACAATCAGGAGTCCAGTTGACCCGCTTCGGTTGATTCTTGGATGTGAGACCCGTGAGGGGCCCCACGATGCTGCCGTAGTCCTTCACGAACCGCCGGTAGTAGCCGGTGAGCCCCAAGAAGGCTCGGACCTCGGTCTGGGTGACGGGGGACTGCCAGGACTGGATGGCAGCAATCTTAAGTTGTAGTGGGGCCACCAGCCCGCTTCCCACTTGGTGCCCAAGGTAGGTCACAGACCCTTGGCCAATTTGGCACTTGCCGGCCTTAATGGTGAGGCCGGCCCGCTGGAGGGCTTGGAGGACCTCTTGGAGGTGACGGAGGTGGTCGGACCAGTGGCGGCTGTATACAGCGATATCGTCCAGGTAGGCAGCGCTGAATTCTTCGAGCCCCGCCAAGACCTGGTTCACAAGACGTTGGAACGTGGCGGGGGCATTCTTCATGCCAAAGGGCATGACCTTAAATTGATAGTGGCCATCGGGGGTGGAGAAGGCTGACCGTTCCTGAGCCCTGGGTGTGAGGCCGATCTGCCAGTAGCCCGCCGTTAGGTCGAAGATACTAAGGTAGCGGGCGGCCCCCAGCCGGTCGATCAGCTCGTCTGCTCGGGGGATGGGATGAGCGTCGGTCCGGGTGACAGCGTTCAAGCCCCGGTAGTCGACGCAGAATCTCAGTTCAGGGGCGGTGCCGGGGGCAGTGGCCTTGGGAACTAATACAACCGGACTGGCCCAGGGACTGTCCGAGGGCTCGATGACCCCGATCGTGAGCATCTTGGCCACTTCCTCCTGTATGCAGGCCCGTACCCGATCTGGTACGCGGTAGGCCCGGTGCCGGACAGGGGGACTGTCCCCGGTGTCTACGTCGTGCAAACACCAAGGGGTGACCCCGGGGGTGAGGGAGAACAGGGCAGCGAACTGCAGCAGGAGGTCCCGGCAGTCCTGGCGTTGCTCCGAAGTGAGGGCGTCAGAGAGCCGGACCCCATCCACGGAGCCGTCCTTCTCCTGAGTCTTTAGGAGATCCGGGAGGGGCTCGGAGTCTTCTTCTGTACCACTGTCTGTAGCCATCAAGAGGCTAAGTTCGGAGCGCACAAAGTGTGGCTTGAGCCGGTTGGTGTGGAGGACCCGCAGGGGTTCCGGGGGGACCCCATGTCGACGAGGTAAGTGACGGGGCTTTTACGCTCGACCACTTTGAAGGGCCCCGTCCACTTGTCTTGCAGGGCACATGGTTCGGTGGGGGACATCACCCATACTTGCTGCCCAGGCTCGAATTCAACGGAGGAGGCATTGTGATCATACCACCTCTTCATGTCCTCCTGGCTGGCCTCGAGGTTCGCCTTGGCCATCTCCCTGAAGCGCCGGGTCTGGTTTCGTAGGGCCAGGATGTATTTGAAGACGTCTGGAGGGGTCGTTAAGGGGGCCATCTCCCAACCTTCCTTGACTAGGCTGAGGGGCCCTCGCACAGGGTGCCCGTACAGGAGTTCGAAAGGGCTAAAGCCGAGGGACTTCTGGGGGACTTCTCGGTAGGCGAAGAGGAGGCACGGGAGTAGGACATCCCACTGGCGACGGAGAGGCTCTTCCAATCCCCCAATCATCCCCTTGAGAGTGCGGTTAAAACGCTCCACTAGTCCGTTCCCTTGGGGGTGATAGGGGGTCGTGAATCTGTAGGTGACCCCGCATTGTTGCCAGAGGGACTTCATGTATTTAGATATGAAATTCGTACCTCGGTCGCTGACGACTTCTCGGGGGAAGCCTACCCGGGAGAAGATTCCCATCAGGGCCCGGCCAACCACCGGAGCTGTCACTGTCCGTAGGGGCACCGCCTCGGGGTAGCGGGTGGCATGGTCCACTAGTACCAAGATGAACCTGTGTCCTTGTGCCGTGCGGGGGTCCAGAGGCCCCACAATGTCTATCCCCACCCTCTCGAACGGGGTGGTGACCACAGGGAAGGGTTGCAGAGGGGCCTTCAGCTTCCGACCACTTTTCCCGCTGGCTTGGCACGTGGGGCAAGATCGGCAGTGGTTCAGGACGTCATTCCTCATTTTCGGCCAGAAAAAGTGGGTCACCAGGCGACTGTATGTTTTGTCCTGGCCCAGGTGTCCAGCCAGGGGGACATCGTGGGCCAAGTTGAGCAGAAAGTCTCGGAAGCGGAGCGGTACCACCAGAACTCGACCGGCCCCCAGCTCGGCCATTCTTTGCTCGCTGTAGAGCAGGTCGTTGTCCCAGTAGACCCAGTGGGTGCCGGTGGTGTCCCCGGCGTTTTGGGTATTGGCTTGTTGGCGGAGTCCCTCGAGGGAGGGACAGGTCTTTTGTTCCTGGCGGAACTGTTCTTGGGTGGGCCCCCCCTCTTGACGCCACTGAGCCAGATCCGGGAGGTCCTGGTGCTGTGCGTCTTCTTCGATAGTCGGGTCCGGGAGGTCGGACTCGCTGTTGTCCTCTACGGGGGCAACCGGGGGCGGAGGTGCTGGCCATTCGGTTTCTTCTGATCGGGGGGCGGCACGGGCGGCCATGGATCGGGTGGTTATGCAGGCCCAGTCCGGGAGGCCCAGCATCCCCAGGTGCTCTCTTCTCTCGACGGTGGCCCACGGGGAACTCTCGAGGTCATTCCCCAGGAGGCAGTCCACGGGGGCATCGTCCCGGACCGTCACCTTCAGTAGGCCGGAGACCCCTCCCCATTCAAACGGGACGCAGGCCATCTCACACATACTCTCAGAGTTATCTGCCGAGCGGACGGGGCAGAGAATGTTCGGCAGGATCTGTTCGGGCTTCACCAGATGACAGCGGACGGCCGTCACGCTGGCGCCGGTGTCACGCAAGGCCTCGGCTCTCTGTCCATTAATGGTCACCCACTGACCGTATTTTCTAGTGTTGGCGGGTAGGGGAGCCCGCGGAACCATGTCTCTTCCCCCTAGGCATGCCAGGACCATGGCGGCCGGTTCCCACCCTTGCTGGGCCGGCTCGTACTCTTCGGGTCCCTCCGATGATTGCTCTTCCCCTAGGGCAGCGGCCGCCACCTGGCGGGGCTTGGGTGTTTGGTTTAGCGGGCAGGTCGGGTCGTTGGCGTAGTGGCCTAGTCGCTGGCACCGGTGGCACGTGACGTTGGCTCGGTACCCAGGCCGCAACGGGGGGTTGCCCCGGCCGGCCGGAGGCGGGGTGCTGGCCACGGGTGTTGCTGGTAAGGCGTCTCTCCCTCGCCCCTGGCCCCCTCCTCCTCCCCGAGGACGGTGCTGGCCTTGGTTGCCTCTGTTCTGGTCGTGGGGCCCTCTCCGGCCCACTCGGGTGCTTTCCCACCGGTCAGCTTCGGCGGCGAGCTGCCGGGGGTCAGTCAGCTTACTGTCGAGTAGGTGCTGCCTGAGCTCGACGAAACAGTTGTTTGACAGGTGCTCCCATACCATAAGGTTGAAGAGTTGTTCATAGGTGGTGACCTGACTTCCCTTGATCCAACCTTCGAATGCCCGGCTGAAATAGTTCACGTATTCTACCCAAGTTGTACCTGGGATCCTGGTGCAATCTCTGAACCTCTGGCGGTACATCTCGGGCGTGAGGCCGTAGCGGGTGAGGAGGGCAGCCTTCATGTGGTCGTAGGACGACATTTGGTGATCGGGGAGCTGCAGCAGGGCATCGCGACCCTCGTTGATAAATCTCCCCCACAGTCCGGCTCCCCAATCACTCCGGTCGATCCGGTGGGAGGTCATTGCGATCTCATAGGCTTTAAACCACTGTTGTATGTCGTCTTCTCGGACATATTCGCGGACAACATCCTTGGGGATGTGAACTTTTTTCTCACTTGGCCCCGGGGTGTGTGGTCGCTCAGGCACCCCCAGTTCCTTATTCTGTTTGCGCAGTTCTATTTCCGCTAGTCGGCGCTCGTGCTCGAGCGTTATTTTTTTCTCTTCCAGCTCTCTCTGTCTCTGCTTTTCTTCTCGTTCCTCCCGAAGCCGCATATGCTCGAGGTTGAGTTTCTGTTCAGCTAACTTGAGTTCCCCATCCATCTTGAGTCGTGCCATCTCCAACTCGTGTAATCTGACTCTGTCTCTTTCTCGGATCTCCTCTTGCGGGAGGCCCGTTCCCCGCTCCTCGGGAGCCGTGGCGTTCCCCTCTGGTGTGACGCTGGTTTGGTCGGAGGGTCCTGTGACCCCCGTTTCTGTCCATGACTCCAGAGCGCGCTTTAGATCATCCTTGGTACTCAGGCCGGTGGTAGCAATGCCAAGTTCTATGCAAAATTGTCTCAGTTCGCGGTGGTTGTATTCTTCTAACTTCTCTATTTGGAATTTCTCGGTGGAGCTGCTATCTTTGGTCGACATCGTGCTTATGTCGTGGGGTGAGCTACTTTCTGTACGATTACGCGTTGATTCGGATCGCGCCGCTGGCCACCAATGTTAGAAAAGGTAGACGGACCGGGAGGGCCGGCCGGGGTCAGGGGGAGAGGTCTCCAGGGAGAGCCGTCTCCAGCGATCGTACAGACAAGTAACTTCCCCCCCACAGACAGATATCACACACGGATAAGGTTCAGTGTTCTTTATAGGTACTTATTTACGATACGGTAGAATGGTACAAGGAGGTCTGGACTCAGGGGTCCCCTCGATTAGAGTCTCGTAAGGTAGGGAAGGGGGTAGCGGGTCAGTCTATTTACCAATCAGGTAGTTCGGATGAGATGATGATGAGCTCACATTCCTCGAGCTTGGTGGTTAGGTGGTATGGTCCGCGGCAGCGCCGGCAGGTCCCGGTGAAGATGGTCGTTACAACGGGCCGCGGCAGCGCCAGCAGGTCCCAGGAAGATGAACGGTCCGCGGCAGCGCCAGCAGGTCCCGATGAGGATGGTCGTTACAACGGGCCGCGGCAGCGCCAGCAGGTCCCAGGAAGATGAACGGTCCGCGGCAGCGCCAGCAGGTCCCGGTGAGGATGGTCGTTACAACGGGCCGCGGCAGCGCCAGCAGGTCCCAGGAAGATGAACGGTCCGCGGCAGCGCCAGCAGGTCCCGGTGAGGATGGTCGTTACAACGGGCCGCGGCAGCGCCAGCAGGTCCCAGGAAGATACAGATTGCAGAAGGCCGCGGCAGCGCCAGCAGGCAGGACGATGGTTCACAAGAGCGGGCTACGGCAGCGCCAGTAGACCGTCAGGGTTGAGTTCACTCGGTGTCTCTCGACTCCAGGATACAACTGCCTTCCTGCTCTGGAGCTGCCTCAGTTATAGGGCTGGTTCCCTTTGATGTCCGGGCCCTCGCACTTGGAGGTCGGAGGGTCCGGGATGAAGGTGTCCAGACACCCAGCAGGGGGTGGAGCCAGCGCCTGGGGGAGCTGGAGGCGATCGGCACCTGGCGGGGGGAAGAGCCCTTGACACTTCGTTCTCCCATTGACCTGCCAAGTGGTCCGCTCACCTCCTGGGTGGATGGTGGTGCCGGGATGTCGGGGCCGGCCAGGCCCGGGGGTAGGGTCGAGGGGAGGCCATGCGGCCGCGTGGTGCAGGGCCCAAGATGGCGGCTTGACCCGGCCGGGGAAGCCGGTGGGGCTGGACCCCGTGATGAGTAGGGGTCCGAGGGCAGAGGGTCCGTCGGGAGACGGGGTACAGGTGCTTGCCGCGGGGATATGCCAGGTGGGCCGGAGTTCGGGCCCTGTCGTGCGGGGAGGGAGCAAGCCGTCTGTGAGGCCTGTCCAACACTCTCTAACCCAGAGAACTCACACTCACTTGCCTAGTGCCACACACCATTCATCCACACACACAACCCTCCCCTCGGACTGGTAACGCAGTTTCTACCACCCCTGATTCCTCAACCTGACCACCACGTGACACAGGTACCAACTCTGGGCGCAGGGCGGGGGACAAATGTACAGGACACTATTACGCTGCCACCACTGGATCCCACCCTCTGGTGAATCCAGAAACACAATGCACTAAGGGGGATGATCTACCATCCCGAGCTAGGGACACCTAACTCACAGTGCACAAAACCACATTTCCAAAGAAATGACAATTAAAAACAAACTTAGAACAATAATCCCTATACCATGTGATTTATCTAAATGCAGAGTTTTGTAGTGCGGCCAGTTGCCGCTGCGGTACAGCGCAAACGCAAGTCCAAATCCCACCGCTGATCACCAATTTTAGAAATGGGATTTCTGGTTGGCTAAGGCTTGCGCCAAAGCCAGACAGAAACCACCACTCTAGTCAGGGCAAGGAAGTTACACGCCAAAGATAACCCCTGCTCACCCCCTTGGTAGCTTGGCACGAGCAGACTGGCTTATCCCTGAGGCGATGTGTAAAGCGTTTGCGCTCGCACCCAGCAACAACACCCAAGGCTCACCACAAAGGAAACTCCACACAAGGTATTCTATAAAAATAGCCTTTGTATTATACACAACACATTAGATAAAAACACACACTCTACAATGTGCCAACAGGCACGGGCAGAATTTACAAGGGATTATATATACAGGGGACAGGGCCACCTGGACCACTGTCAGGAATTAGCACTTTTTAGAACATAGGAATAATACTGTAGTACAAAATAACATATGTAGCACACAACCAGTAACTACTGGTATCAGGTAAGTACCACCTACGCAACCCTAACCACCTTAGGAAAATATTGCGCAGGGAATCAGGACCGCACTAGCACCACCTGTACTAGGGAGAAAACAACCACCTAAGTATCACAATACCTGTAGGGGTAAGCACACATTACACATGATGCATCACATTCAGAGGTGTAGAACAAGGAAAACACATGATGCATAAAATAACACATTCAGAGGTGTAAAGCAAGGCACATGATGCATCAACACACATTCAGAGGTGCAGGAAAACACAATTGCGCAGGAACTCACATTAGCCACCACTGTGGCAGTCCCCAGGCCAACTGGCCTTGAAGGGGCAAGGACGCCCTGTGTCCCAATGTCAGGACCAGACTGCGCACGCAGTCAAGGCAAAGCGCAAAGTCACGGCGCACAACCTACACGTTGCAGCTGCCCACTAAGTGCTGAGCAGCTGTAAAACAAGGATGCTGGGGCCAACGTTGGAGCCTCACCGGGCTCTGGGCATGACTAATGCCCCTAGAGCAACGTAGGAGCCACGTGGGCTCAAGACCACAAGAAATGCCCCCTAGATCGTTGGAGCCTCACCGGGCTCAAAACCAATGATGTCCCTGAGCCTCGCAGGCTCTAATCAGCTGTGGGGGGGGGGGGGACAACGTTGGAGCAGCCCGCTGCCTTCCGGGGCCGCTCGTAACTGACAAGGAATGCCCCCGTTCGTTGGAGTCCCACACGGGGGACTCTTAGACAAAATGCCCCCGTGGAGCCTTCACGGCTCTTTAGAAGAATGCCCCCGAGCCTCACAGGCTCTGAATCGAGATTGCCCCCGTTATGGAGCGCGCAGGGCGCTCTGACCAAGAAATGCGGGGGAGCCAACGTTGGAGCGGCCCACTGCCTTCCGGGGCCGCTCTTGTCCTCAAAACAACTGCCCCCCTATGTGGGAGCGCCTCTAGACTGAGGCCTCTCTTGGGGGCGAGGGGGGCGCTCTCATTGGTGGGCCCCGTCGGAGCGGCCGCAACTGCGGCGCCGCTGGGGGGGAGGGGCAGAGATTCCAATCACCCGGACTCCCGCTTACCTGGGACTTCCCGCGGTGTCTCTGCTCGGTCCTCCTCCCGGGCGCTTCACCAACAGGCACAAGAATACCGGAGCCCTACTCACCGGGCGTGGCCAGCACTCCTCAGGTCTCGTGCTTCTCCGGAGGGCCCCGGGGCGCAGGGTAGGCTCCTGCCTGCTCCGGGGCTTCGAATCCAGCCGCGAGCTTTCGGAGGGAGGCGGGGTAGGCTCCCGCCCTCCTACTTCCTGATGTCCCGGAGTCCCGCCCCCGGCCTGCCTGACTTCCTTCAAGCCCGGCCGCGGCGGTGACTTCTCTCGGCAATAAGAGGGGTAGGCTCCCTCGTGATGCAGTATACAGCGGGGTGGGCACCCGCCGTAGGAATATTTAAATAAGCGGGGTGGGCACCCGCCAACAAGCACACAATGCGGGGTGGGCACCCGCTTCGATTATCGCAAAATAGCAGGGAATCCCTACGTCGGGGTTCCCTCGCTGATAATTGCAGCGCCGCGCTGCTGGCCCCAATTAAAGCGCTCCTAGCGCTATAAGTGAATGAAAGGCGCTTCCAGGCGCCCTAGGGGGAAAATAAAGCGCTCCCAGCGCCTAAAGGACGATCCCAGCAAAGTCCAGCAAAGTTCTTCCCTGCATGCAGCAGGGCAGGGGTGGGGGGCAAGGCTGGACCCAGAGCCAGCTCACTGGGCCTCCAGGCAGGGAGGTAATCCAAGTGGCGGTCCTCTGGTCCAGCAGCAGCAGCAGCCCCCCTCAGGTAAGATCCTGGCAGAGAACAGTTTCTGTGGGGACACAGCCCCATTTTTATACAGTCAAACCCTTTGTTCTGGGTTCAGGGTGAGGGGGAAAACCAGTCGCAGCTGGTTGGGGAGCACCCTTGATGTGCTCAGCCCCTCACTCTATTCACTGGCAGGGCTAGGGTCGTCAGTCGCACCACAGGGGGCGGGGCCAGCATTGTGTGTGGAAAACCCTGTCCTATTCAGGACCCAGGTGTACTCCTCCCACCCATCTAGCTGCTGATCTCCCCATTCACCACTGGGTGACTCATCCTGACTCTGGGGAATCCCTAGCCCGTCACAAGACATGACCAGCCAATCACGCGACAGACACACTGCACACAGAAGTGCCCACTTCTAGAAGTGGCACTTCCACACTAGGTACATGCACGCCGCACACATCATCGCGCAGCATTCACTCCCACGAGTCCGCACATACCAAACTCGGGCCTGCACACCCCACGCATCAGGAACTACTAGGGACACATACATTCCCCATGCATTCCTATGGGAGGGCAGGCCTATCTCACCACATGCACTCAGAGCACGCACGCACTTTACCCGGGGACACAGGGAAAGTGCGCAGAAACCAAAAAATTACCACACCAAGTCACCAATAAAAAGCAAAAAAAGTTCAGGGGTGAACCTGCCAGAAGGGCCAAGTCCAACAGTGCGGTTCCACATGGAAATAGCAGGCTGGCAGCTGACCTGGCCGCTATTCAATAGGAACAATCACAAATGAGGTCTCTGCTTAAATAAAGTGCTGTGCCCACAGTGCACATAGCCATGGAAATTCAGGGCTGTGCCTGTGGCGCATGTTGCCACGGGATCCCAGACCTGTGCCTTTGATGGTCTCCACATTTGTAAAGTGTATCCAGCACCTGCCATTGTGCTGGTGTGTCACTGGTGTATGTGGTAGCCCATCTGCTGCTCAATGCTGAGTGACTCAGAAGCACGTCTGATGCCTGAAATGAGCCAACACCCAGTTCCTGCACTCACTGAAAGACTCATGCCTGCCTTTCTGGTTGCTACATCTTGCTGCAGCTTAACCAAATCGAGAGCCACTCCTTCAACCACTGCGTCGCACCCTAAAAAAAAGCAAGATCGGAGATGCATGATAACGAAAGACAAATAGACCTGCATTGTTGTGAGAATGTGCCAAGGAGACTGAATAGAACTGATCACAACTATAATTGAACTGGGGAACCTGCACCAGAGCCTTGATTCATGTCGCACAAAACTAACCTAACTGAGGCCTGCCCGGACTCACAAGAGGAGGTACTCATGGGAAAGACAGAAGGGAGGACAGTATCCCAAGATTTAGTAGCCCAAGTGACAGTACATATTGTTGTTCCTGCTGTGGTATACCTTTTTAAGTGTATCTGTTCAAGACACCCCCCGCGCGTAGGAGACATCGCGGCGGAGACACCCCCCTCCCCCCCCGTGCGGAGGAGACACCCCCCTGCGCGGAGGAAACACCCCCCTGCGCGGAGGAGACACCCCCCGCGCGGAGGAGACACCCCCCCGCGCGGAGGAGACACCCCCCCCCGCGCTGGGGAGACACCCCCCCCCGTGCGGAGGAGACACCCCCCCGCGCGGAGGAGACACCCCCCCGCGCGGAGGAGACACCCCCCCGCGCGGAGGAGACACCCCCCCGCGCGGAGGAGACACCCCCCGCGCGGAGGAGACACCCCCCCGCGCGGAGGAGACACCCCCCCGCGCGGAGGAGACACCCCCCCGCGCGGAGGAGACACCCCCCCGCGCGGAGGAGACACCCCCCCGCGCGGAGGAGACACCCCCCCGCGCGGAGGAGACACCCCCCCCCGCGCGGAGGAGACACCCCCCCCGCGCGGAGGAGACACCCCCCCCCCGCGCGGAGGAGACACCCCCCCCCCGCGCGGAGGAGACACCCCCCCCCCGCGCGGAGGAGACACCCCCCCGCGCGGAGGAGACACCCCCCCGCGCGGAGGAGACACCCCCCCGCGCGGAGGAGACACCCCCCCGCGCGGAGGAGACACCCCCCCGCGCGGAGGAGACACCCCCCCGCGCGGAGGAGACACCCCCCCGCGCGGAGGAGACACCCCCCCCCCACGAGGAGACACCCCCCCCCCACGAGGAGACACCCCCCCCCCACGAGGAGACACCCCCCCCCCCACAGAGGAGACACCCCCCCCGCGTGGAGGAGACACCCCCCCGCGTGGAGGAGACACCCCCCCGCGTGGAGGAGACACCCCCCCGCGTGGAGGAGACACCCCCCCGCGAGGAGACACCCCCCCGCGCGGAGACACCCCCCCCCACAGAGGAGACACCCCCCCCCCCCACGGAGGAGACACCCCCCCCCGCGTGGAGGAGACACCCCCCCCGTGGAGGAGACACCCCCCCCCCGTGGAGGAGACACCCCCCCCGTGGAGGAGACACCCCGCGCGTGGAGGAGACACCCCGCGCGTGGAGGAGACACCCCGCGCGTGGAGGAGACACCCCGCGCGTGGAGGAGACACCCCGCGCGTGGAGGAGACACCCCGCGCGTGGAGGAGACACCCCGCGCGTGGAGGAGACACCCCCCCCGCGCGGAGGAGACACCCCCCCGCGCGGAGGAGACACCCCCCCGCGCGGAGGAGACACCCCCCCCGCGCGGAGGAGACACCCCCCCCCGCGCGGAGGAGACACCCCCCCCGCGCGGAGGAGACACCCCCCCGCGCGGAGGAGACACCCCCCCGCGCGGAGGAGACACCCCCCGCGCGGAGGAGACACCCCCCCGCGCGGAGGAGACACCCCCCCGCGCGGAGGAGACACCCCCCCGCGCGGAGGAGACACCCCCCCGCGCGGAGGAGACACCCCCCCCCCACGAGGAGACACCCCCCCCCCACGAGGAGACACCCCCCCCCCCACAGAGGAGACACCCCCCCCCACAGAGGAGACACCCCCCCCGCGTGGAGGAGACACCCCCCCGCGTGGAGGAGACACCCCCCCGCGTGGAGGAGACACCCCCCCGCGAGGAGACACCCCCCCGCGCGGAGACACCCCCCCCCACAGAGGAGACACCCCCCCCCCACGGAGGAGACACCCCCCCCCGCGTGGAGGAGACACCCCCCCCGTGGAGGAGACACCCCCCCCCCCGTGGAGGAGACACCCCCCCCGTGGAGGAGACACCCCCCCGTGGAGGAGACACCCCGCGCGTGGAGGAGACACCCCGCGCGTGGAGGAGACACCCCGCGCGTGGAGGAGACACCCCGCGCGTGGAGGAGACACCCCGCGCGTGGAGGAGACACCCCGCGCGTGGAGGAGACACCCCGCGCGTGGAGGAGACACCCCGCGCGTGGAGGAGACACCCCGCGCGTGGAGGAGACACCCCGCGCGTGGAGGAGACACCCCCCCCGAGGAGGAGACACCCCCCCGAGGAGGAGACACCCCCCCCGAGGAGGAGACACCCCCCCCGAGGAGGAGACACCCCCCCCCGAGGAGACACCCCCCCCCGAGGAGACACCCCCCCCGAGGAGACACCCCCCCCCGAGGAGACACCCCCCCCCCCGAGGAGACACCCCCCCCCCCCGAGGAGACACCCCCCCCCCGGAGGAGACACCCCGCGCGTGGAGGAGACACCCCGCGCGTGGAGGAGACACCCCGCGCGTGGAGGAGACACCCCGCGCGTGGAGGAGACACCCCGCGCGTGGAGGAGACACCCCGCGCGTGGAGGAGACACTCCGCGCGTGGAGGAGACACCCCGCGCCCGGAGGAGACACCCCGCGCCCGGAGGAGACACCCCGCGCCCGGAGGAGACACCCCGCGCCCGGAGGAGACACCCCGCGCCCGGAGGAGACACCCCGCGCCCGGAGGAGACACCCCGCGCCCGGAGGAGACACCCCGCGCCCGGAGGAGACACCCCGCGCCCGGAGGAGACACCCCGCGCCCGGAGGAGACACCCCGCGCCCGGAGGAGACACCCCCCCCCGCGGAGGAGACACTCCCCCCGCGGAGGAGACACTCCCCCCGCGGAGGAGACACTCCCCCCGCGGAGGAGACACCCCCCCCGCGGAGGAGACACCCCCCCCGCGGAGGAGACACCCCCCCCGCGGAGGGGACACCCCCCCCGCGGAGGGGACCCCCCCCCGCGGAGGAGACACCCCCCCCCGTGGAGGAGACACCCCCCCCCCCGTGGAGGAGACACCCCCCCCCCGTGGAGGAGACACACCCCCCCCCCGTGGAGGAGACACACCCCCCCCCCCCCGTGGAGGAGACACACCCCCCCCCCGTGGAGGAGACACACCCCCCCCCCCGTGGAGGAGACACACCCCCCCCCCCGTGGAGGAGACACACCCCCCCCCCGTGGAGGAGACACACCCCCCCCCCGTGGAGGAGACACACCCGCGCGTGGAGGAGACACACCCGCGCGTGGAGGAGACACACCCGCGCGTGGAGGAGACACACCCGCGCGTGGAGGAGACACACCCGCGCGTGGAGGAGACACACCCGCGCGTGGAGGAGACACACCCGCGCGTGGAGGAGACACACCCGCGCGTGGAGGAGACACACCCGCGCGTGGAGGAGACACACCCGCGCGTGGAGGAGACACACCCGCGCGTGGAGGAGACACACCCGCGCGTGGAGGAGACACACCCGCGCGTGGAGGAGACACACCCGCGCGTGGAGGAGACACACCCCGCGCCCGGAGGAGACACACCCCGCGCCCGGAGGAGACACACCCCGCGCCCGGAGGAGACACACCCCGCGCCCGGAGGAGACACACCCCGCGCCCGGAGGAGACACACCCCGCGCCCGGAGGAGACACACCCCGCGCCCGGAGGAGACACACCCCGCGCCCGGAGGAGACACACCCCGCGCCCGGAGGAGACACACCCCGCGCCCGGAGGAGACACACCCCGCGCCCGGAGGAGACACACCCCGCGCCCGGAGGAGACATAGATAAGATAAGATAAGCCATATTAATTGTTAAACCTCATATATTTCCTGTGAGGTGTGCAGTAATGTTGCCCTGTTCTAAAGTCCCAGTGGCAACTATCTTTAATCCTGTTTTTTTTGTGGCCCTAAGCTCACTCGAATATAATTTGTGTTAAGGCCTACCCCTGTCCCTGACATGAGTGTGGTCCTATAACTGTCCTGTAATCTGGAGCTGTGCACCAAGCGTTCCCTTATTTTGCTGACAGTGGCTTACCAACCATGTCATGGGTTTAACAGGTACAGTGGTGGTAGCATACCATGTTTTGAGTATCTGCAGTCGTGACATATCTGTTGCCGGCCACACTTGTGTAGAGGTCTGCTTCAATGTGTAACCCAGAACCTAGTGCTACCATTCCAAGTTAATTTTGTTTGTTTGTGGCACGTGTAGTACATGCAGTATGCGCATAAGTGAGCCAGAGTAATGGAGGCCTGTGGGTCCCATCTTGGAGGCCACTAGCCTGCACCTGTGCACAAAATGGATGTGAGATTCCCAGACAGTGGAAGTGTATTGCTGACTGTTAGAAAAGGTAGACGGACCGGGAGGGCCGGCCGGGGTCAGGGGGAGAGGTCTCCGGGGAGAGCCGTCTCCAGCGATCGTACAGACAAGTAACTTCCCCCCCACAGACAGATATCACACACGGATAAGGTTCAGTGTTCTTTATAAGCACTTATTTAAGATACGGTTGAATGGTACAAGGAGGTCTGGACTCAGGGGTCCCCTCGATTAGAGTCTCGCAAGGTAGGGAAGGGGGTAGCGGGACAGTCTATTTACCAATCAGGTAGTTCGGATGAGATGATGATGAGCTCACAATCCTCGAGCTTGGTGGTTAGGTGGTACGGACCGCGGCAGCGCCAGCAGGTCCCGGTGCGGGTGGTCGATACAACGGGCCGCGGCAGCGCCAGCAGGTCCCCGGAAGATGTACGGTCCGCGGCAGCGCCAGCAGGTCCCGGTGCGGATGGTCGTTACAACGGGCCGCGGCAGCGCCAGCAGGTCCCAGGAAGATGAAGGTTGCAGAAGGCCGCGGCAGCGCCAGCAGGTCCCGGTGAGGATGGTCGTTACAACGGGCCGCGGCAGCGCCAGCAGGTCCCAGGAAGATGAATGTTGCAGAAGGCCGCGGCAGCGCCAGCAGGCAGGACGATGGTTCACAAGAGCGGCTACGGCAGCGCCAGTAGACCGTCAAGGTTGAGTTCACTCGGTGTCTCTCGACTCCAGGATACAACTGCCTTCCTGCTCCGGAGCTGCCTCAGTTATAGGGCTGGTGCCCTTTGATGTCCGGACCCTCGCACTTGGAGGTCGGAGGGTCCGGGATGAAGGTGTCCAGACACCCAGCAGGGGGTGGAGCCAGTGCCTGGGGGAGCTGGGGGCGATCGGCACCTGGCGGGGGAGAGCCCTTGACACTTCGTTCTCCCATTGACCTGCCAAGTGGTCCGCTCACCTCCTGGGTGGATGGTGGTGCCGGGATGTCGGGGCCGGCCAGGCCCGGGGTTAGGGTCGAGGTGAGGCCATGCGGCCGCGTGGTGCAGGGCCCAAGAGGGTGGCTTGACCCGGCCGGGGAAGCCGGTGGGGCTGGACCCCGTGATGAGTAGGGGTCCGAGGGCAGAGGGTCCGTCGGGAGACGGAGTACGGGTGCTTGTCGCAGGGATATGCCAGGTGGGCCGGAGTTCGGGCCCTGTCGTGCGGGGAGGGAGCAAGCCGTCTGTGAGGCCTGTCCAACATGCGTCCCCCCCAGCTGAAGGCGGGGAGAGTCACCCATCTCCTTGGGGACTCTCTTCGTCGAGGCGGAAAAAGCGGGACAGGCCATCCGCGTTGGCGTGGTCTTGGCCTGGTCGGTGCTCCACGGTGAAGTCCATTCCCTGCAGGGAAATGGACCAGCGCAAGAGTTTTGGGTTCTCCCCCCGCATCTGCATCAGCCATTGCAGGGGTCGATGGTCGGTTTGTACCCGGAAGTGGGTACCGAAGAGATAGGGTCGGAGCTTTTTGAGGGCCCACACTACTGCAAATGCCTCCCTCTCGATGGTGCTCCAACGCTGTTCTCGGGCCAGGAGACGTCGACTGATGAAGGCCACCGGCTGGTCATGACCTTCGGGGTTCAACTGAGAGAGGACGGCTCCGATGCCGTGGTCGGAGGCGTCGGTCTGCACCACAAATTCCCGACTGTAATCGGGGGCCTGGAGCACAGGGGCGGTGCACAGGGCGGCCTTCAGCTCCTCGAAGGCCGCTTGACAATCAGGAGTCCAGTTGACCCGCCTCGGTTGGTTCTTGGATGTGAGACCCGTGAGGGGCCCCACGATGCTGCCGTAGTCCTTCACGAACCGCCGGTAGTAGCCGGTGAGCCCCAAGAAGGCTCGGACCTCGGTCTGGGTGACGGGGGGCTGCCAGGACTGGATGGCCGCAATCTTAAGTTGTAGTGGGGCCACCAGCCCGCTTCCCACTTGGTGCCCAAGGTAGGTCACAGACCCTTGGCCAATTTGGCACTTGCCGGCCTTAATGGTGAGGCCGGCCCGCTGGAGGGCTTGTAGGACCTCTTGGAGGTGACGGAGGTGGTCGGACCAGTGGCGGCTGTATACAGCGATATCGTCCAGGTAGGCAGCGCTGAATTCTTCGAGCCCCGCCAAGACCTGGTTCACAAGGCGTTGGAACGTGGCGGGGGCATTCTTCATGCCAAAGGGCATGACCTTAAATTGATAGTGGCCATCGGGGGTGGAGAAGGCTGACCGTTCCTGAGCCCTGGGTGTGAGGCCGATCTGCCAGTAGCCCGCCGTTAGGTCGAAGATACTAAGGTAGCGGGCGGCCCCCAGCCGGTCGATCAGCTCGTCTGCTCGGGGGATGGGATGAGCGTCGGTCCGGGTGACAGCGTTCAAGCCCCGGTAGTCGACGCAGAATCTCAGTTCAGGTGCGGTGCCGGGGGCAGCGGCCTTGGGCACTAATACAACCGGACTGGCCCAGGGACTGTCCGAGGGCTCGATGACCCCGATCGTGAGCATCTTGGCCACTTCCTCCTGTATGCAGGCCCGTACCCGATCTGGTACGCGGTAGGCCCGGTGCCGGACAGGGGGACTGTCCCCGGTGTCTACGTCGTGCAAACACCAAGGGGTGACCCCGGGGGTGAGGGAGAACAGGGCAGCGAACTGCAGCAGGAGGTCCCGGCAGTCCTGGCGTTGCTCCGAAGTGAGGGCGTCAGAGAGCCGGACCCCGTCCACGGAGCCGTCCTTCTCCTGAGTCTTCAGGAGATCCGGGAGGGGCTCGGAGTCTTCTTCTGTACCACTGTCTGTAGCCATCAAGAGGCTTAGTTCGGAGCGCACAAAGTGTGGTTTGAGCCGGTTGGTGTGGAGGACCCGAAGGGGGTTCCGGGAGACCCCATGTCGATGAGGTAAGTGACGGGGCTTTTACGCTCGACCACTTTGAAGGGCCCCGTCCACTTATCTTGCAGGGCACATGGTTCGGTGGGGGACATCACCCATACTTGCTGCCCAGGCTCGAATTCAACGGAGGAGGCATTGTGATCATACCACCTCTTCATGTCCTCCTGGCTGGCCTCGAGGTTCGCCTTGGCCATCTCCCTGAAGCGCCGGGTCTGGTTTCGTAAGGCCAGGATGTATTTGAAGACGTCTGGAGGGGTCGTTAAGGGGGCCATCTCCCAACCTTCCTTGACTAGGCTGAGGGGCCCTCGCACAGGGTGCCCGTACAGGAGTTCGAAGGGGCTAAAACCGAGGGACTTCTGGGGAACTTCCCGGTAGGCGAAGAGGAGGCACGGGAGCAGTACATCCCACTGGCGACGGAGAGGCTCTTCCAATCCCCCAATCATCCCCTTGAGAGTGCGGTTAAAACGCTCCACTAGTCCGTTCCCTTGGGGGTGATAGGGGGTCGTGAATCTGTAGGTGACCCCGCATTGTTGCCAGAGGGACTTCATGTATTTAGATATGAAATTCGTACCTCGGTCGCTGACGACTTCTCGGGGGAAGCCTACCCGGGAGAAGATCCCCATTAGGGCCCGGCCAACCACCGGAGCTGTCACTGTCCGTAGGGGCACCGCCTCGGGGTAGCGGGTGGCATGGTCCACTAGTACCAAGATGAACCTGTGTCCTTGTGCCGTGCGGGGGTCCAGAGGCCCCACAATGTCTATCCCCACCCTCTCGAACGGGGTGGTGACCACAGGGAAGGGTTGCAGAGGGGCCTTCAGCTTCCGACCACTCTTCCCGCTGGCTTGGCATGTGGGGCAAGATCGGCAGTGGTTCAGGACGTCATTCCTCATTTTCGGCCAGAAAAAGTGGGTCACCAGGCGACTGTACGTTTTGTCCTGGCCCAGGTGTCCAGCCAGGGGGACATCGTGGGCCAGGTTGAGCAGAAAGTCTCGGAAGCGGAGCGGTACCACCAGAACTCGACCGGCCCCCAGCTCGGCGATTCTTTGCTCGCTGTAGAGCAGGTCGTTATCCCAGTAGACCCAGTGGGTTCCGGTGGTGTCCCCGGCGTTTTGGGTACTGGCTTGTTGGCGGAGTCCCTCGAGGGAGGGACAGGTCTTTTGTTCCTGGCGGAACTGTTCTTGGGTGGGCCCCCCTTCTTGACGCCACTGAGCCAGATCCGGAAGGTCCTGGTGTTGCGCGTCTTCTTCGGTAGTCGGGTCCGGGAGGTCGGACTCGCCGTTGTCCTCTACGGGGGCAACCGGGGGCGGAGGTGCTGGCCATTCGGTTTCTTCTGATCGGGGGGCGGCACGGGCGGCCATGGATCGGGTGGTTATGCAGGCCCAGTCCGGGAGGCCCAGCATCCCCAGGTGCTCTCTTTTCTCGACGGTGGCCCACGGGGAACTCTCGAGGTCATTCCCCAGGAGGCAGTCCACGGGGGCATCGTCCCGGACCGTCACCTTCAGTAGGCCGGAGACCCCTCCCCATTCAAACGGGACGCAGGCCATCTTACACATACTCTCAGAGTTATCTGCCGAGCGGACGGGGCAGAGAATGTTCGGCAGGATCTGCTCGGGCTTCACCAGATGACAGCGGACGGCCGTCACGCTGGCGCCGGTGTCACGCAAGGCCTCGGCTCTCTGTCCATTAATGGTCACCCACTGACCGTATTTTCTGGTGTTGGCAGGTAGGGGAGCCCGCGGAACCATGTCTCTTCCCCCTAAGCACGCCAGGACCATGGCGGCCGGTTCCCACCCTTGCTGGGCCGGCTCGTACTCTTCGGGTCCCTCCGATGATTGCTCTTCCCCTAGGGCAGCGGCAGCTACCTGGCGGGGCTTGGGTGTTTGGTTTAGCGGGCAGTTCGGGTCATTGGCGTAGTGGCCTAGTCGCTGGCACCGGTGGCACGTGACGTTGGCTCGGTACCCAGGCCGCAACGGGGGGTTGCCCCGGCCGGCCGGAGGCGGGGTGCTGGCCACGGGTGTTGCTGGTAAGGCGTGTCTCCCTCGCCCCTGGCCCCCTCCTCCTCCCCGAGGACGGTGCTGGCCTTGGTTGCTTCTGTTCTGGTCGTGTGGCCCTCTCCGGCCCACTCGGGTGCTTTCCCACCGGTCAGCTTCGGCGGCGAGCTGCCGGGGGTCAGTCAGCTTACTGTCGAGTAGGTGCTGCCTGAGCTCGACGAAACAGTTGTTTGACAGGTGCTCCCATACCATAAGGTTGAAGAGTTGTTCGTAGGTGGTGACCTGACTTCCCTTGATCCAACCCTCGAAGGCCCGGCTGAAATAGTTCACGTATTCTACCCAAGTTGTACCTGGGATCCGGGTGCAATCTCTGAACCTCTGGCGGTACATCTCGGGCGTGAGGCCGTAGCGGGTGAGGAGGGCAGCCTTCATGTGGTCGTAGGACGACATTTGGTGATCGGGGAGCTGCAGCAGGGCATCGCGACCCTCGTTGATAAATCTCCCCCAAAGTCCGGCTCCCCAATCACTCCGGTCGATCCGGTGGGAGGTCATTGCGATCTCATAGGCTTTAAACCACTGTTGTATGTCGTCTTCTCGGACATATTCGCGGAAAACATCCTTGGGGATGTGAACTTTTTTCTCACTTGGCCCCGGGGTGTGTGGTCGCTCAGGCACCCCCAGTTCCTTATTCTGTTTGCGCAGTTCTATTTCCGCTAGTCGGCGCTCGTGCTCGAGCGTTATTTTTTTCTCTTCCAGCTCTCTCTGTCTCTGCTTTTCTTCTCGTTCCTCTCGAAGCCGCATATGCTCGAGGTTGAGTTTCTGTTCAGCTAACTTGAGTTCCCCATCCATCTTGAGTCGTGCCATCTCCAACTCGTGTAATCTGACTCTGTCTCTTTCTCGGATCTCCTCTTGCGAGAGGCCCGTTCCCCGCTCCTCGGGAGCCGTGGCGTTCCCCTCTGGTGTGATGCTGTTTTGGTCTGGTGTGACGCTGCTTTGGTCGGAGGGTCCTGTGACCCCAGTTTCTGTCCATGACTCAAGAGCGCGCTTTAGATCATCCTTGGTACTCAGGCCGGTGGTAGCAATGCCAAGTTCTATGCAAAATTGTCTCAGTTCGCGGTGGTTGTATTCTTCTAATTTCTCCATTTGGAATTTCTCGGTGGAGCTGCTATCTTTGGTCGACATCGTGCTTATGTCGTGGGGTGAGCTACTCTCTGTACGATTACGCGTTGATTCGGATCGCGCCGCTGGCCACCAATGTTAGAAAAGGTAGACGGACCGGGAGGGCCGGCCGGGGTCAGGGGGAGAGGTCTCCGGGGAGAGCCGTCTCCAGCGATCGTACAGACAAGTAACTTCCCCCCCACAGACAGATATCACACACGGATAAGGTTCAGTGTTCTTTATAAGCACTTATTTAAGATACGGTTGAATGGTACAAGGAGGTCTGGACTCAGGGGTCCCCTCGATTAGAGTCTCGCAAGGTAGGGAAGGGGGTAGCGGGACAGTCTATTTACCAATCAGGTAGTTCGGATGAGATGATGATGAGCTCACAATCCTCGAGCTTGGTGGTTAGGTGGTACGGACCGCGGCAGCGCCAGCAGGTCCCGGTGCGGGTGGTCGATACAACGGGCCGCGGCAGCGCCAGCAGGTCCCCGGAAGATGTACGGTCCGCGGCAGCGCCAGCAGGTCCCGGTGCGGATGGTCGTTACAACGGGCCGCGGCAGCGCCAGCAGGTCCCAGGAAGATGAAGGTTGCAGAAGGCCGCGGCAGCGCCAGCAGGTCCCGGTGAGGATGGTCGTTACAACGGGCCGCGGCAGCGCCAGCAGGTCCCAGGAAGATGAATGTTGCAGAAGGCCGCGGCAGCGCCAGCAGGCAGGACGATGGTTCACAAGAGCGGCTACGGCAGCGCCAGTAGACCGTCAAGGTTGAGTTCACTCGGTGTCTCTCGACTCCAGGATACAACTGCCTTCCTGCTCCGGAGCTGCCTCAGTTATAGGGCTGGTGCCCTTTGATGTCCGGACCCTCGCACTTGGAGGTCGGAGGGTCCGGGATGAAGGTGTCCAGACACCCAGCAGGGGGTGGAGCCAGTGCCTGGGGGAGCTGGGGGCGATCGGCACCTGGCGGGGGAGAGCCCTTGACACTTCGTTCTCCCATTGACCTGCCAAGTGGTCCGCTCACCTCCTGGGTGGATGGTGGTGCCGGGATGTCGGGGCCGGCCAGGCCCGGGGTTAGGGTCGAGGTGAGGCCATGCGGCCGCGTGGTGCAGGGCCCAAGAGGGTGGCTTGACCCGGCCGGGGAAGCCGGTGGGGCTGGACCCCGTGATGAGTAGGGGTCCGAGGGCAGAGGGTCCGTCGGGAGACGGAGTACGGGTGCTTGTCGCGGGGATATGCCAGGTGGGCCGGAGTTCGGGCCCTGTCGTGCGGGGAGGGAGCAAGCCGTCTGTGAGGCCTGTCCAACACTGACATTTCTGAATCTGGAGGGAGGAGACCATGCTCCTTTGAATATTTACTTAAACGCTTCTGCTAAAACGCGCTGCTAATAAGTCTTCCTGTAGTACTGCCTTTTGGTAGGTGGTGTGGGTGGGACTCTTGTCTCCATTCAGGGCGGAAAGGTTCTTTAAGGTGAGGCCAGCTTTTTGTCTTCATTCTGGTCACTGTTCAGTTTGGCTAGTCATAAGCCAGATGCAGAAAGCTCACGCATCTCTGTGCCTCCTTTGTGGGTACTCCTGGCTGGAAACTAGCTTGCTGTGAGGAGCATCAGAGGTCACTTGAAGGAAGAACAGAGAATCCACATTGCCTATTGGCTTTGACTGTGTAAACGTGGGAACTACTTACATCCTTGTTGCGCCAGTTCTAAATCTTTACACCAAGTAAAGAAGTATTTCACAGCATACTTTGAGAACTACTGTGCAAGCAGATGTGGTGTCTGTGTGACAGCATGCTTCCAAGAGGAGAGGGTACATCCCCTGTAGTCTTTACTTGCTGGAAGAGCTGATCTGAAGCCAGCCTGTCTGCTGAGAGTTAAAGTTCCTGTTAAGTCTGCAGGAGGTGTGACTGTCCACGGAATGCCAGAAACAGGCAGACTCTAGCATATAGGGTCTAACAGGAGCAAGAAGACTGAAGAGAAGGATCTATGAATTTGAAGAGTATGAGTGCAGTCTCTCCAAAAGTGCAGGGGTGGGGGGCAAGGCTGGACCCAGAGCCAGCTCACTGGGCCTCCAGGCAGGGAGGTAGTCCAGGTGGCGGTCCTCTGGTCCAGCAGCAGCAGCAGCCCCCCTCAGGCAGGATCCTGGCAAAGAACAGCTTCTGTGGGGACACAGCCCCATTCTTATACAGCAAAACCCCTTTGTTCTGGGTTCAGGGTGAGGGGGAAAACCAGTCGCAGCTGGTTGGGGAGCACCCTTGATGTGCTCAGCCCCTCACTCTATTCACTGGCAGGGCTAGGGTCGTCAGTCGCACCACAGGGGGCGGGGCCAGCATTGTGTGTGGAAAACCCTGTCCTATTCAGGACCCAGGTGTACTCCTCCCACCCATCTAGCTGCTGATCCCCCCATTCACCACTGGGTGACTCATCCTGACTCTGGGGAATCCCTAGCCCGTCACATGACATGACCAGCCAATCACGCGACAGACACACTGCACACAGAAGTGCCCACTTCTAGAAGTGGCACTTCCACACTAGGTACATGCACGCCGCACACATCATCGCGCAGCATTCACTCCCACGAGTCCGCACATACCAAACTCGGGCCTGCACACCCCACGCATCAGGAACTACTAGGGACACATACATTCCCCATGCATTCCTATGGGAGGGCAGGCCTATCTCACCACATGCACTCAGAGCACGCACGCACTTTACCCGGGGACACAGGGAAAGTGCGCAGAAACCAAAAAATTACCACACCAAGTCACCAATAAAAAGCAAAAAAAGTTCAGGGGTGAACCTGCCAGAAGGGCCAAGTCCAACACAACCCCCTTCCAGCCAAAACGCAGGGCAGACCAATCACCACCGTGATGGACTTCCCTGCTTGGGGCGATAGAACACGGACGCGGGCCCACAACTGCAGGGACACCCTCCGGTTCTACGCCACGGTGAACCCATGAAATTCTTTCTAACACCACTGTCTGGACCAACTGGGCTACCCCACTGGTACTCCCAAGCTGTCCGCGGCCAAGACCAGGCCCTAGGCCACCCAGGTGCCACCGGTCTTTGCCTAACCATAGAGAGGGGGGTAGTAACCCCTGGCACATAGCGGCCATTCTCCACTCTACCCCTCATCAGGGCAGTTCTAAACTGCCACTGATCCTCCAGCCTAGGGTCTATACCCTCAAGCTGACCAAAAGTCACGGGTGAGGCTCTCCTCCCCCTACCTCTTCTTCTGGGGTTCCGCCCTCTCTTCCTCTGATAGGCGACCCCGTAACGCAATTCACCTACCAGCTCAGGACCCCTCCCTGAGAACTGGTCTCCCAACCTAGGGTTTAAAACCTTTGGTGGAATACTTGCCTGGCCCTCCAGGACTTCGGGGGACTTACACACCATCCCCCCAAGAGGAACATATGCCTCATATGTTGCATGACAGTCTGCCTGGCGCAGATCTCCCGTCCCCTGTCCACCTGACAGTGCGCGAAGATCCCCCAGGACAGACGTGTGGTCACCATGGTCACCTCGAGGAGACTCAGCCCTCCCGGCTAGTCCCTGACCCACTGGCTCCTCCACCGGGGAACACCGCCCCATGCCACTCCTCTCGCTGGACTTCTGTACCCTCCCTACTGGAGCGGTACTGCCAGACATCAGAACCACTGGAGCTTTATTTACAGATGCTCCAGGTCCTCCATACACTAGGTGATCCTCCTCAAATGGACTAACAGGACAGCCTAGGTCCCAAACTTGGTGTTCCCTCATGAAACCATCCAAGTCATGAGGCAGGGTTTCGTGCGTCTGGGGACCCTCGGTCACCCACTTACTCCCGCTCCACTGAGCCAGGCCGTAAGCCCCTACACCCTCCTCGCTATCCGGGGACCTAGCTGGGCTACACTGAGCCTCCTCCACCACGCTGGGCTGGAGGATCTCTGAACCACTACTGTTGGAATCACTCTCCCATTCCTCATCAGAACTTGGGACCCCTTCCCATCGGTCTGCTCTTTTTGCAAGGTCCCAAGCATCCAAATCGTAATATCCCAACAGGTGTTGGCGCAACCCGGGGTAAAAACTACTGAGTAGCTGCTCTTTGATAACCAGAGCATACAGTCCTTCAAAATCCCATTTCGTGTTTACTCTTACCCAATCATCCAGTGCATCCTCGCATTCACCCACAAACGTGTCCCAAGACTGGTGAGACAGCTTCCTACTGCCCCTGAATTTCAACCTATACTCCTCTTCTTGGGAAACAGGTACCAGACTGGGTAAACTGGGAATGGGACTTCCTGCACTGGACTTTATCTCGCTGTCACCACTGGACTCAACCCTCCCTGGGGAGCCCAGACAACTACAACTGCGCTCAGGGGACAACTTACCCTCCAGAGCTAATTTCTCTGTGGCAAAGGCCCTCTCAGCCTCCGCCATCTGTTTCTGAGCTAAGACCCTCTCGGTCTCCAGCTTGGCATGCTCTATCCTGAGCTTCTCCATGGCCAGCTGATGCTCCCTTTCTTCCCTCCTATCTACCCACTCCTCTGGGGACAGGGAAAGGGATGGGGTGCTGCTCCTGACACTGGACCCAGCAAGGGACTCCCTATCTATGGGGTCTCCACTATCTACTGGCGTCCCTGTCAGGTTACTTTCTTCCTCCTCTTCTAAATCGTCAGGGCTCCCCACAGACCCACCACCCTCCTGGTGTGAGGCCCGGGCCCTTATCCTACTGCGCTCAAGACCCCATTGACCCTTTTGCCATAGGATCAGGCTGCTTCTAAGTTCGGACTGAGAGTCTGACTCATCCACCCCTATGTCTCTCTCTTCACAGAACCTTACCAACTCCAACATACTGTACCCAAAAAGATCACAGAAATCAAAAGCTGGCTCCATTTTGGCGGACGTTCTTGAGAAAAGATCACACAGGGAACCTAGGGGTCTGAGCTTAACACAGGAGTACACAATTCGCAAAAAGATTCAGCAAGCTCTCTAACCCAGAGAACTCACACTCACTTGCCTAGTGCCACACACCATTCATCCACACACACAACCCTCCCCTCGGACTGGTAACGCTATTTCTACCACCCCTGATTCCTCAACCTGACCACCACGTGACACAGGTACCAACTCTGGGCGCAGGGCGGGGGACAAATGTACAGGACACTATTACGCTGCCACCACTGGATCCCACCCTCTGGTGAATCCAGAAACACAATGCACTAAGGGGGATGATCTACCATCCCGAGCTAGGGACACCTAACTCACAGTGCACAAAACCACATTTCCAAAGAAATGACAATTAAAAACAAACTTAGAACAATAATCCCTATACCATGTGATTTATCTAAATGCAGAGTTTTGTAGTGCGGCCAGTTGCCGCTGCGGTACAGCGCAAACGCAAGTCCAAATCCCACCGCTGATCACCAATTTTAGAAATGGGATTTCTGGTTGTCTAAGGCTTGCGCCAAAGCCAGACAGAAACCACCACTCTAGTCAGGGCAAGGAAGTTACACGCCAAAGATAACCCCTGCTCACCCCCTTGGTAGCTTGGCACGAGCAGACTGGCTTATCCCTGAGGCGATGTGTAAAGCGTTTGCGCTCGCACCCAGCAACAACACCCAAGGCCCACCACAAAGGAAACTCCACACAAGGTATTCTATAAAAATAGCCTTTGTATTATACACAACACATTAGATAAAAACACACACTCTACAATGTGCCAACAGGCACGGGCAGAATTTACAAGGGATTATATATACAGGGGACAGGGCCACCTGGACCACTGTCAGGAATTAGCACTTTTTAGAACATAGGAATAATACTGTAGTACAAAATAACATATGTAGCACACAACCAGTAACTACTGGTATCAGGTAAGTACCACCTACGCAACCCTAACCACCTTAGGAAAATATTGCGCAGGGAATCAGGACCGCACTAGCACCACCTGTACTAGGGAGAAAACAACCACCTAAGTATCACAATACCTGTAGGGGTAAGCACACATTACACATGATGCATCACATTCAGAGGTGTAGAACAAGGAAAACACATGATGCATAAAATAACACATTCAGAGGTGTAAAGCAAGGCACATGATGCATCAACACACATTCAGAGGTGCAGGAAAACACAATTGCGCAGGAACTCACATTAGCCACCACTGTGGCAGTCCCCAGGCCAACTGGCCTTGAAGGGGCAAGGACGCCCTGTGTCCCAATGTCAGGACCAGACTGCGCACGCAGTCAAGGCAAAGCGCAAAGTCACGGCGCACAACCTACACGTTGCAGCTGCCCACTAAGTGCTGAGCAGCTGTAAAACAAGGATGCTGGGGCCAACGTTGGAGCCTCACCGGGCTCTGGGCATGACTAATGCCCCTAGAGCAACGTAGGAGCCACGTGGGCTCAAGACCACAAGAAATGCCCCCTAGATCGTTGGAGCCTCACCGGGCTCAAAACCAATGATGTCCCTGAGCCTCGCAGGCTCTAATCAGCTGTGGGGGGGGGGGGGACAACGTTGGAGCAGCCCGCTGCCTTCCGGGGCCGCTCGTAACTGACAAGCAATGCCCCCGTTCGTTGGAGTCCCACACGGGGGACTCTTAGACAAAATGCCCCCGTGGAGCCTTCACGGCTCTTTAGAAGAATGCCCCCGAGCCTCACAGGCTCTGAATCGAGATTGCCCCCGTTATGGAGCGCGCAGGGCGCTCTGACCAAGAAATGCGGGGGAGCCAACGTTGGAGCGGCCCACTGCCTTCCGGGGCCGCTCTTGTCCTCAAAACAACTGCCCCCCTATGTGGGAGCGCCTCTAGACTGAGGCCTCTCTTGGGGGCGAGGGGGGCGCTCTCGTTGGTGGGCCCCGTCGGAGCGGCCCGCAACTGCGGCGCCGCTGGGGGGGAGGGGCAGAGATTCCAATCACCCGGAGTCCCGCTTACCTGGGACTTCCCGCGGTGTCTCTGCTCGGTCCTCCTCCCGGGCGCTTCACCAACAGGCACAAGAATACCGGAGCCCTACTCACCGGGCGTGGCCAGCACTCCTCAGGTCTCGTGCTTCTCCGGAGGGCCCCGGGGCGCAGGGTAGGCTCCTGCCTGCTCCGGGGCTTCGAATCCAGCCGCGAGCTTTCGGAGGGAGGCGGGGTAGGCTCCCGCCCTCCTACTTCCTGATGTCCCGGAGTCCCGCCCCCGGCCTGCCTGACTTCCTTCAAGCCCGGCCGCGGCGGTTACTTCTCTCGGCAATAAGAGGGGTAGGCTCCCTCGTGATGCAGTATACAGCGGGGTGGGCACCCGCCGTAGGAATATTTAAATAAGCGGGGTGGGCACCCGCCAACAAGCACACAATGCGGGGTGGGCACCCGCTTCGATTATCGCAAAATAGCAGGGAATCCCTACGTCGGGGTTCCCTCGCTGATAATTGCAGCGCCGCGCTGCTGGCCCCAATTAAAGCGCTCCTAGCGCTATAAGTGAATGAAAGGCGCTTCCAGGCGCCCTAGGGGGAAAATAAAGCGCTCCCAGCGCCTAAAGGACGATCCCAGCAAAGTCCAGCAAAGTTCTTCCCTGCATGCAGCAGGGCAGGGGTGGGGGGCAAGGCTGGACCCAGAGCCAGCTCACTGGGCCTCCAGGCAGGGAGGTAATCCAAGTGGCGGTCCTCTGGTCCAGCAGCAGCAGCAGCCCCCCTCAGGTAAGATCCTGGCAGAGAACAGTTTCTGTGGGGACACAGCCCCATTTTTATACAGTCAAACCCTTTGTTCTGGGTTCAGGGTGAGGGAGAAAACCAGTCGCAGCTGGTTGGGGAGCACCCTTGATGTGCTCAGCCCCTCACTCTATTCACTGGCAGGGCTAGGGTCGTCAGTCGCACCACAGGGGGCGGGGCCAGCATTGTGTGTGGAAAACCCTGTCCTATTCAGGACCCAGGTGTACTCCTCCCACCCATCTAGCTGCTGATCTCCCCATTCACCACTGGGTGACTCATCCTGACTCTGGGGAATCCCTAGCCCGTCACATGACATGACCAGCCAATCACGCGACAGACGCACTGCACACAGAAGTGCCCACTTCTAGAAGTGGCACTTCCACACTAGGTACATGCACGCCACACACATCATCGCGCAGCATTCACTCCCACGAGTCCGCACATACCAAACTCGGGCCTGCACACCCCACGCATCAGGAACTACTAGGGACACATACATTCCCCATGCATTCCTATGGGAGGGCAGGCCTATCTCACCACATGCACTCAGAGCACGCACGCACTTTACCCGGGGACACAGGGAAAGTGCGCAGAAACCAAAAAATTACCACACCAAGTCACCAATAAAAAGCAAAAAAAGTTCAGGGGTGAACCTGCCAGAAGGGCCAAGTCCAACAGTGCGGTTCCACATGGAAATAGCAGGCTGGCAGCTGACCTGGCCGCTATTCAATAGGAACAATCACAAATGAGGTCTCTGCTTAAATAAAGTGCTGTGCCCACAGTGCACATAGCCATGGAAATTCAGGGCTGTGCCTGTGGCGCATGTTGCCACGGGATCCCAGACCTGTGCCTTTGATGGTCTCCACATTTGTAAAGTGTATCCAGCACCTGCCATTGTGCTGGTGTGTCACTGGTGTATGTGGTAGCCCATCTGCTGCTCAATGCTGAGTGACTCAGAAGCACGTCTGATGCCTGAAATGAGCCAACACCCAGTTCCTGCACTCACTGAAAGACTCATGCCTGCCTTTCTGGTTGCTACATCTTGCTGCAGCTTAACCAAATCGAGAGCCACTCCTTCAACCACTGCGTCGCACCCTAAAAAAAAGCAAGATCGGAGATGCATGATAACGAAAGACAAATAGACCTGCATTGTTGTGAGAATGTGCCAAGGAGACTGAATAGAACTGATCACAACTATAATTGAACTGGGGAACCTGCACCAGAGCCTTGATTCATGTCGCACAAAACTAACCTAACTGAGGCCTGCCCGGACTCACAAGAGGAGGTACTCATGGGAAAGACAGAAGGGAGGACAGTATCCCAAGATTTAGTAGCCCAAGTGACAGTACATATTGTTGTTCCTGCTGTGGTATACCTTTTTAAGTGTATCTGTTCAAGACACCCCCCGCGCGTAGGAGACATCGCGGCGGAGACACCCCCCTCCCCCCCGCGCGGACACCCCCCTGCGCGGAGGAGACACCCCCCTGCGCGGAGGAGACACCCCCCCGCGCGGAGGAGACACCCCCCCCCGCGCGGAGGAGACACCCCCCCCCGCGCGGAGGAGACACCCCCCCGCGCGGAGGAGACACCCCCCCGCGCGGAGGAGACCCCCCCCGCGCGGAGGAGACCCCCCCGCGTGGAGGAGACACCCCCCCCCGCGGAGGAGACACCCCCCCCCCCACAGAGGAGACACCCCCCCCCCACGGAGGAGACACCCCCCCCCCGTGGAGGAGACACCCCCCCGTGGAGGAGACACCCCCCCCGTGGAGGAGACACCCCCCCCGTGGAGGAGACACCCCCCCCGTGGAGGAGACACCCCGCGCGTGGAGGAGACACCCCGCGCGTGGAGGAGACACCCCGCGCGTGGAGGAGACACCCCGCGCGTGGAGGAGACACCCCCCCCGAGGAGACCCCCCCCCCCCGAGGAGACACCCCCCCCCCCGAGGAGACACCCCGCGCACACCCCGCGCGTGGAGGAGACACCCCGCGCGTGGAGGAGACACCCCGCGCGTGGAGGAGACACCCCGCGCGTGGAGGAGACACCCCGCGCGTGGAGGAGACACCCCGCGCGTGGAGGAGACACCCCGCGCGTGGAGGAGACACCCCGCGCGTGGAGGAGACACCCCGCGCGTGGAGGAGACACCCCGCGCGTGGAGGAGACACCCCGCGCGTGGAGGAGACACCCCGCGCCCGGAGGAGACACCCCGCGCCCGGAGGAGACACCCCGCGCCCGGAGGAGAAACCCCGCGCCCGGAGGAGAAACCCCACGCCCGGAGGAGACACCCCACGCCCGGAGGAGACACCCCACGCCCGGAGGAGACCCCCCCCCCGCGGAGGAGACCCCCCCCCGCGGAGGAGACACCCCCCCCGCGGAGGAGACACCCCCCCCGCGGAGGAGACACCCCCCCGCGGAGGAGACACCCCCCCCCGCGGAGGAGACACCCCCCCCCCGCAGAGGAGACACCCCCCCCGCGGAGGAGACACCCCCCCCGTGGAGGAGACACCCCCCCCGTGGAGGAGACACCCCCCCGCGTGGAGGAGACACCCCCCCGCGTGGAGGAGACACCCCCGCGCGTGGAGGAGACACCCCCGCGCGTGGAGGAGACACCCCCGCGCGTGGAGGAGACACCCCCGCGCGTGGAGGAGACACCCCCGCGCGTGGAGGAGACACCCCCGCGCGTGGAGGAGACACCCCCGCGCGTGGAGGAGACACCCCCGCGCGTGGAGGAGACACCCCCGCGCGTGGAGGAGACACCCCCCCCGTGGAGGAGACACCCCCCCCGTGGAGGAGACACCCCCCCGCGTGGAGGAGACACCCCCGCGCGTGGAGGAGACACCCCCGCGCGTGGAGGAGACACCCCCGCGCGTGGAGGAGACACCCCCGCGCGTGGAGGAGACACCCCCGCGCGTGGAGGAGACACCCCCGCGCGTGGAGGAGACACCCCCGCGCGTGGAGGAGACACCCCCGCGCGTGGAGGAGACATAGATAAGATAAGATAAGCCATATTAATTGTTTTTTTTTTTTTTTCTTTTTTTTTTTAAGCCATATTAATTGTTAAACCTCATATATTTCCTGTGAGGTGTGCAGTAATGTTGCCCTGTTCTAAAGTCCCAGTGGCAACTATCTTTAATCCTGTTTTTTTTGTGGCCCTAAGCTCACTCGAATATAATTTGTGTTAAGGCCTACCCCTGTCCCTGACATGAGTGTGGTCCTATAACTGTCCTGTAATCTGGAGCTGTGCACCAAGCGTTCCCTTATTTTGCTGACAGTGGCTTACCACCCATGTCATGGGTTTAACAGGTACAGTGGTGGTAGCATACCATGTTTTGAGTATCTGCAGTCGTGACATATCTGTTGCCGGCCACACTTGTGTAGAGGTCTGCTTCAATGTGTAACCCAGAACCTAGTGCTACCATTCCAAGTTAATTTTGTTTGTTTGTGGCACGTGTAGTACATGCAGTATGCGCATAAGTGAGCCAGAGTAATGGAGGCCTGTGGGTCCCATCTTGGAGGCCACTAGCCTGCACCTGTGCACAAAATGGATGTGAGATTCCCAGACAGTGGAAGTGTATTGCTGACATTTCTGAATCTGGAGGGAGGAGACCATGCTCCTTTGAATATTTACTTAAACGCTTCTGCTAAAACGCGCTGCTAATAAGTCTTCCTGTAGTACTGCCTTTTGTTAGGTGGTGTGGGTGGGACTCTTGTCTCCATTCAGGGCGGAAAGGTTCTTTAAGGTGAGGCCAGCTTTTTGTCTTCATTCTGGTCACTGTTCAGTTTGGCTAGTCATAAGCCAGATGCAGAAAGCTCACGCATCTCTGTGCCTCCTTTGTGGGTACTCCTGGCTGGAAACTAGCTTGCTGTGAGGAGCATCAGAGGTCACTTGAAGGAAGAACAGAGAATCCACATTGCCTATCGGCTTTGACTGTGTAAACGTGGGAACTACTTACATCCTTGTTGCGCCAGTTCTAAATCTTTACACCAAGTAAAGAAGTATTTCACAGCATACTTTGAGAACTACTGTGCAAGCAGATGTGGTGTCTGTGTGACAGCATGCTTCCAAGAGGAGAGGGTACATCCCCTGTAGTCTTTACTTGCTGGAAGAGCTGATCTGAAGCCAGCCTGTCTGCTGAGAGTTAAAGTTCCTGTTAAGTCTGCAGGAGGTGTGACTGTCCATGGAATGCCAGAAACAGGCAGACTCTAGCATATAGGGTCTAACAGGAGCAAGAAGACTGAAGAGAAGGATCTATGAATTTGAAGAGTATGAGTGCAGTCTCTCCAAAAGTGCAGGGGTGGGGGGCAAGGCTGGACCCAGAGCCAGCTCACTGGGCCTCCAGGCAGGGAGGTAGTCCAGGTGGCGGTCCTCTGGTCCAGCAGCAGCAGCAGCCCCCCTCAGGCAGGATCCTGGCAAAGAACAGCTTCTGTGGGGACACAGCCCCATTCTTATACAGCAAAACCCCTTTGTTCTGGGTTCAGGGTGAGGGGGAAAACCAGTCGCAGCTGGTTGGGGAGCACCCTTGATGTGCTCAGCCCCTCACTCTATTCACTGGCAGGGCTAGGGTCGTCAGTCGCACCACAGGGGGCGGGGCCAGCATTGTGTGTGGAAAACCCTGTCCTATTCAGGACCCAGGTGTACTCCTCCCACCCATCTAGCTGCTGATCCCCCCATTCACCCCTGGGTGACTCATCCTGACTCTGGGGAATCCCTAGCCCGTCACATGACATGACCAGCCAATCACGCGACAGACACACTGCACACAGAAGTGCCCACTTCTAGAAGTGGCACTTCCACACTAGGTACATGCACGCCGCACACATCATCGCGCAGCATTCACTCCCACGAGTCCGCACATACCAAACTCGGGCCTGCACACCCCACGCATCAGGAACTACTAGGGACACATACATTCCCCATGCATTCCTATGGGAGGGCAGGCCTATCTCACCACATGCACTCAGAGCACGCACGCACTTTACCCGGGGACACAGGGAAAGTGCGCAGAAACCAAAAAATTACCACACCAAGTCACCAATAAAAAGCAAAAAAAGTTCAGGGGTGAACCTGCCAGAAGGGCCAAGTCCAACACAACCCCCTTCCAGCCAAAACGCAGGGCAGACCAATCACCACCGTGATGGACTTCCCTGCTTGGGGCGATAGAACACGGACGCGGGCCCGCAACTGCAGGGACACCCTCCGGTTCTACGCCACGGTGAACCCATGAAATTCTTTCTAACACCACTGTCTGGACCAACTGGGCTACCCCACTGGTACTCCCAAGCTGTCCGCGGCCAAGACCAGGCCCTAGGCCACCCAGGTGCCACCGGTCTTTGCCTAACCATAGAGAGGGGGGTAGTAACCCCTGGCACATAGCGGCCATTCTCCACTCTACCCCTCATCAGGGCAGTTCTAAACTGCCACTGATCCTCCAGCCTAGGGTCTATACCCTCAAGCTGACCAAAAGTCACGGGTGAGGCTCTCCTCCCCCTACCTCTTCTTCTGGGGTTCCGCCCTCTCTTCCTCTGATAGGCGACCCCGTAACGCAATTCACCTACCAGCTCAGGACCCCTCCCTGAGAACTGGTCTCCCAACCTAGGGTTTAAAACCTTTGGTGGAATACTTGCCTGGCCCTCCAGGACTTCGGGGGACTTACACACCATCCCCCCAAGAGGAACATATGCCTCATATGTTGCATGACAGTCTGCCTGGCGCAGATCTCCCGTCCCCTGTCCACCTGACAGAGCGCGAAGATCCCCCAGGACAGACGTGTGGTCACCATGGTCACCTCGAGGAGACTCAGCCCTCCCGGCTAGTCCCTGACCCACTGGCTCCTCCACCGGGGAACACCGCCCCATGCCACTCCTCTCGCTGGACTTCTGTACCCTCCCTACTGGAGCGGTACTGCCAGACATCAGAACCACTGGAGCTTTATTTACAGATGCTCCAGGTCCTCCATACACTAGGTGATCCTCCTCAAATGGACTAACAGGACAGCCTAGGTCCCAAACTTGGTGTTCCCTCATGAAACCATCCAAGTCATGAGGCAGGGTTTCGTGCGTCTGGGGACCCTCGGTCACCCACTTACTCCCGCTCCACTGAGCCAGGCCGTAAGCCCCTACACCCTCCTCGCTATCCGGGGACCTAGCTGGGCTACACTGAGCCTCCTCCACCACGCTGGGCTGGAGGATCTCTGAACCACTACTGTTGGAATCACTCTCCCATTCCTCATCAGAACTTGGGACCCCTTCCCATCGGTCTGCTCTTTTTGCAAGGTCCCAAGCATCCAAATCGTAATATCCCAACAGGTGTTGGCGCAACCCGGGGTAAAAACTACTGAGTAGCTGCTCTTTGATAACCAGAGCATACAGTCCTTCAAAATCCCGTTTCGTGTTTACTCTTACCCAATCATCCAGTGCATCCTCGCATTCACCCACAAACGTGTCCCAAGACTGGTGAGACAGCTTCCTACTGCCCCTGAATTTCAACCTATACCCCTCTTCTTGGGAAACAGGTACCAGACTGGGTAAACTGGGAATGGGACTTCCTGCACTGGACTTTATCTCGCTGTCACCACTGGACTCAACCCTCCCTGGGGAGCCCAGACAACTACAACTGCGCTCAGGGGACAACTTACCCTCCAGAGCTAATTTCTCTGTGGCAAAGGCCCTCTCAGCCTCCGCCATCTGTTTCTGAGCTAAGACCCTCTCGGTCTCCAGCTTGGCATGCTCTATCCTGAGCTTCTCCATGGCCAGCTGATGCTCCCTTTCTTCCCTCCTATCTACCCACTCCTCTGGGGACAGGGAAAGGGATGGGGTGCTGCTCCTGACACTGGACCCAGCAAGGGACTCCCTATCTATGGGGTCTCCACTATCTACTGGCGTCCCTGTCAGGTTACTTTCTTCCTCCTCTTCTAAATCGTCAGGGCTCCCCACAGACCCACCACCCTCCTGGTGTGAGGCCCGGGCCCTTATCCTACTGCGCTCAAGACCCCATTGACCCTTTTGCCATAGGATCAGGCTGCTTCTAAGTTCGGACTGAGAGTCTGACTCATCCACCCCTATGTCTCTCTCTTCACAGAACCTTACCAACTCCAACATACTGTACCCAAAAAGATCACAGAAATCAAAAGCTGGCTCCATTTTGGCGGACGTTCTTGAGAAAAGATCACACAGGGAACCTAGGGGTCTGAGCTTAACACAGGAGTACACAATTCGCAAAAAGATTCAGCAAGCTCTCTAACCCAGAGAACTCACACTCACTTGCCTAGTGCCACACACCATTCATCCACACACACAACCCTCCCCTCGGACTGGTAAGGCAGTTTCTACCACCCCTGATTCCTCAACCTGACCACCACGTGACACAGGTACCAACTCTGGGCGCAGGGCGGGGGACAAATGTACAGGACACTATTACGCTGCCACCACTGGATCCCACCCTCTGGTGAATCCAGAAACACAATGCACTAAGGGGGATGATCTACCATCCCGAGCTAGGGACACCTAACTCACAGTGCACAAAACCACATTTCCAAAGAAATGACAATTAAAAACAAACTTAGAACAATAATCCCTATACCATGTGATTTATCTAAATGCAGAGTTTTGTAGTGCGGCCAGTTGCCGCTGCGGTACAGCGCAAACGCAAGTCCAAATCCCACCGCTGATCACCAATTTTAGAAATGGGATTTCTGGTTGGCTAAGGCTTGCGCCAAAGCCAGACAGAAACCACCACTCTAGTCAGGGCAAGGAAGTTACACGCCAAAGATAACCCCTGCTCACCCCCTTGGTAGCTTGGCACGAGCAGACTGGCTTATCCCTGAGGCGATGTGTAAAGCGTTTGCGCTCGCACCCAGCAACAACACCCAAGGCCCACCACAAAGGAAACTCCACACAAGGTATTCTATAAAAATAGCCTTTGTATTATACACAACACATTAGATAAAAACACACACTCTACAATGTGCCAACAGGCACGGGCAGAATTTACAAGGGATTATATATACAGGGGACAGGGCCACCTGGACCACTGTCAGGAATTAGCACTTTTTAGAACATAGGAATAATACTGTAGTACAAAATAACATATGTAGCACACAACCAGTAACTACTGGTATCAGGTAAGTACCACCTACGCAACCCTAACCACCTTAGGAAAATATTGCGCAGGGAATCAGGACCGCACTAGCACCACCTGTACTAGGGAGAAAACAACCACCTAAGTATCACAATACCTGTAGGGGTAAGCGCACATTACACATGATGCATCACATTCAGAGGTGTAGAACAAGGAAAACACATGATGCATAAAATAACACATTCAGAGGTGTAAAGCAAGGCACATGATGCATCAACACACATTCAGAGGTGCAGGAAAACACAATTGCGCAGGAACTCACATTAGCCACCACTGTGGCAGTCCCCAGGCCAACTGGCCTTGAAGGGGCAAGGACGCCCTGTGTCCCAATGTCAGGACCAGACTGCGCACGCAGTCAAGGCAAAGCGCAAAGTCACGGCGCACAACCTACACGTTGCAGCTGCCCACTAAGTGCTGAGCAGCTGTAAAACAAGGATGCTGGGGCCAACGTTGGAGCCTCACCGGGCTCTGGGCATGACTAATGCCCCTAGAGCAACGTAGGAGCCACGTGGGTTCAAGACCACAAGAAATGCCCCCTAGATCGTTGGAGCCTCACCGGGCTCAAAACCAATGATGTCCCTGAGCCTCGCAGGCTCTAATCAGCTGTGGGGGGGGGGGACAACGTTGGAGCAGCCCGCTGCCTTCCGGGGCCGCTCGTAACTGACAAGGAATGCCCCCGTTCGTTGGAGTCCCACACGGGGGACTCTTAGACAAAATGCCCCCGTGGAGCCTTCACGGCTCTTAAGAAGAATGCCCCCGAGCCTCACAGGCTCTGAATCGAGATTGCCCCCGTTATGGAGCGCGCAGGGCGCTCTGACCAAGAAATGCGGGGGAGCCAACGTTGGAGCGGCCCACTGCCTTCCGGGGCCGCTCTTGTCCTCAAAACAACTGCCCCCCTATGTGGGAGCGCCTCTAGACTGAGGCCTCTCTTGGGGGCGAGGGGGGCGCTCTCGTTGGTGGGCCCCGTCGGAGCGGCCCGCAACTGCGGCGCCGCTGGGGGGGAGGGGCAGAGATTCCAATCACCCGGAGTCCCGCTTACCTGGGACTTCCCGCGGTGTCTCTGCTCGGTCCTCCTCCCGGGCGCTTCACCAACAGGCACAAGAATACCGGAGCCCTACTCACCGGGCGTGGCCAGCACTCCTCAGGTCTCGTGCTTCTCCGGAGGGCCCCGGGGCGCAGGGTAGGCTCCTGCCTGCTCCGGGGCTTCGAATCCAGCCGCGAGCTTTCGGAGGGAGGCGGGGTAGGCTCCCGCCCTCCTACTTCCTGATGTCCCGGAGTCCCGCCCCCGGCCTGCCTGACTTCCTTCAAGCCCGGCCGCGGCAGTGACTTCTCTCGGCAATAAGAGGGGTAGGCTCCCTCGTGATGCAGTATACAGCGGGGTGGGCACCCGCCGTAGGAATATTTAAATAAGCGGGGTGGGCACCCGCCAACAAGCACACAATGCGGGGTGGGCACCCGCTTCGATTATTGCAAAATAGCAGGGAATCCCTACGTCGGGGTTCCCTCGCTGATAATTGCAGCGCCGCGCTGCTGGCCCCAATTAAAGCGCTCCTAGCGCTATAAGTGAATGAAAGGCGCTTCCAGGCACCCTAGGGGGAAAATAAAGCGCTCCCAGCGCCTAAAGGACGATCCCAGCAAAGTCCAGCAAAGTTCTTCCCTGCATGCAGCAGGGGTGGGGGGCAAGGCTGGACCCAGAGCCAGCTCACTGGGCCTCCAGGCAGGGAGGTAATCTGTTGGACAGGCCACACGAAGGGCTTGCTCCCTCCCCGCACGACAGGGCCCGAGCTCCGGCCCGCCAGGCATAACCCACGAAAAGCACCTGTACCCCGTCTCCCGACGGATCTTCTGCCCTCGGACCTCTACTCATCACGGGGCCCAGCCCCACCGGCTCCCCCGGCCGGTTCAAGCCGCCATCTTGGGCCCTGCACCACGAGGCCGCGTGGCCTCGGCCCGACCCTAACCCCGGGCCTGGCCGGCCCCGACATCCCGGCACCACCTTCCACCCAGGAGGTGAGCGGACCACTTGGCAGGTCAATGGGAGAACGAAGTGTCAAGAGCTCTTCCCCCGCCAGGTGCCGATCGCCTCCAGCTCCCCCAGGAGCTGGCTCCAACCCCTGCTGGGTGTCTGGACACCTTCATCCCGGGCCCTCCGACCTCCAAGGGCGAGGGTCCGGACATCAAAGGGCGCCTGCCCTATAACTGGGGCAGCTCCGGAGCAGGAAGGCAGTTGTATCCTGGAGTTGAGAGACACCGAGAGAACTCAGCCTTGACGGACTACTGGCGCTGCCATAGCCCGCTCTTGTGAACCATCGTCCTGCCTGCTGGCGCTGCCGCGGCCTTCTGCAACATCCATCCTCGTCGGGACCTGCTGGCGCTGCCGCGGCCCGTTGTAACGACCATCCTCACCGGGACCTGCTGGCGCTGCCGCGGACCGTACATCGACCATCTTTCCGGGACCTGCTGGCGCTGCCGCGGACCGTGTACCGACCATCTCAACCGGGACCTGCTGGCGCTGCCGCGGCCCGTACCCACTAAACCACCAAGCTCGAGGATTGTGAGCTAGTCATCATCTCATCCGAACTACCTGACTGGTAGACAGACTGTCCCGCTACCCCTTACCCTGCTTTGAGAGACTTGAATCGAGGGGACCCCTGAGTCCAGACCTCCTTGTACCATTCAACCGTACCCTAAGAAGTGCTTATAAAGAACCCTGAACCTTATCCATGTGTGGTATCCGTCTGTGGGGGGGAAGTTACTTGTCTGTACGATCGCTGGAGACGGCTCTCCCCGGAGACCTCTCCTCCTGACCCCGGCCGACCCTCCCGGTCCGTCTACCCTTTCTAACATTGGTGGCCAGCGGCGCGATCCGAATCAACGCGTAATCGTACAGAGAGTAGCTCACCCCACGACAAAAACACGATGTCAGCCAAAGATAGCAACTCCACCGAGAAATTCCAAATGGATAAATTAGAAGAATACAACCACCGCGAACTGAGACAATTCTGCATAGAACTTGGCATTGCTACCACCGGCCTGAGTACCAAAGATGATCTAAAGCACGCCCTAGAGTCGTGGACAGAAACTGGGGTCGCCGGACCCTCCGACCAAAGCAGCATCACACCAGAGGGGAACGCCACGGCTCCCGAGGAGCGGGGGACGGGCCTCTCGCAGGAGGAGATCCGAGAAAGAGAAAGAACCAGATTGCACGAGTTGGAAATGGCACGACTCAAGATGGATGGGGAACTCAAGTTAGCTGAACAGAAACTCAACCTCGAGCATATGCGGCTCCGAGATGAACGAGAAGAGAAGCAGAGACAGAGAGAGCTGGAAGAGAAAAAAATAACGCTCGAGCACGAGCGCAAACTGGCGGAAATAGAACTTCGGAAACAGAATAAAGAACTGGGGGTGCCTGAGCGACCACACACCCCGGGGCCAATCGAGAAAAAAGTCCACATCCCCAAGGATGTTGTCCGCGAGTATGTCCGAGAAGACGACATACAACAGTGGTTTAAAGCCTACGAGATCGCCATGACCTCCCACCGGATCGACCGGAGTGATTGGGGAGCCGGACTTTGGGGGAGGTTTATCAACGAGGGTCGCGATGCCCTACTGCAGCTCCCAGATCACCAAATGTCGTCCTACGACCACATGAAGGCTGCCCTCCTCACCCGCTACGGCCTCACACCCGAGATGTACCGCCAGAGGTTCAGAGATTGCACCCGGATCCCAGGTACAACTTGGGTAGAATACGTGAACTATTTCAGCCGTGCCTTCGAGGGTTGGATAAAGGGGAGCCATGTCACCACCTACGAACAACTCTTTAACCTGATGGTATGGGAGCACCTGTCGAACAACTGCTTCGTCGAGCTCAGGCAGCACCTCCTCGACAGTAAGCTGACTGACCCCCGGCAGCTCGCCGCCGAAGCTGACCGATGGGAAAGCACCCGAGTGGGCCGGAGGGGGCCACACGAACAGAACAGAAACAACCAAGGCCAGCACCGTCCTCGGGGAGGAGGAGGGGGCCAGGGGCGAGGGAGAGACGCCTTGCCAGCAACACCCGTGGCCAGCACCCCGCCTCCGGCCGGCCGGGGCAACCCCCCGTGGCGTCCTGGGGTCCGAGCCAACGTCACGTGCCACCGATGCCAGCGAGTCGGCCACTACGCCAATGACCCGAGCTGCCCGCAGAACCAAACACCCAAGCCCCGCCAGGTAGCTGCCGCCGCCCTGGGGGAAGAGCGATCATCGGAGGAACCAGAGGAGTATGAGCCGGACCAGCAAGAGTGGGAACCGGCCGCCATGGTCCTGGCGTGCTTAGGGGGAAGAGACATGGTCCCGCGGGCTCCCCTACCCGCTAACACCAGGAAATACGGTCAGTGGGTGACCATTAATGGACAGCGAGCCGAGGCCTTGCGTGACACAGGCGCCAGTGTGACGGCCGTCCGCTGTCACCTGGTGAAGCCCGAGCAGATCCTGCCGAACATTCTCTGCCCCGTCCGCTCGGCAGACAACTCTGAAAGTATGTGTCAAATGGCCTGCGTCCCATTCGAATGGGGAGGGGTCTCCGGCCTGTTGAAGGTGACGGTCCGGGACGATGCCCCCGTGGACTGCCTCCTGGGGAATGACCTCAAGAGTTCCCCGTGGGCCACCGTTGAGAGAAGAGAGCACCTGGGGATGCTGGGCCTCCCGGACTGGGCCTGCATAACCACCCGGTCCATGGCCGCCCGTGCCGTCCCTCGATCAGAAGAACCAGAATGGCCAGCACCTCCGCCCCCGGTCGCCCCAGTAGAAGACAACGACGAGGCCAGCCTCCCAGACCCGACGACCGAAGGGGACGCGCAACCCCAGGACCTTCCTGACCTGGCTCAGTGGCGTCAAGAAGGGGGGCCCACCCAAGAACAGTTCCGCCAGGAACAAAAGACCTGTCCCTCCCTCGAGGGACTCCGCCAACAAGCCAGCGCCCAGAACGCAGGGGACTCCACCGGGACTCACTGGGTCTACTGGGATAACGACCTGCTATACAGCGAGCAAAGAATCGCCGAGCTGGGGGCCGGTCGAGTACTGGTGGTACCTCTCCGCTTCAGAGACTTTCTGCTCAACCTGGCCCACGATGTCCTCCTGGCTGGACACCTGGGCCAGGATAAAACGTACAGCCGCCTAGTGACCCACTTTTTCTGGCCGAAAATGAGGAACGACGTCCTGAACCACTGCCGATCTTGCCCCACATGCCAAGCCAGCGGGAAGAGCGGTCGGAAGCTGAAAGCCCCTCTGCAACCCTTCCCTGTGGTCACCACCCCGTTCGAGAGGGTGGGGATAGACATTGTGGGGCCTCTGGACCCCCGCACGGCACAAGGACACAGGTTCATCTTAGTACTGGTGGACCATGCCACCCGCTACCCCGAGGCGGTGCCCCTACGGACCGTGACAGCTCCGGTGGTTGGCCGGGCCCTAATGGGGATCTTCTCCCGGGTAGGCTTCCCCCGAGAAGTCGTCAGCGACCGAGGCACGAACTTTATATCCAAATACATGAAGTCCCTCTGGCAACAATGCGGGGTCACCTACAGATTCACGACCCCCTATCACCCCCAAGGGAACGGACTAGTGGAGCGTTTTAACCGCACCCTCAAGGGGATGATTGGGGGATTGGAAGAGCCCCTCCGTCGCCAGTGGGATGTACTACTCCCGTGCCTCCTCTTCGCCTACCGAGAAGTTCCCCAGAAGTCCCTCGGTTTTAGCCCTTTCGAACTCCTGTACGGGCACCCTGTGCGAGGGCCCCTCAGCCTAGTAAAAGAAGGTTGGGAGATGGCCCCCCTGAAGACCCCTCCAGACGTCTTCAAATACATCCTGGCCCTACGCAATCAGACCCGGCGCTTCAGAGGGATGGCCAAGGCGAACCTCGAGGCCAGCCAGGAGGACATGAAGAGGTGGTATGATCACAATGCCTCCTCCGTTGAGTTCGAGCCTGGGCAACAAGTATGGGTGATGTCCCCCACCGAACCATGTGCCTTGCAGGATAAGTGGACGGGGCCCTTCAAAGTGGTCGAGCGCAAAAGCCCCGTCACTTACCTCATCGACCTGGGGACCTCCCGGAACCCCCTCCGGGTCCTCCACACCAACCGACTCAAACCACACTTTGTGCGCTCAGAACTCAGCCTCCTGATGGCTACGGACAGTGGGGCAGAGGAAGACTCCGAACCCCTTCCGGATCTTCTGAAGACTCAGGAGAATGACGGCTCCGTGGACGGGGTCCGGCTCTCTGACGCCCTCACTTCGGAGCAACGCCAGGGCTGCCGGAACCTCCTGCGGCAGTTCGCTACCCTGTTCTCCCTCACCCCCGGGGTCACCCCTTGGTGTTTGCACGACGTGGACACCGGGGACAGCCCCCCTGTCCGACACCGGGCCTACCGCGTACCAGATCGGGTACGGGCCTGCATACAGGAGGAAGTGGCCAAGATGCTCACAATCGGGGTCATCGAGCCCTCGGACAGTCCCTGGGCCAGTCCGGTGGTATTGGTTCCCAAAGCCGCTGCCCCCGGCACCGCCCCTGAACTGAGATTCTGCGTCGACTACCGGGGCTTGAACGCTGTCACCCGGACCGACGCTCATCCGATTCCCCGAGCAGACGAGCTGATCGACCGGCTGGGGGTGCCCGCTACCTTAGTATCTTCGACCTAACAGCGGGCTACTGGCAGATCGGCCTCACACCCAGGGCTCAGGAACGGTCAGCCTTCTCTACCCCCGATGGCCACTACCAATTCAAGGTCATGCCCTTCGGCATGAAAAATGCCCCCGCCACGTTTCAACGCCTCGTGAACCAGGTCTTGGCGGGGCTCGAAGAGTTCAGCGCTGCCTATCTGGACGATATCGCTGTATACAGCCGCCACTGGGCCGACCACCTCCGTCACCTCCACGAGGTCCTACAGGCCCTCCAGCGGGCCGGCCTCACAATTAAGGCCGGCAAGTGCCAAATTGGCCAAGGGTCTGTGACCTACCTTGGGCACCAAGTGGGAAGCGGGCTGGTGGCCCCGCTACAACTTAAGATTGCTGCCATCCAGTCCTGGCAGCCCCCCGTCACCCAGACCGAGGTCCGAGCCTTCTTGGGGCTCACCGGCTACTACCGGCGTTTCGTGAAAGACTACGGCAGCATCGTGGGGCCCCTCACGGGTCTCACGTCCAAGAACCAGCCGAAGCGGATTAACTGGACCCCCGATTGTCAAGCGGCCTTCGAGAAACTGAAGGCCGCCCTGTGCACCGCCCCTGTGCTCCAGGCCCCCGATTACAGTCGGGAATTCGTGGTACAGACCGACGCCTCCGACCACGGCATCGGAGCCGTCCTTTCTCAGTTAAACCCCGAGGGTCATGACCAGCCGGTGGCCTTCATCAGTCGACGTCTCCTGGTCCGAGAACAGCGCTGGAGCACCATTGAGAGGGAGGCCTTCGCAGTGGTGTGGGCCCTCAAAAAGCTCCGGCCTTATCTCTTCGGTACCCACTTCCGGGTACAAACCGACCATCGACCCCTGCAGTGGCTGATGCAGATGCGGGGAGAGAACCCAAAACTCTTGCGCTGGTCCATTTCCCTGCAGGGAATGGACTTCACTGTGGAGCACCGGCCAGGCCAAGATCACGCCAACGCGGATGGCCTGTCCCGCTTTTTCCGCCTCGACGAAGAGAGTCCCCAAGGAGATGGGTGACTCTCCCCGCCTTCAGCTGGGGGGGACGCATGTTGGACAGGCCACACGAAGGGCTTGCTCCCTCCCCGCACGACAGGGCCCGAGCTCCGGCCCGCCAGGCATAACCCACGAAAAGCACCTGTACCCCGTCTCCCGACGGATCTTCTGCCCTCGGACCTCTACTCATCACGGGGCCCAGCCCCACCGGCTCCCCCGGCCGGTTCAAGCCGCCATCTTGGGCCCTGCACCACGAGGCCGCGTGGCCTCGGCCCGACCCTAACCCCGGGCCTGGCCGGCCCCGACATCCCGGCACCACCTTCGACCCAGGAGGTGAGCGGACCACTTGGCAGGTCAATGGGAGAACGAAGTGTCAAGAGCTCTTCCCCCGCCAGGTGCCGATCGCCTCCAGCTCCCCCAGGAGCTGGCTCCAACCCCTGCTGGGTGTCTGGACACCTTCATCCCGGGCCCTCCGACCTCCAAGGGCGAGGGTCCGGACATCAAAGGGCGCCTGCCCTATAACTGGGGCAGCTCCGGAGCAGGAAGGCAGTTGTATCCTGGAGTCGAGAGACACCGAGAGAACTCAGCCTTGACGGACTACTGGCGCTGCCATAGCCCGCTCTTGTGAACCATCGTCCTGCCTGCTGGCGCTGCCGCGGCCTTCTGCAACATCCATCCTCGTCGGGACCTGCTGGCGCTGCCGCGGCCCGTTGTAACGACCATCCTCACCGGGACCTGCTGGCGCTGCCGCGGACCGTACATCGACCATCTTTCCGGGACCTGCTGGCGCTGCCGCGGACCGTGTACCGACCATCTCAACCGGGACCTGCTGGCGCTGCCGCGGCCCGTACCCACTAAACCACCAAGCTCGAGGATTGTGAGCTAGTCATCATCTCATCCGAACTACCTGACTGGTAGACAGACTGTCCCGCTACCCCTTACCCTGCTTTGAGAGACTTGAATCGAGGGGACCCCTGAGTCCAGACCTCCTTGTACCATTCAACCGTACCCTAAGAAGTGCTTATAAAGAACCCTGAACCTTATCCGTGTGTGGTATCCGTCTGTGGGGGGGAAGTTACTTGTCTGTACGATCGCTGGAGACGGCTCTCCCCGGAGACCTCTCCTCCTGACCCCGGCCGACCCTCCCGGTCCGTCTACCCTTTCTAACATAATCCAAGTGGCGGTCCTCTGGTCCAGCAGCAGCAGCAGCCCCCCTCAGGTAAGATCCTGGCAGAGAACAGTTTCTGTGGGGACACAGCCCCATTTTTATACAGTCAAACCCTTTGTTCTGGGTTCAGGGTGAGGGGGAAAACCAGTCGCAGCTGGTTGGGGAGCACCCTTGATGTGCTCAGCCCCTCACTCTATTCACTGGCAGGGCTAGGGTCGTCAGTCGCACCACAGGGGGCGGGGCCAGCATTGTGTGTGGAAAACCCTGTCCTATTCAGGACCCAGGTGTACTCCTCCCACCCATCTAGCTGCTGATCTCCCCATTCACCACTGGGTGACTCATCCTGACTCTGGGGAATCCCTAGCCCGTCACATGACATGACCAGCCAATCACGCGACAGACACACTGCACACAGAAGTGCCCACTTCTAGAAGTGGCACTTCCACACTAGGTACATGCACGCCGCACACATCATCGCGCAGCATTCACTCCCACGAGTCCGCACATACCAAACTCGGGCCTGCACACCCCACGCATCAGGAACTACTAGGGACACATACATTCCCCATGCATTCCTATGGGAGGGCAGGCCTATCTCACCACATGCACTCAGAGCACGCACGCAATTTACCCGGGGACACAGGGAAAGTGCGCAGAAACCAAAAAATTACCACACCAAGTCACCAATAAAAAGCAAAAAAAGTTCAGGGGTGAACCTGCCAGAAGGGCCAAGTCCAACAGTGCGGTTCCACATGGAAATAGCAGGCTGGCAGCTGACCTGGCCGCTATTCAATAGGAACAATCACAAATGAGGTCTCTGCTTAAATAAAGTGCTGTGCCCACAGTGCACATAGCCATGGAAATTCAGGGCTGTGCCTGTGGCGCATGTTGCCACGGGATCCCAGACCTGTGCCTTTGATGGTCTCCACATTTGTAAAGTGTATCCAGCACCTGCCATTGTGCTGGTGTGTCACTGGTGTATGTGGTAGCCCATCTGCTGCTCAATGCTGAGTGACTCAGAAGCACGTCTGATGCCTGAAATGAGCCAACACCCAGTTCCTGCACTCACTGAAAGACTCATGCCTGCCTTTCTGGTTGCTACATCTTGCTGCAGCTTAACCAAATCGAGAGCCACTCCTTCAACCACTGCGTCGCACCCTAAAAAAAAGCAAGATCGGAGATGCATGATAACGAAAGACAAATAGACCTGCATTGTTGTGAGAATGTGCCAAGGAGACTGAATAGAACTGATCACAACTATAATTGAACTGGGGAACCTGCACCAGAGCCTTGATTCATGTCGCACAAAACTAACCTAACTGAGGCCTGCCCGGACTCACAAGAGGAGGTACTCATGGGAAAGACAGAAGGGAGGACAGTATCCCAAGATTTAGTAGCCCAAGTGACAGTACATATTGTTGTTCCTGCTGTGGTATACCTTTTTAAGTGCATCTGTTCAAGACACCCCCCGCGCGTAGGAGACATCGCGGCGGAGACACCCCCCTCCCCCCCGCGCGGAGGAGACACCCCCCTGCGCGGAGGAGACACCCCCCTGCGCGGAGGAGACACCCCCCTGCGCGGAGGAGACACCCCCCTGCGCGGAGGAGACACCCCCCTGCGCGGAGGAGACACCCCCCGCGCGGAGGAGACACCCCCCCGCTTAGAGGAGACACCCCCCCGCGCGGAGGAGACCCCTCCCGCGCGGAGGAGACCCCTCCCGCGCGGAGGAGACCCCTCCCGCGCGGAGGAGACCCCTCCCGCGCGGAGGAGACCCCTCCCGCGCGGAGGAGACCCCTCCCGCGCGGAGGAGACACCCCCCCCACAGAGGAGACACCCCCCCCCGCGTGGAGGAGACACCCCCCCCGCGTGGAGGAGACACCCCCCCCGCGTGGAGGAGACACCCCCCCCCCGTAGAGGAGACACCCCCCCCGTGGAGGAGACACCCCCCCCCCCCCCCGTGGAGGAGACACCCCCCCCCCCGTGGAGGAGACACCCCCCCCCCCGTGGAGGAGACACCCCGCGCGTGGAGGAGACACCCCGCGCCCGGAGGAGACACCCCGCGCCCGGAGGAGACACCCCGCGCCCGGAGGAGACACCCCGCGCCCGGAGGAGACACCCCGCGCCCGGAGGAGACACCCCGCGCCCGGAGGAGACACCCCGCGCCCGGAGGAGACACCCCGCGCCCGGAGGAGACACCCCGCGCCCGGAGGAGATACCCCGCGCCCGGAGGAGACACCCCGCGCCCGGAGGAGACACCCCGCGCCCGGAGGAGACACCCCGCGCCCGGAGGAGACACCCCCCCCGCGGAGGAGACACCCCCCCGTGGAGGAGACACCCCCCCCCGTGGAGGAGACACCCCCCCCCGTGGAGGAGACACCCCCCCCCGTGGAGGAGACACCCCCCCCCGTGGAGGAGACACCCCCCCCCGTGGAGGAGACACCCCCCCCGTGGAGGAGACACCCCCCCCGTGGAGGAGACACCCCCCCGTGGAGGAGACACCCCCCCCGTGGAGGAGACACCCCCCCGTGGAGGAGACACCCCGCGCGTGGAGGAGACACCCCGCGCGTGGAGGAGACAACACCCGCGCGTGGAGGAGACAACACCCGCGCGTGGAGGAGACAACACCCGCGCGTGGAGGAGACAACACCCGCGCGTGGAGGAGACAACACCCGCGCGTGGAGGAGACAACACCCGCGCGTGGAGGAGACAACACCCGCGCGTGGAGGAGACAACACCCGCGCGTGGAGGAGACAACACCCGCGCGTGGAGGAGACAACACCCGCGCGTGGAGGAGACAACACCCGCGCGTGGAGGAGAGAACACCCGCGCGTGGAGGAGAGAACACCCGCGCGTGGAGGAGAGAACACCCGCGCGTGGAGGAGAGAACACCCGCGCGTGGAGGAGAGAACACCCGCGCGTGGAGGAGAGAACACCCGCGCGTGGAGGAGAGAACACCCGCGCGTGGAGGAGAGAACACCCGCGCGTGGAGGAGAGAACACCCGCGCATGGAGGAGAGAACACCCGCGCGTGGAGGAGAGAACACCCGCGCGTGGATGAGAGAACACCCGCGCGTGGATGAGAGAACACCCGCGCGTGGATGAGAGAACACCCGCGCGTGGATGAGAGAACACCCGCGCGTGGATGAGAGAACACCCGCGCGTGGAGGAGACACCCCGCGCGTGGAGGAGACACCCCGCGCGTGGAGGAGACACCCCGCGCGTGGAGGAGACACCCCGCGCGTGGAGGAGACACCCCGCGCGTGGAGGAGACACCCCGCGCGTGGAGGAGACACCCCGCGCCCGGAGGAGACACCCCGCGCCCGGAGGAGACACCCCGCGCCCGGAGGAGACACCCTGCGCGTTGAGGAGACATAGATAAGATAAGATAAGCCATATTAATTGTTAAACCTCATATATTTCCTGTGAGGTGTGCAGTAATGTTGCCCTGTTCTAAAGTCCCAGTGGCAACTATCTTTAATCCTGTTTTTTTTGTGGCCCTAAGCTACTCGAATATAATTTGTGTTAAGGCCTACCCCTGTCCCTGACATGAGTGTGGTCCTATAACTGTCCTGTAATCTGGAGCTGTGCACCAAGCGTTCCCTTATTTTGCTGACAGTGGCTTACCACCCATGTCATGGGTTTAACAGGTACAGTGGTGGTAGCATACCATGTTTTGAGTATCTGCAGTCGTGACATATCTGTTGCCGGCCACACTTGTGTAGAGGTCTGCTTCAATGTGTAACCCAGAACCTAGTGCTACCATTCCAAGTTAATTTTGTTTGTTTGTGGCACGTGTAGTACATGCAGTATGCGCATAAGTGAGCCAGAGTAATGGAGGCCTGTGGGTCCCATCTTGGAGGCCACTAGCCTGCACCTGTGCACAAAATGGATGTGAGATTCCCAGACAGTGGAAGTGTATTGCTGACATTTCTGAATCTGGAGGGAGGAGACCATGCTCCTTTGAATATTTACTTAAACGCTTCTGCTAAAACGCGCTGCTAATAAGTCTTCCTGTAGTACTGCCTTTTGGTAGGTGGTGTGGGTGGGACTCTTGTCTCCATTCAGGGCGGAAAGGTTCTTTAAGGTGAGGCCAGCTTTTTGTCTTCATTCTGGTCACTGTTCAGTTTGGCTAGTCATAAGCCAGATGCAGAAAGCTCACGCATCTCTGTGCCTCCTTTGTGGGTACTCCTGGCTGGAAACTAGCTTGCTGTGAGGAGCATCAGAGGTCACTTGAAGGAAGAACAGAGAATCCACATTGCCTATCGGCTTTGACTGTGTAAACGTGGGAACTACTTACATCCTTGTTGCGCCAGTTCTAAATCTTTACACCAAGTAAAGAAGTATTTCACAGCATACTTTGAGAACTACTGTGCAAGCAGATGTGGTGTCTGTGTGACAGCATGCTTCCAAGAGGAGAGGGTACATCCCCTGTAGTCTTTACTTGCTGGAAGAGCTGATCTGAAGCCAGCCTGTCTGCTGAGAGTTAAAGTTCCTGTTAAGTCTGCAGGAGGTGTGACTGTCCACGGAATGCCAGAAACAGGCAGACTCTAGCATATAGGGTCTAACAGGAGCAAGAAGACTGAAGAGAAGGATCTATGAATTTGAAGAGTATGAGTGCAGTCTCTCCAAAAGTGCGGTTCCACATGGAAATAGCAGGCTGGCAGCTGACCTGGCCGCTCTTCAATAGGAACAATCACAAATGAGGTCTCTGCTTAAATAAAGTGCTGTGCCCACAGTGCACATAGCCATGTAAATTCAGGGCTGTGCCTGTGGCGCATGTTGCCACGGGATCCCAGACCTGTGCCTTTGATGGTCTCCACATTTGTAAAGTGTATCCAGCACCTGCCATTGTGCTGGTGTGTCACTGGTGTATGTGGTAGCCCATCTGCTGCTCAATGCTGAGTGACTCAGAAGCACGTCTGATGCCTGAAATGAGCCAACACCCAGTTCCTGCACTCACTGAAAGACTCATGCCTGCCTTTCTGGTTGCTACATCTTGCTGCAGCTTAACCAAATCGAGAGCCACTCCTTCAACCACTGCGTCGCACCCTAAAAAAAAGCAAGATCGGAGATGCATGATAACGAAAGACAAATAGACCTGCATTGTTGTGAGAATGTGCCAAGGAGACTGAATAGAACTGATCACAACTATAATTGAACTGGGGAACCTGCACCAGAGCCTTGATTCATGTCGCACAAAACTAACCTAACTGAGGCCTGCCCGGACTCACAAGAGGAGGTACTCATGGGAAAGACAGAAGGGAGGACAGTATCCCAAGATTTAGTAGCCCAAGTGACAGTACATATTGTTGTTCCTGCTGTGGTATACCTTTTTAAGTGCATCTGTTCAAGACACCCCCCGCGCGTAGGAGACATCGCGGCGGAGACACCCCCCTCCCCCCCGCGCGGAGGAGACACCCCCCTGCGCGGAGGAGACACCCCCCTGCGCGGAGGAGACACCCCCCTGCGCGGAGGAGACACCCCCCTGCGCGGAGGAGACACCCCCCTGCGCGGAGGAGACACCCCCCGCGCGGAGGAGACACCCCCCCGCTTAGAGGAGACACCCCCCCGCGCGGAGGAGACCCCTCCCGCGCGGAGGAGACCCCTCCCGCGCGGAGGAGACCCCTCCCGCGCGGAGGAGACCCCTCCCGCGCGGAGGAGACCCCTCCCGCGCGGAGGAGACACCCCCCCCACAGAGGAGACACCCCCCCCCGCGTGGAGGAGACACCCCCCCCGCGTGGAGGAGACACCCCCCCCGCGTGGAGGAGACACCCCCCCCCCGTAGAGGAGACACCCCCCCCGTGGAGGAGACACCCCCCCCGTGGAGGAGACACCCCCCCCCCCCCCGTGGAGGAGACACCCCCCCCCCGTGGAGGAGACACCCCCCCCCCGTGGAGGAGACACCCCGCGCGTGGAGGAGACACCCCGCGCCCGGAGGAGACACCCCGCGCCCGGAGGAGACACCCCGCGCCCGGAGGAGACACCCCGCGCCCGGAGGAGACACCCCGCGCCCGGAGGAGACACCCCGCGCCCGGAGGAGACACCCCGCGCCCGGAGGAGACACCCCGCGCCCGGAGGAGACACCCCGCGCCCGGAGGAGATACCCCGCGCCCGGAGGAGACACCCCGCGCCCGGAGGAGACACCCCGCGCCCGGAGGAGACACCCCGCGCCCGGAGGAGACACCCCCCCCGCGGAGGAGACACCCCCCCGTGGAGGAGACACCCCCCCCCGTGGAGGAGACACCCCCCCCCGTGGAGGAGACACCCCCCCCCGTGGAGGAGACACCCCCCCCCGTGGAGGAGACACCCCCCCCGTGGAGGAGACACCCCCCCCGTGGAGGAGACACCCCCCCGTGGAGGAGACACCCCCCCCGTGGAGGAGACACCCCCCCGTGGAGGAGACACCCCGCGCGTGGAGGAGACACCCCGCGCGTGGAGGAGACAACACCCGCGCGTGGAGGAGACAACACCCGCGCGTGGAGGAGACAACACCCGCGCGTGGAGGAGACAACACCCGCGCGTGGAGGAGACAACACCCGCGCGTGGAGGAGACAACACCCGCGCGTGGAGGAGACAACACCCGCGCGTGGAGGAGACAACACCCGCGCGTGGAGGAGACAACACCCGCGCGTGGAGGAGACAACACCCGCGCGTGGAGGAGACAACACCCGCGCGTGGAGGAGACAACACCCGCGCGTGGAGGAGAGAACACCCGCGCGTGGAGGAGAGAACACCCGCGCGTGGAGGAGAGAACACCCGCGCGTGGAGGAGAGAACACCCGCGCGTGGAGGAGAGAACACCCGCGCGTGGAGGAGAGAACACCCGCGCGTGGAGGAGAGAACACCCGCGCGTGGAGGAGAGAACACCCGCGCGTGGAGGAGAGAACACCCGCGCGTGGAGGAGAGAACACCCGCGCGTGGAGGAGAGAACACCCGCGCGTGGAGGAGAGAACACCCGCGCGTGGAGGAGAGAACACCCGCGCGTGGATGAGAGAACACCCGCGCGTGGATGAGAGAACACCCGCGCGTGGATGAGAGAACACCCGCGCGTGGATGAGAGAACACCCGCGCGTGGAGGAGACACCCCGCGCGTGGAGGAGACACCCCGCGCGTGGAGGAGACACCCCGCGCGTGGAGGAGACACCCCGCGCGTGGAGGAGACACCCCGCGCGTGGAGGAGACACCCCGCGCGTGGAGGAGACACCCCGCGCGTGGAGGAGACACCCCGCGCGTGGAGGAGACACCCCGCGCGTGGAGGAGACACCCCGCGCCCGGAGGAGACACCCCGCGCCCGGAGGAGACACCCCGCGCCCGGAGGAGACACCCTGCGCGTTGAGGAGACATAGATAAGATAAGATAAGCCATATTAATTGTTAAACCTCATATATTTCCTGTGAGGTGTGCAGTAATGTTGCCCTGTTCTAAAGTCCCAGTGGCAACTATCTTTAATCCTGTTTTTTTTGTGGCCCTAAGCTACTCGAATATAATTTGTGTTAAGGCCTACCCCTGTCCCTGACATGAGTGTGGTCCTATAACTGTCCTGTAATCTGGAGCTGTGCACCAAGCGTTCCCTTATTTTGCTGACAGTGGCTTACCACCCATGTCATGGGTTTAACAGGTACAGTGGTGGTAGCATACCATGTTTTGAGTATCTGCAGTCGTGACATATCTGTTGCCGGCCACACTTGTGTAGAGGTCTGCTTCAATGTGTAACCCAGAACCTAGTGCTACCATTCCAAGTTAATTTTGTTTGTTTGTGGCACGTGTAGTACATGCAGTATGCGCATAAGTGAGCCAGAGTAATGGAGGCCTGTGGGTCCCATCTTGGAGGCCACTAGCCTGCACCTGTGCACAAAATGGATGTGAGATTCCCAGACAGTGGAAGTGTATTGCTGACATTTCTGAATCTGGAGGGAGGAGACCATGCTCCTTTGAATATTTACTTAAACGCTTCTGCTAAAACGCGCTGCTAATAAGTCTTCCTGTAGTACTGCCTTTTGGTAGGTGGTGTGGGTGGGACTCTTGTCTCCATTCAGGGCGGAAAGGTTCTTTAAGGTGAGGCCAGCTTTTTGTCTTCATTCTGGTCACTGTTCAGTTTGGCTAGTCATAAGCCAGATGCAGAAAGCTCACGCATCTCTGTGCCTCCTTTGTGGGTACTCCTGGCTGGAAACTAGCTTGCTGTGAGGAGCATCAGAGGTCACTTGAAGGAAGAACAGAGAATCCACATTGCCTATCGGCTTTGACTGTGTAAACGTGGGAACTACTTACATCCTTGTTGCGCCAGTTCTAAATCTTTACACCAAGTAAAGAAGTATTTCACAGCATACTTTGAGAACTACTGTGCAAGCAGATGTGGTGTCTGTGTGACAGCATGCTTCCAAGAGGAGAGGGTACATCCCCTGTAGTCTTTACTTGCTGGAAGAGCTGATCTGAAGCCAGCCTGTCTGCTGAGAGTTAAAGTTCCTGTTAAGTCTGCAGGAGGTGTGACTGTCCACGGAATGCCAGAAACAGGCAGACTCTAGCATATAGGGTCTAACAGGAGCAAGAAGACTGAAGAGAAGGATCTATGAATTTGAAGAGTATGAGTGCAGTCTCTCCAAAAGTGCGGTTCCACATGGAAATAGCAGGCTGGCAGCTGACCTGGCCGCTCTTCAATAGGAACAATCACAAATGAGGTCTCTGCTTAAATAAAGTGCTGTGCCCACAGTGCACATAGCCATGTAAATTCAGGGCTGTGCCTGTGGCGCATGTTGCCACGGGATCCCAGACCTGTGCCTTTGATGGTCTCCACATTTGTAAAGTGTATCCAGCACCTGCCATTGTGCTGGTGTGTCACTGGTGTATGTGGTAGCCCATCTGCTGCTCAATGCTGAGTGACTCAGAAGCACGTCTGATGCCTGAAATGAGCCAACACCCAGTTCCTGCACTCACTGAAAGACTCATGCCTGCCTTTCTGGTTGCTACATCTTGCTGCAGCTTAACCAAATCGAGAGCCACTCCTTCAACCACTGCGTCTCACCCTAAAAAAAAGCAAGATCGGAGATGCATGATAACGAAAGACAAATAGACCTGCATTGTTGTGAGAATGTGCCAAGGAGACTGAATAGAACTGATCACAACTATAATTGAACTGGGGAACCTGCACCAGAGCCTTGATTCATGTCGCACAAAACTAACCTAACTGAGGCCTGCCCGGACTCACAAGAGGAGGTACTCATGGGAAAGACAGAAGGGAGGACAGTATCCCAAGATTTAGTAGACCAAGTGACAGTACATATTGTTGTTCCTGCTGTGGTATACCTTTTTAAGTGTATCTGTTCAAGACACCCCCCGCGCGTAGGAGACATCGCGGCGGAGACACCCCCCTCCCCCCCGCGCGGAGGAGACACCCCCCCCGCGCGGAGACACCCCCCGCGTGGAGGAGACACCCCCCCCGTGGAGGAGACACCCCCCCCCGTGGAGGAGACACCCCCCCCCGTGGAGGAGACACCCCCCCCGTGGAGGAGACACCCCCCCCGTGGAGGAGACACCCCCCCGTGGAGGAGACACCCCCCCCGTGGAGGAGACACCCCCCCCGTGGAGGAGACACCCCGCGCGTGGAGGAGACACCCCGCGCGTGGAGGAGACACCCCGCGCGTGGAGGAGACACCCCCCCGGAGGAGACACCCCCCCGGAGGAGACACCCCCCCGGAGGAGACACCCCCCCAGAGGAGACACCCCCCCACACCCCCCCCGAGGAGACACCCCCCCACACCCCCCCCCGCAGGAGACACCCCCCCCCGCAGGAGACACCCCCCCCGGAGGAGACCCCCCCCCCGGAGGAGACCCCCCCCCCCCGGAGGAGACACCCCCCCCGGAGGAGACACCCCCCCCGGAGGAGACACCCACCCCCGGAGGAGACACCCCCCCACACCCCCCACCCCAGAGGAGACACCCCCACACTCCCCCCACAGGAGACACCCCCCCACACCCCCCCCGCAAGAGACACCCCCCCACCCCACCCCCGCAGGAGACACCCCCCCCGCAGGAGACACCCCCCCCGAGGAGACACCCCCCCCCGAGGAGACAACCCCCCCAGAGGAGACAACCCCCTCCCCCCCGCACGGAGGAGACACCCCCCCCCGCGCGGAGGAGACACCCCCCCCCGCGCGGAGGAGACACCCCCCCCGCGCGGCGGAGACCCCCCCCCCGCGCGGAGACACCCCCCCCCCCCGCGTGGAGACACCCCCCCCCCGCGCGGAGACACCCCCCCCCGCGCGGAGACACCCCCCCCCCCCCCGCGCGGAGGAGACACCCCCCCCGCGTGGAGGAGACACCCCCCCGTGCGGAGGAGACACCCCCCGTGCGGAGGAGACACCCCCCCCCCCCCCGCGCGGAGGAGACACCCCCCCCCCGCGCGGAGGAGACACCCCCCCCGCGCGGAGGAGACACCCCCCACCCGTGGAGGAGACACCCCCCACCCGTGGAGGAGACACCCCCCCCGCGTGGAGACACCCCCCACACGTGGAGGAGACACCCCCCCCCGCCGTGGAGGAGACACCCCCCCGTGGAGGAGACACCCCCCCCCGTGGAGGAGACACCCCCCCCCGTGGAGGAGACACCCCCCCCCGTGGAGGAGACACCCCCCCCCGTGGAGGAGACACCCCCCGCGTGGAGGAGACACCCCCCGCGTGGAGACACCCCCCGCACCCGGAGGAGACACCCCCCGCACCCGGAGGAGACACCCCCCGCACCCGGAGGAGACACCCCCCGCACCCGGAGGAGACACCCCCCGCACCCGGAGGAGACACCCCCCGCACCCGGAGGAGACACCCCCCGCACCCGGAGGAGACACCCCCCGCACCCGGAGGAGACACCCCGCACCCGGAGGAGACACCCCCCGCACCCGGAGGAGACACCCCCCGCACCCGGAGGAGACACCCCCCGCACCCGGAGGAGACACCCCCCGCACCCGGAGGAGACACCCCCCGCACCCGGAGGAGACACCCCCCGCACCCGGAGGAGACACCCCCCGCACCCGGAGGAGACACCCCCCGCACCCGGAGGAGACACCCCGCACCCGGAGGAGACACCCCGCACCCGGAGGAGACACCCCCCCCCCCGGAGGAGACACCCCCCCCCCCCGGAGGAGACAACCCCGCGCGTGGAGGAGACAACCCCGCGCGTGGAGGAGACAACCCCGCGCGTGGAGGAGACAACCCCGCGCGTGGAGGAGACAACCCCGCGCGTGGAGGAGACAACCCCGCGCGTGGAGGAGACAACCCCGCGCGTGGAGGAGACAACCCCGCGCGTGGAGGAGACAACCCCGCGCGTGGAGGAGACAACCCCGCGCGTGGAGGAGACAACCCCGCGCGTGGAGGAGACAACCCCGCGCGTGGAGGAGACAACCCCGCGCGTGGAGGAGACAACCCCCCCCCCGGAGGAGACAACCCCCCCCCCGGAGGAGACAACCCCCCCCCCGGAGGAGACAACCCCCCCCCCGGAGGAGACAACCCCCCCCCCGGAGGAGACAACCCCCCCCCCGGAGGAGACAACCCCGCGCCCGGAGGAGACAACCCCGCGCCCGGAGGAGACAACCCCGCGCCCGGAGGAGACAACCCCGCGCCCGGAGGAGACAACCCCGCGCCCGGAGGAGACAACCCCGCGCCCGGAGGAGACAACCCCGTGCGTGGAGGAGACAACCCCGCGCGTGGAGGAGACAACCCCGCGCGTGGAGGAGACAACCCCGCGCGTGGAGGAGACAACCCCGCGCGTGGAGGAGACAACCCCGCGCGTGGAGGAGACAACCCCGCGCGTGGAGGAGACAACCCCGCGCGTGGAGGAGACAACCCCGCGCGTGGAGGAGACAACCCCGCGCGTGGAGGAGACAACCCCGCGCGTGGAGGAGACACCCCGCGCGTGGAGGAGACACCCCGCGCGTGGAGGAGACACCCCGCGCGTGGAGGAGACACCCCGCGCCCGGAGGAGACACCCCGCGCCCGGAGGAGACACCCCGCGCCCGGAGGAGACACCCCGCGCCCGGAGGAGACACCCCGCGCCCGGAGGAGACACCCCGCGCGTGGAGGAGACACCCCGCGCGTGGAGGAGACCCCGCGCGTGGAGGAGACACCCCGCGCGTGGAGGAGACACCCCGCGCGTGGAGGAGACACCCCGCGCGTGGAGGAGACACCCCGCGCGTGGAGGAGACACCCCCCCCCGTGGAGGAGACACCCCGCGCGTGGAGGAGACACCCCGCGCGTGGAGGAGACACCCCGCGCGTGGAGGAGACACCCCGCGCGTGGAGGAGACACCCCGCGCGTGGAGGAGACACCCCGCGCGTGGAGGAGACACCCCGCGCGTGGAGGAGACACCCCGCGCGTGGAGGAGACACCCCGCGCGTGGAGGAGACACCCCGCCCCCCCCGGAGGAGAAACCCCGCCCCCCCCGGAGGAGAAACCCCGCCCCCCCCGGAGGAGAAACCCCGCCCCCCCCGGAGGAGAAACCCCGCCCCCCCCGGAGGAGAAACCCCGCCCCCCCCGGAGGAGACAACCCCGCCCCCCCGGAGGAGACAACCCCGCCCCCCCCGGAGGAGACAACCCCGCCCCCCCCGGAGGAGACAACCCCGCCCCCCCCGGAGGAGACAACCCCGCCCCCCCCCGGAGGAGACAACCCCGCCCCCCCCGGAGGAGACAACCCCGCCCCCCCCGGAGGAGACAACCCCGCCCCCCCCGGAGGAGACAACCCCGCCCCCCCCGGAGGAGACAACCCCGCCCCCCCCGGAGGAGACAACCCCGCCCCCCCCGGAGGAGACAACCCCGCCCCCCCCGGAGGAGACAACCCCGCCCCCCCCGGAGGAGACAACCCCGCCCCCCCCGGAGGAGACAACCCCGCCCCCCCCCGGAGGAGACAACCCCGCCCCCCCCGGAGGAGACAACCCCGCCCCCCCCGGAGGAGACAACCCCGCCCCCCCCGGAGGAGACAACCCCGCGCCCGGAGGAGACAACCCCGCGCCCGGAGGAGACAACCCCGCGCCCGGAGGAGACAACCCCGCGCGTGGAGGAGATACCCCGCGCGTGGAGGAGACACCCCGCGCGTGGAGGAGACATAGATAAGATAAGATAAGCCATAATAATTGTTAAACCTCATATATTTCCTGTGAGGTGTGCAGTAATGTTGCCCTGTTCTAAAGTCCCAGTGGCAACTATCTTTAATCCTGGTTTTTTTGTGGCCCTAAGCTCACTCGAATATAATTTGTGTTAAGGCCTACCCCTGTCCTTGACATGAGTGTGGTCCTATAACTGTCCTGTAATCTGGAGCTGTGCACCAAGCGTTCCCTTATTTTGCTGACAGTGGCTTACCACCCATGTCATGGGTTTAACAGGTACAGTGGTGGTAGCATACTGTTAGAAATGGGATTTCTGGTTGGCTAGGGCTTGCGCCAAATCCAGACAGAAACCACCACTCTAGTCAGGGCTGGGGAGTTACACGCCAAAGATAACCCCTGCTCACCCCCTTGGTAGCTTGGCACGAGCAGTCAGGCTTATCCCTGAGGCGATGTGTAAAGCGTTTGCGCGCGCACCCAGCAACAACACCCAAGGCCCACCACAAAGGAAACTCCACACAAGGTATTCTATAAAAATAGCCTTTGTATTATACACAACACATTAGATAAAAACACACACTCTACAATGTGCCAACAGGCACGGGCAGAATTTACAAGGGATTATATATACAGGGGACAGGGCCACCTGGACCGCTGTCCGGAATTAGCACTCTTAGAACATAGGAATAATACTGTAGTATAAAATAACATATGTAGCACACAACCAGTAACTACTGGTATCAGGTAAGTACCACCTACGCAACCCTAACCACCTTAGGAAAATATTGCGCAGGGAATCCGGACCTCACTAGCACCACCTGTACTAGGGAGAAAACAACCACCTAAGTATCACAATACCTGTAGGGGTCTAAGCACATAAACACATGATGCATAACATTCAGAGGTGTAAAGCAAAGCACATGACGCATAAACACATTCAGAGGTGCAGGAAAGGAACAATGGCGCAAAAACTCACATTAGCCACTATCTGTGGCAGTCCCTAGGCCAACTGGCCTCGTTGGGGCTAGGACACCCTGTCCAGATAAGGCTGCGCCAGCTGCGCAAGCCAAGAGCGTAGAGTTCCCAACCTAAACGTTGCAGCTGCCCACTAAGTGCTGGGCAGCTGGAGGAATGAGCGTGGCACCACTGTGCCCTTTAAAACAACTCTGTTGCTCCCGTGGAGCCTCCCTGGGCTCTAAAACAATTAAAATGCCCCCTAGAGCCTTCGTGGCCCTAAACGTTACTGTGGGGCAAGGGGGGAGCGACCCGCTGCCATCTGGGGCCGCCCCGTCACGAAACAACTGGTGCTCCCTTTAGGTGGAGCCTCGATGGGCTCTCGCAAACCTTGCCCCGTCGTTGGAGCGCCACGCGCTCAGAAACTACAACAATGCCCCCGAGTACGTGGGAGCCTTCTAGGCTCGAGGACAACGTGCCCAGTCGTTGGAGCCTTCACGGCTCTGAACAAATTCGCCCTGTTCGTTGTAGCGCTCTGGGCGCTCTGAGCACAAGGATGCCCTCTACAAGTTGGAGCCACGGGGCTCTGATTCTGCCCCCGCACCCCCAGCACATGCGCGGAGTCCCCCAGCCCTCTTAAACACTCACCGGGCTGTCTGCAGGGGACTCCCGCGTCGTCTCTCTCTCCGCTCGGGGGGGGGGGGAAGAAGGATTCCTAGGCTTTTCCTGAACCGCGGAGGGGGCAGGCACCGATAACGTGCCTCGCGCCCCCCTCCACACAAGCTCCGGCCGCGCTCTCCTCACGGTCCAGCGCGGGGTGGGCTCCCGCCTGGATCTCCGGCTCCTCCGACTTGGCTGCGACCGCGTCGCTCCGTAGGAGGCGGGGTAGGCTCCCGCCCTCCTCTCCTCAGTTCCAGTTGTCCCGGAGGCCCGCCCGCCAGCCCGCCTGACTTCCGGTAAGCCCGGGCCGCGACGGTGATTCCAACTTTCGGGCAGCAAGAGGGGTAGGCTCCCTCGATTATAAAACACTATCCCGCGGGGTGGGCACCCGCTGTCAGTTACTGCAATGTCCCTGGCAGGGTGGGCACCTGCCAGAGGACTCTAGAATCGGCACAAGCGGGGCACACGCCGGGTGGGCACCGGCTAACAGAATCAAAGCGCTCCTAGCGCTACGGTCAAAGATGAAAGCGCTTTCAGCGCTGAAGGCCAGTCCAGCGCTCCCAGGCGCTTAGAGCCACAGGTCCAGCAATAAGTCTCCAAAAAGCAGGGGGGGGGCAAAGACTGGGCCCAGGGGCCAGCTCACAGGGCCCTCCAGCAGGGAGGCAGTCCCCAGTGGCGGTCTCTCCTGGCGCCCAGCAGCAACAGGCCCCCCTCAGATGTGATCCTAGAAGAGAACAGTTTCTGTGGGGACACAGCCCCATTTTTATACAGGCAAACCCTTTGTTCTGGGTTCAGGGTGAGGGGGAAAACCAGTCGCAGCTGGTTGGGGAGCACCCTTGATGTGCTCAGCCCCTCACTCTATTCACTGGCAGGGCTAGGGTCGTCAGTCGCACCACAGGGGGCGGGGCCAGCATTGTGTGTGGAAAACCCTGTCCTATTCAGGACCCAGGTGTACTCCTCCCACCCATCTAGCTGCTGATCTCCCCATTCACCACTGGGTGACTCATCCTGACTCTGGGGAATCCCTAGCCCGTCACATGACATGACCAGCCAATCACGCGACAGACACACTGCACACAGAAGTGCCCACTTCTAGAAGTGGCACTTCCACACTAGGTACATGCACGCCGCACACATCATCGCGCAGCATTCACTCCCACGAGTCCGCACATACCAAACTCGGGCCTGCACACCCCACGCATCAGGAACTACTAGGGACACATACATTCCCCATGCATTCCTATGGGAGGGCAGGCCTATCTCACCACATGCACTCAGAGCACGCACGCACTTTACCCTGGGACACAGGGAAAGTGCGCAGAGACCAAACAATCACCACACCAAGTCACCAATAAAAAGCCAAAATGTCCAGGGGTGAACCTGCCAGAAGGGCCAAGTCCAACACAACCCCCTTCCAGCCAAAACGCAGGGCAGACCAATCACCACCGTGATGGACTTCCCTGCTTGGGGCGATAGAACACGGACGCGGGCCCGCAACTGCAGGGACACCCTCCGGTTCTACGCCACGGTGAACCCATGGAATTCTTTCTAACACCACTGTCTGGACCAACTGGGCTACCCCACTGGTACTCCCAAGCTGTCCGCGGCCAAGACCAGGCCCTAGGCCACCCAGGTGCCACCGGTCTTTGCCTAACCATAGAGTGGGGGGTAGTAACCCCTGGCACATAGCGGCCATTCTCCACTCTACCCCTCATCAGGGCAGTTCTAAACTGCCACTGATCCTCCAGCCTAGGGTCTGTACCCTCAAGCTGACCAAAAGTCACGGGTGAGGCTCTCCTCCCCCTACCTCTTCTTCTGGGGTTCCGCCCTCTCTTCCTCTGAGAGGCGACCCCGTAACGCAATTCACCTACCAGCTCAGGACCCCTCCCTGAGAACTGGTCTCCTAACCTAGGGTTTAACCCCTCAGGTTGCACTGGGGTCAGAGGTGGAATCTCCCACCCTCTGCACCCCCTTCCAGAGTCCTGCTCCCTACCAACTGGGGCGGTACCTCTGGAAGAAGAACCGGTCAGGACACTGGTTACAGTCGTCCTACCCTTCAGGTCAGGCTGATCCTGAACCTGGCCTCCCAACCTCGGGTCTAGAACCTTTGGTGGAATACTTGCCTGGCACTCCAGGACTTCGGGGGACTTCCACTCTGTTAGACGGACCGGGAGGGTCGGCCGAGGTCAGGGGGAGAGGTCTCCGGGGAGAGCCGTCTCCAGCGATCGTACAGACAAGTAACTTCCCCCCCACAGACAGACACCACACAAGGATAAGATTTAGCGTTCTTTATATGCACTTCGTAAGGTACGATGAAATAGTACAGGGAGGTCTGGACTCAGGGGTCCCCTCGATTTAGGTCTCTTAGGATAGGGAAGGGGTAGCGGGACAGTCTGTTTACCAGTCAGGTAGTTCGGATGAGATGATGGTTAGCTCACAATCCTCGAGCTTGGTGGTGTAGCTGGTACGGGCCGCGGCAGCGCCAGCAGGTCCCGGTAGAGATGGTCGATACACGGTCCGCGGCAGCGCCAGCAGGTCCCGGTGAGGATGGTCGTTACAACGGGCCGCGGCAGCGCCAGCAGGTCCCGACGAGGATGGATGTTGCAGAAGGCCGCGGCAGCGCCAGCAGGCAGGACGATAGTTCGCAAGATAGGGCTACGGCAGCGCCAGTAGTCCGTCAAGGCTGAGTTCTCTCGGTGTCTCTCGACTCCAGGATACAACTGCCATCCTGCTCCGGAGCTGCTCCAGTTATAGGGCAGGCGCCCTTTGATGTCCGGGCCCTCGCACTTGGAGGTCGGAGGGTCCGGGTTGAAGGTGTCCAGACACCCAGCAGGGGGTGGAGCCAGCGCCTGGGGGAGCTGGAGGCGATCGGCACCTGGCGGGGGAAGAGCTCTTGACGCTTCGTTCTCCCATCGACCTGCCAAGTGGTCCGCTCACCTCCTGGGGGGATGGTGGTGCCGGGATGTCGGGGCCGGCCAGGCCCAGGGTTAGGGTCGGGGGGAGGCCACGCGGCCTCGTGGTGCAGGGCCCAAGATGGCGGCTTGACCCGGCCGGGGAAGCCGGTGGGGCTGGGGCCCGTGATGCATGGAGGTCCGAGGGCAGAAGTTCCGTCGGGAGACGGGGTGCAGGTGCTTTTCGTGGGTCACGCCTGGCGGGCCGGAGCTTGGGCCCTGTCGTGCGGGGAGGGAGCAAGCCCTTCGTGTGGCCTGTCCAACATGCGTCCCCCCCAGCCGAAGGCGGGGAGAGTCACCCATCTTCTTGGGGACTCTCCTCGTCGAGGCGGAAAAATCGTGACAGGCCATCCGCGTTGGCGTGGTCTTGGCCCGGTCGGTGCTCCACGGTGAAGTCCATTCCCTGCAGAGAAATGGACCAGCGCAATAGTTTTGGGTTCTCCCCCCGCATCTGCATCAGCCACTGCAGGGGTCGATGGTCGGTTTGTACCCGGAAGTGGGTACCGAAGAGATAGGGCCGGAGCTTTTTGAGGGCCCACACCACTGCGAAGGCCTCCCTCTCGATGGTGCTCCAGCGCTGTTCTCGGGCCAGGAGACGTCGACTGATGAAGGCCACCGGCTGGTCATGACCCTCGGGGTTTACTTGAGAAAGAACCGCCCCGATGCCGTGGTCGGAGGCGTCTGTCTGTACCACGAATTCCCGACTGTAATCGGGGGCCTGGAGCACAGGGGCGGTGCACAGGGCGGCCTTCAGCTTCTCGAAGGCCGCTTGACAATCGGGGGTCCAGTTAATCCGCTTTGGTCGGTTCTTGGACGTGAGACCCGTGAGGGGCCCCACGATGCTGCCGTAGTCCTTCACGAACCGCCGGTAGTAGCCGGTGAGCCCCAAGAAGGCTCGGACCTCGGTCTGGGTGACGGGGGGCCGCCAGGACTGGATGGCAGCAATCTTAAGTTGCAGCGGGGCCACCAGCCCGCTTCCCACTTGGTGCCCAAGGTAGGTCACGGACCCTTGGCCAATTTGGCATTTGCCGGCCTTAATTGTGAGGCCGGCCCGTTGGAGGGCCTGTAGGACCTCTTGGAGGTGGAGGAGGTGGTCGGACCAGTGGCGGCTGTATACAGCGATATCGTCCAGGTAGGCAGCGCTGAACTCTTCGAGCCCCGCCAAGACCTGGTTCACAAGGCGTTGAAACGTGGCGGGGGCATTCTTCATGCCGAAGGGCATGACCTTGAATTGGTAGTGGCCATCGGGGGTAGAGAAGGCCGACCGTTCCTGAGCCCGGGGTGTGAGACCGATCTGCCAGTAGCCCGCTGTTAGGTCGAAGATACTGAGGTAACGGGCGGCCCCCAGCCGGTCGATCAGTTCGTCCGCTCGGGGGATCGGATGAGCTTCGGTCCGGGTGACAGCGTTCAAGCCCCGGTAGTCGACGCAGAATCTCAGTTCAGGTGTTGTGCCGGGGGAAGCGGCTTTGGGAACCAATACAACCGGGCTGGCCCAGGGACTGTCCGAGGGCTCGATGACCCCGATCGTGAGCATTTTGGCCACTTCCTCCTGTATGCAGGCCCGTACCCGATCTGGTACGCGGTAGGCCCGGTGTCGAATAGGGGGACTGTCCCCGGTGTCCACGTCGTGCAAACACCAAGGGGTGACCCCGGGGGTGAGGGAGAACAGTGTAGCGAACCGCAGCAGGAGGGTTCGGCAGCCCTGGCGTTGCTCCGAGGTGAGGGCGTCAGAGAGCCGGACCCCGTCCACGGAGCCGTCATTCTCCTGAGTCTTCAGGAGATCCGGGAGGGGTTCGGAGTCCCCCTCTGCCCCACTGTCCGTAGCCATCAGGAGGCTGAGTTCTGAGCGCACAAAGTGTGGTTTGAGTCGGTTGGTGTGGAGGACCCGAAGGGGGTTTCGGGAGGTCCCCATGTCGATGAGGTAAGTGACGGGGCTTTTGCGCTCGACCACTTTGAAGGGCCCTGTCCACTTATCTTGCAAGGCACATGGTTCGGTGGGGGACATCACCCACACTTGTTGACCAGGCTCGAACTCAACGGAGGAGGCATTGTGATCATACCATCTCTTCATGTCCTCCTGGCTGGCCTCGAGGTTCGCCTTGGCCATCTCTCTGAAGCGCCGGGTCTGATTGCGTAGGGCCAGGAGGTATTTGAAGACGTCTGGAGGGGTCTTTAGGGGGGCCATCTCCCAACCTTCCTTGACTAGGCTGAGGGGCCCTCGCACAGGGTGCCCGTACAGGAGTTCGAAAGGGCTAAAGCCGAGGGACTTCTGGGGGACTTCTCGGTAGGCGAAGAGGAGGCACGGGAGTAGTACATCCCACTGGCGACGGAGGGGCTCTTCCAATCCCCCAATCATCCCCTTGAGAGTGCGGTTAAAACGCTCCACTAGTCCGTTCCCTTGGGGGTGATAGGGGGTCGTGAATCTGTAGGTGACCCCGCATTGTTGCCAGAGGGACTTCATGTATTTGGAGATAAAGTTCGTGCCTCGGTCGCTGACGACTTCTCGGGGGAAGCCCACCCGGGAGAAGATCCCCATTAGGGCCCGGCCAACCACCGGAGCTGTCACGGTCCGTAGGGGCACCGCCTCGGGGTAGCGGGTGACATGGTCCACCAGTACCAGGATGAACCTGTGTCCTTGTGCCGTGCGGGGGTCCAGAGGCCCCACAATGTCTATTCCTACCCTTTCGAACGGGGTGGTGACCACAGGGAAGGGTTGCAGAGGGGCTTTCAGCTTCCGACCACTCTTCCCGCTGGCTTGGCATGTGGGGCAGGACCGGCAGTGGTTCAGGACGTCGTTCCTCATTTTCGGCCAGAAAAAGTGGGTCACTAGGCGACTGTAAGTTTTGTCCTGGCCCAGGTGTCCAGCCAGGGGGACATCGTGGGCCAGGTTGAGTAGGAAGTCTCTGAAGCGGAGAGGTACCACCAGCACTCGACCGGCCCCTAGCTCTGCGATTCTTTGTTCGCTGTATAGCAGGTCGTTATCCCAGTAGACCCAGTGAGATCCGGTGGAGTCCCCTGCGTTCTGGGCGCTGGCTTGTTGGCGGAGTCCCTCGAGGGAGGGGCAGGTCTTTTGTTCCTGGCGGAACTGTTCTTGGGTGGGCCTCCCTTCTTGACGCCACTGAGCCAGGCCGGGAAAGTCCTGGGGTTGCGCGTCCCCTTCGGTCGTTGGTTCTGGGGGGCTGGCCTCGTCGTTGTCTTCTACTGGGGCGGCCGGGGGCGGCGGTGCTGGCCATTCCGGTTCTTCTGATCGGGGGACGGCATGGGCGGCCATGGACCGGGTGGTTATGCAGGCCCAGTCCGGGAGGCCCAGCATCCCCAGGTGCTCTCTTCTCTCGACGGTGGCCCACGGGGAACTTTCGAGGTCATTCCCCAGGAGGCAGTCCACGGGGGCATCGTCCCGGACCGTCACCTTCAACAGGCCGGAGACCCCTCCCCATTCGAATGGGACGCAGGCCATTTGACACATACTTTCAGAATTGTCGGCTGAGCGGACGGGGCAGAGAATGTTCGGCAGGATCTGCTCGGGCTTCACCAGGTGACAGCGGACGGCCGTCACACTGGCGCCTGTGTCCCGCAAGGCCTTGGCCCGATGTCCGTTAATGGTCACCCACTGACCGTATTTCCTGGTGTTAGCGGGTAGGGGAGCCCGCGGGACCATGTCTCTTCCCCCTAGGCACGCCAGGACCATGGCGGCCGGTTCCCACTCTTGCTGGGCCGGCTCATACTCTTCCTGTTCCTCCGATAATCGCTCTTCCCCCAGGGCGGCGGCAGCTACCTGGCGGGGCTTGGGTGTTTGGTTCTGCGGGCAGCTCGGGTCATTGGCGTAGTGGCCGACTCGCTGGCATCGGTGGCACGTGACGGCTCGGAACCCAGGGCGCATCGGGGGGTTGCCCCGGCCGGCCGGAGGCGGGGTGCTGGCCCCGGTTGTTGCCGGCAAGGCGTCTCTCCCTCGCCCCTGGCCTCCTCCTCCTCCCCGAGGACGGTGCTGGCCTTGGTTGCTTCGGTTCTGCTCGTGTGGCCCTCTCCGGCCCACTCGGGTGCTTTCCCATCGGTCAGCTTCGGCGGCGAGCTGCCGGGGGTCAGTCAGCTTGCTGTCGAGGAGGTGCTGCCTGAGCTCGACGAAACAGTTGTTCGACAGGTGCTCCCATACCATAAGGTTAAAGAGTTGCTCGTAGGTCGTGACATGGCTCCCCTTGATCCAACCCTCGAAGGCACGGCTGAAATAGTTAACGTACTCCACCCAAGTTGTGCCCGGGATCCGGGTGCAATCTCTGAACCTCTGGCGGTACATCTCGGGTGTGAGGCCGTAGCGGGTGAGGAGGGCAGCCTTCATGTGGTCGTAGGATGACATTTGGTGATCTGGGAGCTGTAGCAGGGCATCGCGACCTTCGTTGACGAACCTCCCCCATAGTCCGGCTCCCCAATCACTCCGGTCGATCCGGTGGGAGGTCATGGCGATCTCGTAGGCTTTGAACCACTGTTGTATGTCGTCTTCTCGGACATACTCGCGGACAACATCCTTGGGGATGTGTACTTTTTTCTCGGTTGGCCCCGGGGTGTGCGGTCGCTCAGGCACCCCCGGTTCTTTATTCTGTTTCCGAAGTTCTATTTCCGCCAGTTTGCGCTCGTGTTCGAGTGTTATTCTTTTTTCCTCAAGCTCTCTCTGTCTCTGCTTTTCTTCTCGTTCTTCTCGGAGCCGCATATGCTCTAGATTTAGTTTCTGCTCGGCTAACTTGAGTTCACCGTCCATCTTGAGCCGTGCCATTTCCAACTCGTGTAATCTGGTTCTTTCTCTTTCCTGGATCTCCTCCTGCGAGAGGCCCGTTCCCCGCTCCTCGGGAGCCGTGGCGTTCCCCTCTGGTGCGACACTGTTTCGGTCGGAGGGCCCGGCGATCCCAGTTTCTGTCCACGACTCAAGGGCGTGCTTCAAATCATCTTTGGTACTCAGGCCGGTGGTAGCAATGCCTAGTTCCATGCAGAATTGTTTCAGTTCGCGGTGGCTGTATTCTTCTAACTTATCCATTTGGAATTTTTCAGTGGAACCGCTATCTTTGGCTGACATCGTGGTTTTGTCGTGGGGTGAGCTACTCTCTGTACGATTACGCGTTGATTCGGATCCCACCGCTGCCACCAATGTTAGACGGACCGGGAGGGTCGGCCGAGGTCAGGGGGAGAGGTCTCCGGGGAGAGCCGTCTCCAGCGATCGTACAGACAAGTAACTTCCCCCCCACAGACAGACACCACACAAGGATAAGATTTAGCGTTCTTTATATGCACTTCTTAAGGTACGATGAAATAGTACAGGGAGGTCTGGACTCAGGGGTCCCCTCGATTTAGGTCTCTTAGGCTAGGGAAGGGGTAGCGGGACAGTCTGTTTACCAGTCAGGTAGTTCGGATGAGATGATGGTTAGCTCACAATCCTCGAGCTTGGTGGTGTAGCTGGTACGGGCCGCGGCAGCGCCAGCAGGTCCCGGTAGAGATGGTCGATACACGGTCCGCGGCAGCGCCAGCAGGTCCCGGTGAGGATGGTCGTTACAACGGGCCGCGGCAGCGCCAGCAGGTCCCGACGAGGATGGATGTTGCAGAAGGCCGCGGCAGCGCCAGCAGGCAGGACGATAGTTCGCAAGATAGGGCTACGGCAGCGCCAGTAGTCCGTCAAGGCTGAGTTCTCTCGGTGTCTCTCGACTCCAGGATACAACTGCCATCCTGCTCCGGAGCTGCTCCAGATATAGGGCAGGCGCCCTTTGATGTCCGGGCCCTCGCACTTGGAGGTCAGAGGGTCCGGGATGAAGGTATCCAGACACCCAGCAGGGGGTGGAGCCAGCGCCTGGGGGAGCTGGAGGCGATCGGCACCTGGCGGGGGAAGAGCTCTTGACGCTTCGTTCTCCCATCGACCTGCCAAGTGGTCCGCTCACCTCCTGGGGGGATGGTGGTGCCGGGATGTCGGGGCCGGCCAGGCCCAGGGTTAGGGTCGGGGGGAGGCCACGCGGCCTCGTGGTGCAGGGCCCAAGATGGCGGCTTGACCCGGCCGGGGAAGCCGGTGGGGCTGGGGCCCGTGATGCATGGAGGTCCGAGGGCAGAAGTTCCGTCGGGAGACGGGGTGCAGGTGCTTTTCGTGGGTCACGCCTGGCGGGCCGGAGCTTGGGCCCTGTCGTGCGGGGAGGGAGCAAGCCCTTCGTGTGGCCTGTCCAACACACTCCATCCCCCTGAGGCTATCAAAGGACACATATGTCGAGCGACTGTCTGTCTGGCGCTGATCTCCCGTCCCCTGTCCACCTGACAGTGCGCGGAGATCCCCCAGAACAGAAGTGGTGCCACCCTGGTCACTACACGGGATCCTAGCCCAACTGGGTAGTCCCTGACCCACAGGCTCTTCCACTGGGAAACTCATCCCCCAATCACTCCTCACACTGGACTCCTGTACCCTCCCTACCGAAGCGGTACTGCCAGACTCTAGAACCACAGGAGCCCTGGTTACAGGTGCTCCAGGTCCTCTACTCACCAGGAGATCTTCCTCAAATGGGCTAACAGGACAGCCTAGGTCCCCAACTTGGTGTTCCCTCATGGAACCATCCAAGTCCTGAGGCAGGGTTTCGTACGTCCGGGGACCCTCGGTCACCCTCTCACTCCTGCTCCACTGAGCCAGGCAGTGAGCCCCTACACCCTCCTCGCTATCCTGGGACCTAGCTGGGCTACACTGAGCCTCTTCCACCACGCTGGGCTGGAAGATACCTGACCCACTACTTTTGGAGTCACTCCCTAATGACTCTAGAGAACCTCTAGCCCTTTCCCAGCAGTCTGCTTCCTCTGCAAGTTCCCATGGACAAACAGAGCCATACCTCAACAGGTGTTGGCGCAACCCTGGCGAACAACTACGGAGCATCTGCTCTTTCATAACCAGAGTATACAGTTTACCAAAATCATCTTCTGCTGTAACTCTTACCCAATCAAACAGTGCATCATCGCATTCCCCCAAAAACTCCTCCCAAGAATGGTGAGACAATTTCCTACTGCCCCTGAATTTTAACCTTAACTCCTCCTCCTGGGGAACAGGTACTGGGATCTCCTACACTGAAATCTACATCGCTACTACCACTGGACTCAACCCTCCCTGGGGAGCCCAGAAAATTAAAACTGCGCGCAGGGGATAGTCTACCCTCCAGAGCTACTTTGCCTCTGGTGGAGGCCCTCTCAGCCTCCTCTACCGCGCCAAGACCCACTCAGTCTCTCGCTGTTGCTTCCTGGCCTCCAGCTGCGCCATAGCCTGAGCATGCTCTAACCTGAGCTTCTCTAACGCCAGCTGGTGCTCCCTTTCTTTCCTCCTATCTTCCCACTCCTCTGGGGACAGGGAAAGGGATGAGGCGCTGCCTCCTACGCTGGACCCAGCAAGGGACGCCCTACCTATGGGGTCCTCACTCTCTACTGGCGTCCAGGTATTGTCATCCTCTACCTCCTCTTCTGAATCTTCAGGGCTCCCCACAGACCCACCACCCTCCAGGTGTGAGGCCCGGGCCCTTTCCATACTGTGCTCAAGATCCCATGGACCCTTTTGCCATAGGACCAGGTGGTCCTGAAGTTCGTACAGGGTGTCGGACTCTCCCTCTGTACAGTACCTTTCTAACTCCTGCCTCTGGCGCCAAGCTAGCTCATAGGGATCACAAGCAGGCTCCATTCTGGCGGACGTTATGGTAAAAATTATACAGGGAACCTAGGGGTCTGAGTTTCACACAGGAGCACACAATTCACAAAAAGATTCAGCAAGCTCTCTAACCCAGAGAACTCACACTCACTTGCCTAGTGCCACTCACCACTCATCCACACACAACCCTCCCCTCGGACTGGTAAGGCAGTTTCTACCACCCCTGATTCCTCAACCTGACCACCACGTGACACAGGTACCAACTCTGGGCGCAGGGCGGGGGACAAATGTACAGGACACTGTTGGACTTGGCCCTTCTGGCAGGTTCACCCCTGAACTTTTTTGCTTTCTACTGGTGACTTGGTGTGGTGATTGTTTGGTTTCTGCGCACTTTCCCTGTGTCCCAGGGTAAAGTGCGTGCGTGCTCTGAGTGCATGTGGTGAGATAGGCCTGCCCTCCCATAGGAATGCATGGGGAATGTATGTGTCCCTAGTAGTTCCTGATGCGTGGGGTGTGCAGGCCCGAGTTTGGTATGTGCGGACTCGTGGGAGTGAATGCTGCGCGATGATGTGTGCGGCGTGCATGTACCTAGTGTGGAAGTGCCACTTCTAGAAGTGGGCACTTCTGTGTGCAGTGTGTCTGTCGCGTGATTGGCTGGTCATGTCAGGTGACGGGCTAGGGATTCCCCAGAGTCAGGAGGAGTCACCCAGTGGTGAATGGGGAGATCAGCAGCTAGATGGGTGGGAGGAGTCCACCTGGGTCCTGAATAGGACAGGGTTTTCCAAACACAATGCTGGCCCCGCCCCCTGTGGTGCGACTGACGACCCTAGCCCTGCCAGTGAATAGAGTGAGGGGCTGAGCACATCAAGGGTGCTCCCCAACCAGCTGCGACTGGTTTTCCCCCTCACCCTGAACCCAGAACAAAGGGTTTGCCTGTATAAAAATGGGGCTGTGTCCCCACAGAAACTGTTCTCTGCCAGGATCTTACCTGAGGGGGGCTGCTGCTGCTGTTGGACCAGAGGACCGCCACTTGGACTACCTCCCTGCCTGGAGGCCCAGTGAGCTGGCTCTGGGTCCAGCCTTGCCCCCCCCACCCCTGCCTTGCTGCCTGCAAGGGAGAACTTTGCTGATTTTGGGATTATTTGGCCCTAAAGCGCTGGGAGCACTTATTGTGTCCCTAAGCGCCTAGAAACGCTTTGATTTGCCTATAGCGCTAGGAGCGCTCTATTGTGGCCCCAGCAGCGCTGAGCTGCAATATTTAGCGAGGGAACCCCGGCGTGGGATTCCCCGCTTGTCTGCCGTGTCCAAGGCGGGTGCCTACCCCGCTTAATTGTTTATTTTGATAGCGGGAGCCTACCCCGCTATCGCCGTGGTTTAATTGAGGGAGCCCACCCCTCATCGCCGCCGTATCAAAATCACCGCTGCAGCCCGGGACACCCAGGAAGTCAGGCGGGCCGCCGGGACAACCGGATCAGGAAGTAGGAGGGCGGGAGCCTACCCCGCCTCCCACCGAAGACTGGCGGTTGGATTGAAAGCCCCGGAGCCGGCAGGAGCCTACCCTGCGCCCCGGGGCCTTGAGGAGAAGGGCTGACGAGCGCGGCCGGAACCGAGACAACAGAGGCGACGCGGGAGTCACCAAGCCCAGCCCGGTGAGTGTGGAAGGGCTGGGGTGGGACTCCGTGTGCACACTGGCTGTGAGCGCTAGGGCGCTCCAAAGACGAGGCCCGCATCCCTGCCGTGAAAGAGTCCCCCGTGTGGGACTCCGAGTCCCAGAGAGGCTCAGGCGGGCATTTCTCCCCCGTGAGCGGGGTACATATTTGTACAGAGCCCACGAAGCTCCAACGTTACACCCGCATCAGCACTAGAGCCTCGAGGCTCCACCAAAGGGGGCAGCTATTGTCTTTTGAGCGCGAGGCGCTCCAACGTGGGATTGATTTATCCGAGAGTCCAGAGGGACTCAGATTACGGGGGCATTTCCTGACCAGCGGAGCGGCCCCGGAAGGAAGCGGGCCGCTCCCACGTACACGGAGGCATTGCTTGGTTCAGAGCCTGCAAGGCTCAGGGCATTTCATGTTGTAGAGCCCAGGGAGGCTCCAGAGGCACGCAGAGTGCCTAAAGTTTCGTTTCCCCAGCTGCCCAGCACTTAGTGGGCAGCTGCAACGTTTAGGTGGGGGACCATTTTCGTTTTGCTTTGCGCTGCTGGCACAGCTTGACCTGACACAGAGCGTCCTTGCCCCGACAAGGCCAGTTGGCCTAGGGACTGCCACAGTCGTGGCTAATGTGAGTTTTGGCGTTATTGTTCCTTTCCTGCACCTGAAATGTTTTTATGCATCATGTGTTTTATTGCTTTACACCGCTGAATGTTATGCATCATGTGTTTATGTGTTTAGACCCCTACAGGTATTGTGATACTTAGGTGGTTGTTTTTTTCCCCTAGTGCAGGTGGTACTAGTGAGGTCCTAGTTCCCTGCGTGATATTCCTAAAGGTGGTTAGGGTTGCGTATGTGGTACTTTTTGGTTACCAGTAGTTACTGGTTGTGTGCTATATGTTCTATTTTTAGTGCTACAGTGATTGTATGTGCTATGTTCTAAAATATTATTCCTACGTTCTAAGTGCTATTTCTAAAGAGTGCTAATTCCTGACAGTGGTCCATGTGGCCCTGTCCCCTGTATATATAATCCCTTGTAAATTCTGCCCGTGCCTGTTGGCACATTGTAAAGTGTGTGTTTTTATCTAATGTGTTGTGTATAATACAAAGGCTATTTTTATAGAATACCTTGTGTGGAGTTTCCTTTGTGGTGGGCCTTGGGTGTTGTTGCTGGGTGCGCGCGCAAACGCTTTACACATCGCCTCAGGGATAAGCCTGTCTGCTCGTGCCAAGCTACCAAGGGGGTGAGCAGGGGTTATCTTTGGCGTGTAACTCCCCAGCCCTGACTAGAGTGGTGGTTTCTGCCTGGCTTTGGCGCAAGCCCTAGCCAACCAGAAATCCCATTTCTAACATTGGTGATCAGCGGTGGCATTTGGACTTGCGTTTGCGCTGTACCGCAGCGGCAACTGGCCGCACTACAAAACTCTGCATTTAGATAAATCACATGGTATAGGGATTATTGTTTTAAAGATTGTTTTTAATTGTCATTTCTTTGGAAATGTGTTTTTGTGCACTGTGAGTTAGGTGTCCCTAGCTCGGGAGGGTAGATCATCCCCCTTAGTGCATTGTGTTTTCTGGATTCACCAGAGGGTGGGATCCAGTGGTGGCAGCGTAATAGTGTCCTGTACATTTGTCCCCCGCCCTGCGCCCAGAGTTGGTACCTGTGTCACGTGGTGGTCAGGTTGAGGAATCAGGGGTGGTAGAAACTGCCTTACCAGTCCGAGGGGAGGGTTGTGTGTGTGGATGAATGGTGTGTGGCACTAGGCAAGTGAGTGTGAGTTCTCTGGGTTAGAGAGCTTGCTGAATCTTTTTGTGAATTGTGTGCTCCTGTGTGAAACTCAGACCCCTAGGTTCCCTGTATAATTGTTACCATAACGTCCGCCAGAATGGAGCCTGCTTGTGATCCCTATGAGCTAGCTTGGCGCCAGAGGCAGGAGTTAGAAAGGTACTGTACAGAGGAAGAGTCAGAAGAGGAGGTAGAGGATGACAATACCTGGACGCCAGTAGAGAGTGAGGACCCCATAGGTAGGGCGTCCCTTGCTGGGTCCAGCGTAGGAGGCAGCGCCTCATCCCTTTCCCTGTCCCCAGAGGAGTGGGAAGATAGGAGGAAAGAAAGGGAGCACCAGCTGGCGTTAGAGAAGCTCAGGTTAGAGCATGCTCAGGCTATGGCGCAGCTGGAGGCCAGGAAGCAACAGCGAGAGACTGAGTGGGTCTTGGCGCGGGAGAGGGTAGAGGAGGCTGAGAGGGCCTCCACCAGAGGCAAAGTAGCTCTGGAGGGTAGACTATCCCCTGCGCGCAGTTTTAATTTTCTGGGCTCCCCAGGGAGGGTTGAGTCCAGTGGTAGTAGCGATGTAGATTCCAGTGTAGGAAATCCCAGTCCCAGTTCCCCCAGTCTGGTACCTGTTCCCCAGGAGGAGGAGTTAAGGTTGAAATTCAGGGGCAGTAGGAAACTGTCTCACCAGACTTGGGAGGAGTTTGTGGATGGATGTGAGGATGCAATGTTTGATTGGATTTCCACAGCAAGTGATTTTGACATACTGTGTAATCTGGTTCTCAAAGAACACCTGCTCAGTTGTTGTGTGCCAGGGTTGCGCCAACACCTGTTGGGGTGTGGATTGTCTGAGCCCCTTGAGCTTGCGGAGGAAGCAGAGCGCTGGGAAAGGGCTAGAGGTTCTCTAGAGTCATTAGGGAGTGACTCCAAAAGTAGTGGGTCAGGTATCTTCCAGCCTAGCGTGGTGGAAGAGGCTCGGTGTAGCCCAGCTAGGTCCCAGGATAGCGAGGAGGGTGTAGGGGCTCACTGCCTGGCTCAGTGGAGCAGGAGTGAGAGGGTGACCGAGGGTCCCCGGACGTACGAAACCCTGCCTCAGGACTTGGATGGTTTCATGAGGGAACACCAAGTTGGGGACCTAGGCTGTCCTGTTAGCCCATTTGAGGATGATCTCCTGGTGAGTAGAGGACCCCGAGCACCTGTAACCAGGGCTCCGGTGGTTCTGGAGTCTGGCAGTACCTCTCCGGTAGGGAGGGTACAGGAGGCCAGCGTGAGGAGTGATTGGGGGATGAGTTCCCCAGTGGAAGAGCCTGTGGGTCAGGGACTACCCAGTTGGGCTAGGATCCCGTGTAGTGGCCAGGGTGGCACCACTTCTGTTCTGGGGGATCTCCGCGCACTGTCAGGTGGACAGGGGACGGGAGATCAGCGCCAGACAGACAGTCGCTCGGCATATGTGTCCTTTGATAGCCTCAGGGGGATGGAGTGGAAATCCCCAGAAGTCCTGGAGTGCCAGGCAATTATTCCACCAAAGGTTCTAGGCCGGAGGTTGGGAGGCCAGGTTCAGGATCAGCCTGACCTGAAGGGTGGGACGTCTGTAACCAGCGTCCCGACCAGTTCTTCTTCCAGAGGTACCGCCCCAGTTGGTAGGGAGCAGGGCTCTGGAAGGGGGTGCAGAGGGTGGGAGAGCCCACCTCTGCCCCCGGTACAACCTGAGGGGTTAAACCCTGGGTTGGAATGGCGTTCTAGGTGTACCCCTCGCCAGAGGAGGAGGAACCCTAGGAGAAGAGGTAGGGGCAGGAGAGCCTTCCCTGAGACTCCTGGTCCGCCTGAGGGTGTAGACCCTAGGCTGGAGAACCAGTGGCAGTCTAGTCCTGTCTTTCAGAGAGGAAGAGTGGAGAATGGCCGCTATGTGCCAGGGGTTACTACCCCCCACTCTGTGATTAGGCAAAGACCAGTGGCACCTGGGTGGCCTAGGGCCTGGTCTTGGCCGCGGACAGCTTGGGAGTACCAGTGGGGTAGCCCAGTTGGTCCAGACAGTGGTGTTAGAAAGAATTCCATGGGTTCACCGTGGCGTAGAACCGGAGGGTGTCCCTGCAGTTGCGGGCCCGCGTCCGTGTTCTATCGCCCCAAGCAGGGAAGTCCATCACGGTGGTGATTGGTCTGCCCTGCGTTTTGGCTGGAAGGGGGTTGTGTTGGACTTGGCCCTTCTGGCAGGTTCACCCCTGAACTTTTTTGCTTTCTACTGGTGACTTGGTGTGGTGATTGTTTGGTTTCTGCGCACTTTCCCTGTGTCCCAGGGTAAAGTGCGTGCGTGCTCTGAGTGCATGTGGTGAGATAGGCCTGCCCTCCCATAGGAATGCATGGGGAATGTATGTGTCCCTAGTAGTTCCTGATGCGTGGGGTGTGCAGGCCCGAGTTTGGTATGTGCGGACTCGTGGGAGTGAATGCTGCGCGATGATGTGTGCGGCGTGCATGTACCTAGTGTGGAAGTGCCACTTCTAGAAGTGGGCACTTCTGTGTGCAGTGTGTCTGTCGCGTGATTGGCTGGTCATGTCAGGTGACGGGCTAGGGATTCCCCAGAGTCAGGAGGAGTCACCCAGTGGTGAATGGGGAGATCAGCAGCTAGATGGGTGGGAGGAGTCCACCTGGGTCCTGAATAGGACAGGGTTTTCCAAACACAATGCTGGCCCCGCCCCCTGTGGTGCGACTGACGACCCTAGCCCTGCCAGTGAATAGAGTGAGGGGCTGAGCACATCAAGGGTGCTCCCCAACCAGCTGCGACTGGTTTTCCCCCTCACCCTGAACCCAGAACAAAGGGTTTGCCTGTATAAAAATGGAGCTGTGTCCCCACAGAAACTGTTCTCTGCCAGGATCTTACCTGAGGGGGGCTGCTGCTGCTGTTGGACCAGAGGACCGCCACTTGGACTAACTCCCTGCCTGGAGGCCCAGTGAGCTGGCTCTGGGTCCAGCCTTGCCCCCCCCACCCCTGCCTTGCTGCCTGCAAGGGAGAACTTTGCTGATTTTGGGATTATTTGGCCCTAAAGCGCTGGGAGCACTTATTGTGTCCCTAAGCGCCTAGAAACGCTTTGATTTGCCTATAGCGCTAGGAGCGCTCTATTGTGGCCCCAGCAGCGCTGAGCTGCAATATTTAGCGAGGGAACCCCGGCGTGGGATTCCCCGCTTGTCTGCCGTGTCCAAGGCGGGTGCCTACCCCGCTTAATTGTTTATTTTGATAGCGGGAGCCTACCCCGCTATCGCCGTGGTTTAATTGAGGGAGCCCACCCCTCATTGCCGCCGTATCAAAATCACCGCTGCAGCCCGGGACACCCAGGAAGTCAGGCGGGCCGCCGGGACAACCGGATCAGGAAGTAGGAGGGCGGGAGCCTACCCCGCCTCCCACCGAAGACTGGCGGTTGGATTGAAAGCCCCGGAGCCGGCAGGAGCCTACCCTGCGCCCTGGGGCCTTGAGGAGAAGGGCTGACGAGCGCGGCCGGAACCGAGACAACAGAGGCGACGCGGGAGTCACCAAGCCCAGCCCGGTGAGTGTGGAAGGGCTGGGGTGGGACTCCGTGTGCACACTGGCTGTGAGCGCTAGGGCGCTCCAAAGACGAGGCCCGCATCCCTGCCGTGAAAGAGTCCCCCGTGTGGGACTCCGAGTCCCAGAGAGGCTCAGGCGGGCATTTCTCCCCCGTGAGCGGGGTACATATTTGTACAGAGCCCACGAGGCTCCAACGTTACACCCGCATCAGCACTAGAGCCTCGAGGCTCCACCAAAGGGGGCAGCTATTGTCTTTTGAGCGCGAGGCGCTCCAACGTGGGATTGATTTATCCGAGAGTCCAGAGGGACTCAGATTACGGGGGCATTTCCTGACCAGCGGAGCGGCCCCGGAAGGAAGCGGGCCGCTCCCACGTACACGGAGGCATTGCTTGGTTCAGAGCCTGCAAGGCTCAGGGCATTTCATGTTGTAGAGCCCAGGGAGGCTCCAGAGGCACGCAGAGTGCCTAAAGTTTCGTTTCCCCAGCTGCCCAGCACTTAGTGGGCAGCTGCAACGTTTAGGTGGGGGACCATTTTCGTTTTGCTTTGCGCTGCTGGCACAGCTTGACCTGACACAGAGCGTCCTTGCCCCGACAAGGCCAGTTGGCCTAGGGACTGCCACAGTCGTGGCTAATGTGAGTTTTGGCGTTATTGTTCCTTTCCTGCACCTGAAATGTTTTTATGCATCATGTGTTTTATTGCTTTACACCGCTGAATGTTATGCATCATGTGTTTATGTGTTTAGACCCCTACAGGTATTGTGATACTTAGGTGGTTGTTTTTTTCCCCTAGTGCAGGTGGTACTAGTGAGGTCCTAGTTCCCTGCGTGATATTCCTAAAGGTGGTTAGGGTTGCGTAGGTGGTACTTTTTGGTTACCAGTAGTTACTGGTTGTGTGCTATATGTTCTATTTTTAGTGCTACAGTGATTGTATGTGCTATGTTCTAAAATATTATTCCTACGTTCTAAGTGCTATTTCTAAAGAGTGCTAATTCCTGACAGTGGTCCATGTGGCCCTGTCCCCTGTATATATAATCCCTTGTAAATTCTGCCCGTGCCTGTTGGCACATTGTAAAGTGTGTGTTTTTATCTAATGTGTTGTGTATAATACAAAGGCTATTTTTATAGAATACCTTGTGTGGAGTTTCCTTTGTGGTGGGCCTTGGGTGTTGTTGCTGGGTGCGCGCACAAACGCTTTACACATCGCCTCAGGGATAAGCCTGTCTGCTCGTGCCAAGCTACCAAGGGGGTGAGCAGGGGTTATCTTTGGCGTGTAACTCCCCAGCCCTGACTAGAGTGGTGGTTTCTGCCTGGCTTTGGCGCAAGCCCTAGCCAACCAGAAATCCCATTTCTAACAGACACTATTACGCTGCCACCACTGGATCCCACCCTCTGGTGAATCCAGAAAACACAATGCACTAAGGGGGATGATCTACCCTCCCGAGCTAGGGACACCTAACTCACAGTGCACAAGAAACACATTTCCAAAGAAATGACATTTAAAAGCAAACTTTAAAACAATAATCCCTATACCATGTGATTTATCTAAATGCAGAGTTTTGTAGTGCGGCCAGTTGCCGCTGCGGTACAGCGCAAACGCAAGTCCAAATCCCACCGCTGATCACCAATGTTAGAAATGGGATTTCTGGTTGGCTAGGGCTTGCGCCAAAGCCAGACAGAAACCACCACTCTAGTCAGGGCTGGGGAGTTACACGCCAAAGATAACCCCTGCTCACCCCCTTGGTAGCTTGGCACGAGCAGTCAGGCTTATCCCTGAGGCGATGTGTAAAGCGTTTGCGCGCGCACCCAGCAACAACACCCAAGGCCCACCACAAAGGAAACTCCACACAAGGTATTCTATAAAAATAGCCTTTGTATTATACACAACACATTAGATAAAAACACACACTCTACAATGTGCCAACAGGCACGGGCAGAATTTACAAGGGATTATATATACAGGGGACAGGGCCACCTGGACCGCTGTCCGGAATTAGCACTCTTAGAACATAGGAATAATACTGTAGTATAAAATAACATATGTAGCACACAACCAGTAACTACTGGTATCAGGTAAGTACCACCTACGCAACCCTAACCACCTTAGGAAAATATTGCGCAGGGAATCCGGACCTCACTAGCACCACCTGTACTAGGGAGAAAACAACCACCTAAGTATCACAATACCTGTAGGGGTCTAAGCACATAAACACATGATGCATAACATTCAGAGGTGTAAAGCAAAGCACATGACGCATAAACACATTCAGAGGTGCAGGAAAGGAACAATGGCGCAAAAACTCACATTAGCCACTATCTGTGGCAGTCCCTAGGCCAACTGGCCTCGTTGGGGCTAGGACACCCTGTCCAGATAAGGCTGCGCCAGCTGCGCAAGCCAAGAGCGTAGAGTTCCCAACCTAAACGTTGCAGCTGCCCACTAAGTGCTGGGCAGCTGGAGGAATGAGCGTGGCACCACTGTGCCCTTTAAAACAACTCTGTTGCTCCCGTGGAGCCTCCCTGGGCTCTAAAACAATTAAAATGCCCCCTAGAGCCTTCGTGGCCCTAAACGTTACTGTAAGGCAAGGGGGGAGCGACCCGCTGCCATCTGGGGCCGCCCCGTCACGAAACAACTGGTGCCCCCTTTAGGTGGAGCCTCGATGGGCTCTCGCAAACCTTGCCCCGTCGTTGGAGCGCCACGCGCTCAGAAACTGCAACAATGCCCCCGAGTACGTGGGAGCCTTCTAGGCTCGAGGACAACGTGCCCAGTCGTTGGAGCCTTCACGGCTCTGAACAAATTGGCCCTGTTCGTTGGAGCGCTCTGGGCGCTCTGAGCACAAGGATGCCCTGTACACGTTGGAGCCACGGGGCTCTGATTCTGCCCCCGCACCCCCAGCACATGCGCGGAGTCCCCCAGCCCTCTTAAACACTCACCGGGCTGTCTGCAGGGGACTCCCGCGTCGTCTCTCTCTCCGCTCGGGGGGGGGGGGAAAGAAGGATTCCTAGGCTTTTCCTGAACCGCGGAGGGGGCAGGCACCGATAACGTGCCTCGCGCCCCCCTCCACACAAGCTCCGGCCGCGCTCTCCTCACGGTCCAGCGCGGGGTGGGCTCCCGCCTGGATCTCCGGCTCCTCCGACTTGGCTGCGACCGCGTCGCTCCGTAGGAGGCGGGGTAGGCTCCCGCCCTCCTCTCCTCAGTTCCGGTTGTCCCGGAGGCCCGCCCGCCAGCCCGCCTGACTTCCGGTAAGCCCGGGCCGCGACGGTGATTCCAACTTTCGGGCAGCAAGAGGGGTAGGCTCCCTCGATTATAAAAAAAACTATCCCGCGGGGTGGGCACCCGCTGTCAGTTACTGCAATGTCCCTGGCAGGGTGGGCACCTGCCAGAGGACTCTAGAATCGGCACAAGCGGGGCACACGCCGGGTGGGCACCGGCTAACAGAATCAAAGCGCTCCTAGCGCTACGGTCAAAGATGAAAGCGCTTTCAGCGCTGAAGGCCAGTCCAGCGCTCCCAGGCGCTTAAAGCCACAGGTCCAGCAATAAGTCTCCAAAAAGCAGGGGGGGGCAAAGACTGGGCCCAGGGGCCAGCTCACAGGGCCCTCCAGCAGGGAGGCAGTCCCCAGTGGCGGTCTCTCCTGGCGCCCAGCAGCAACAGGCCCCCCTCAGATGTGATCCTAGAAGAGAACAGTTTCTGTGGGGACACAGCCCCATTTTTATACAGGCAAACCCTTTGTTCTGGGTTCAGGGTGAGGGGGAAAACCAGTCGCAGCTGGTTGGGGAGCACCCTTGATGTGCTCAGCCCCTCACTCTATTCACTGGCAGGGCTAGGGTCGTCAGTCGCTCCACAGGGGGCGGGGCCAGCATTGTGTGTGGAAAACCCTGTCCTACTCAGGACCCAGGTGTACTCCTCCCACCCATCTAGCTGCTGATCTCCCCATTCACCACTGGGTGACTCATCCTGACTCTGGGGAATCCCTAGCCCGTCACATGACATGACCAGCCAATCACGCGACAGACACACTGCACACAGAAGTGCCCACTTCTAGAAGTGGCACTTCCACACTAGGTACATGCACGCCGCACACATCATCGCGCAGCATTCACTCCCACGAGTCCGCACATACCAAACTCGGGCCTGCATACCCCACGCATCAGGAACTACTAGGGACACATACATTCCCCATGCATTCCTATGGGAGGGCAGGCCTATCTCACCACATGCACTCAGAGCACGCACGCACTTTACCCTGGGACACAGGGAAAGTGCGCAGAGACCAAACAATCACCACACCAAGTCACCAATAAAAAGCCAAAAAGTCCAGGGGTGAACCTGCCAGAAGGGCCAAGTCCAACACATACCATGTTTTGAGTATCTGCAGTCGTGACATATCCCCCCCCCCCCGGAGGAGACACACCCCCCCCCCCCGGAGGAGACACCCCCCCGGAGGAGACACCCCCCCCCCCCCCGGAGGAGACACCCCCCCACCCCCCCCCAGAGGAGACACCCCCCCCCAGAGGAGACACCCCCCCACCTCCCCCCCGGAGAAGACACCCCCCCCCCCCCGGAGGAAACACCCCCACCCCCCGGAGGAGACACCCCGCTCGTGGAGGAGACACCCCGCGCGTGGAGGAGACACCCCGCTCGTGGAGGAGACACCCCGCGCGTGGAGGAGACACCCCGCGCCCGGAGGAGACACCCCGCGCGTGGAGGAGACACCCCGCGCGTGGAGGAGACATAGATAAGATAAGATAAGCCATATTAATTGTTAAACCTCATATATTTCCTGTGAGGTGTGCAGTAATGTTGCCCTGTTCTAAAGTCCCAGTGGCAACTATCTTTAATCCTGTTTTTTTTGTGGCCCTAAGCTCACTCGAATATAATTTGTGTTAAGGCCTACCCCTGTCCCTGACATGAGTGTGGTCCTATAACTGTCCTGTAATCTGGAGCTGTGCACCAAGCGTTCCCTTATTTTGCTGACAGTGGCTTACCACCCATGTCATGGGTTTAACAGGTACAGTGGTGGTAGCATACCATGTTTTGAGTATCTGCAGTCGTGACATATCTGTTGCCGGCCACACTTGTGTAGAGGTCTGCTTCAATGTGTAACCCAGAACCTAGTGCTACCATTCCAAGTTAATTTTGTTTGTTTGTGGCACGTGTAGTACATGCAGTATGCGCATAAGTGAGCCAGAGTAATGGAGGCCTGTGGGTCCCATCTTGGAGGCCACTAGCCTGCACCTGTGCAAAAAATTGATGTGAGATTCCCAGACAGTGGAAGTGTATTGCTGACATTTCTGAATCTGGAGGGAGGAGACCATGCTCCTTTGAATACTTACTTAAACGCTTCTGCTAAAACGCGCTGCTAATAAGTCTTCCTGTAGTACTGCCTTTTGGTAGGTGGTGTGGGTGGGACTCTTGTCTCCATTCAGGGCGGAAAGGTTCTTTAAGGTGAGGCCAGCTTTTTGTCTTCATTCTGGTCACTGTTCAGTTTGGCTAGTCATAAGCCAGATGCAGAAAGCTCACGCATCTCTGTGCCTCCTTTGTGGGTACTCCTGGCTGGAAACTAGCTTGCTGTGAGGAGCATCAGAGGTCACTTGAAGGAAGAACAGAGAATCCACATTGCCTATCGGCTTTGACTGTGTAAACGTGGGAACTACTTACATCCTTGTTGCGCCAGTTCTAAATCTTTACACCAAGTAAAGAAGTATTTCACAGCATACTTTGAGAACTACTGTGCAAGCAGATGTGGTGTCTGTGTGACAGCATGCTTCCAAGAGGAGAGGGTACATCCCCTGTAGTCTTTACTTGCTGGAAGAGCTGATCTGAAGCCAGCCTGTCTGCTGAGAGTTAAAAGTTCCTGTTAAGTCTGCAGGAGGTGTGACTGTCCACGGAATGCCAGAAACAGGCAGACTCTAGCATATAGGGTCTAACAGGAGCAAGAAGACTGAAGACAAGGATCTATGAATTTGAAGAGTATGAGTGCAGTCTCTCCAAAAGTGCGGTTCCACATGGAAATAGCAGGCTGGCAGCTGACCTGGCCGCTATTCAATAGGAACAATCACAAATGAGGTCTCTGCTTAAATAAAGTGCTGTGCCCACAGTGCACATAGCCATGGAAATTCAGGGCTGTGCCTGTGGCGCATGTTGCCACGGGATCCCAGACCTGTGCCTTTGATGGTCTCCACATTTGTAAAGTGTATCCAGCACCTGCCATTGTGCTGGTGTGTCACTGGTGTGTGTGGTAGCCCATCTGCTGCTCAATGCTGAGTGACTCAGAAGCACGTCTGATGCCTGAAATGAGCCAACACCCAGTTCCTGCACTCACTGAAAGACTCATGCCTGCCTTTCTGGTTGCTACATCTTGCTGCAGCTTAACCAAATCGAGAGCCACTCCTTCAACCACTGCGTCGCACCCTAAAAAAAAGCAAGATCGGAGATGCATGATAACGAAAGACAAATAGACCTGCATTGTTGTGAGAATGTGCCAAGGAGACTGAATAGAACTGATCACAACTATAATTGAACTGGGGAACCTGCACCAGAGCCTTGATTCATGTCGCACAAAACTAACCTAACTGAGGCCTGCCCGGACTCACAAGAGGAGGTACTCATGGGAAAGACAGAAGGGAGGACAGTATCCCAAGATTTAGTAACCCAAGTGACAGTACATATTGTTGTTCCTGCTGTGGTATACCTTTTTAAGTGTATCTGTTCAAGACACCCCCCGCGCGTAGGAGACATCGCGGCGGAGACACCCCCCCCCCCCGCGCGGAGGAGACACCCCCCGCGCGGAGGAGACACCCCCCCCGCGCGGAGGAGACACCCCCCCGCGCGGAGGAGACACCCCCCCGCGCGGAGGAGACACCCCCCCCCCGCGCGGAGGAGACACCCCCCCCCGCGCGGAGGAGACACCCCCCCCCGCGCGGAGGAGACACCCCCCCCCGCGCGGAGGAGACACCCCCCCCCGCGCGGAGGAGACACCCCCCCCGGGCGGAGGAGACACCCCCCCCGGGCGGAGGAGACACCCCCCCCGGGCGGAGGAGACACCCCCCCCGGGCGGAGGAGACACCCCCCCGCGTGGAGGAGACACCCCCCCGCGCGGAGGAGACACCCCCCCGCGCGGAGGAGACACCCCCCCGCGCGGAGGAGACACCCCCCCCCGCGCGGAGGAGACACCCCCCCGCGTGGAGGAGACACCCCCCCCGCGCGGAGGAGACACCCCCCCGCGCGGAGGAGACACCCCCCCGCGCGGAGGAGACACCCCCCCCGCGCGGAGGAGACACCCCCCCCGCGCGGAGGAGACACCCCCCGCGCGGAGGAGACACCCCGCGCGCGGAGGAGACACCCCGCGCGCGGAGGAGACACCCCCCCCCGCGCGGAGGAGACACCCCCCCCGCGCGGAGGAGACACCCCCCCCGCGCGGAGGAGACACCCCCCCCCCGCGCGGAGGAGACACCCCCCCCCCCCGCGCGGAGGAGACACCCCCCCGCGCGGAGGAGACACCCCCCCCGCGCGGAGGAGACACCCCCCCCCCGCGCGGAGGAGACACCCCCCCCCGCGCGGAGGAGACACCCCCCCCGCGCGGAGGAGACACCCCCCCCCCCGCGCGGAGGAGACACCCCCCCCCCCGCGTGGAGGAGACACCCCCCCCGTAGTACTTTGAGAACTACTGTGCAAGGAGATGTGGTGTCTGTGTGACAGCATGCTTCCAAGAGGAGAGGGTACATCCCCTGTAGTCTTTACTTGCTGGAAGAGCTGATCTGAAGCCAGCCTGTCTGCTGAGAGTTAAAGTTCCTGTTAAGTCTGCAGGAGGTGTGACTGTCCACGGAATGCCAGAAACAGGCAGACTCTAGCATATAGGGTCTAACAGGAGCAAGAAGACTGAAGAGAAGGATCTATGAATTTGAAGAGTATGAGTGCAGTCTCTCCAAAAGTGCGGTTCCACATGGAAATAGCAGGCTGGCAGCTGACCTGGCCGCTATTCAATAGGAACTGTTAGAAACGGTAGATGGACCGGGAGGGTCGGCCGGGGTCAGGAGGAGAGGACTCCGGGGAGAGCCGTCTCCAGCGATCGTACAGACAAGTAACTTCCCCCCCACAGACAGATATCACACACGGATAAGGTTCAGTGTTCTTTATAAGCACTTGTTTAAGGTACGGTTAAATGGTACAAGGAGGTCTGGACTCAGGGGTCCCCTCGATTAGAGTCTCGCAAGGTAGGGAAGGGGGTAGCGGGACAGTCTATTTACCAATCAGGTAGTTCGGATGAGATGATGTTGAGCTCACAATCCTCGAGCTTGGTGGTTAGGTGGTATGGGCCGCGGCAGCGCCAGCAGGTCCCGGTGTGGATGGTCGATACAACGGGCCGCGGCAGCGCCAGCAGGTCCCCGGAAGATATACGGTCCGCGGCAGCGCCAGCAGGTCCCGGTGAGGATGGTCGTTACAACGGGCCGCGGCAGCGCCAGCAGGTCCCAGGAAGATGACTGTTGCAGAAGGCCGCGGCAGCGCCAGCAGGTCCCGGTGAGGATGGTCGTTACAACGGGCCGCGGCAGCGCCAGCAGGTCCCAGGAAGATGAAGGTTGCAGAAGGCCGCGGCAGCGCCAGCAGGCAGGACGATGGTTCACAAGAGCGGGCTACGGCAGCGCCAGTAGACCGTCAGGGTTGAGTTCACTCGGTGTCTCTCGACTCCAGGATACAACTGCCTTCCTGCTCCGGAGCTGCCTCAGTTATAGGGCTGGTGCCCTTTGATGTCCGGACCCTCGCACTTGGAGGTCGGAGGGTCCGGGATGAAGGTGTCCAGACACCCAGCAGGGGGTGGAGCCAGTGCCTGGGGGAGCTGGGGGCGATCGGCACCTGGCGGGGGAGAGCCCTTGACACTTCGTTCTCCCATTGACCTGCCAAGTGGTCCGCTCACCTCCCGGGTGGATGGTGGTGCCGGGATGTCGGGGCCGGCCAGGCCCGGGGTTAGGGTCGAGGGGAGGCCATGCGGCCGCGTGGTGCAGGGCCCAAGATGGCGGCTTGACCCGGCCGGGAAAGCCGGTGTGGCTGGACCCCGTGATGAGTAGGGGTCCGAGGGCAGAGGGTCCGTCGGGAGACGGAGTACAGGTGCTTGTTGCGGGGATATGCCAGGTGGGCCGGAGTTCGGGCCCTGTCGAGCGGGGAGGGAGCAAGCCGTCTGTGAGGCCTGTCCAACATGCGTCCCCCCCAGCTGAAGGCGGGGAGAGTCACCCATCTCCTTGGGGACTCTCTTCGTCGAGGCGGAAAAAGCGGGACAGGCCATCTGCGTTGGCGTGGTCTTGGCCTGGTCGGTGCTCCACGGTGAAGTCCATTCCCTGCAGGGAAATGGACCAGCGCAAGAGTTTTGGGTTCTCCCCCCGCATCTGCATCAGCCATTGCAGGGGTCGGTGGTCGGTTTGTACCCGGAAGTGGGTACCGAAGAGATAGGGTCGGAGCTTTTTGAGGGCCCACACTACTGCAAATGCCTCCCTCTCGATGGTGCTCCAACGCTGTTCTCGGGCCAGGAGACGTCGGCTGATGAAGGCCACCGGCTGGTCATGACCTTCGGGGTTCAACTGAGAGAGGACGGCTCCGATGCCGTGGTCGGAGGCGTCGGTCTGCACCACAAATTCCCGACTGTAATCGGGGGCCTGGAGCACCGGGGCGGTGCACAGGGCGGCCTTCAGCTCCTCGAAGGCCGCTTGACAATCAGGAGTCCAGTTGACCCGCTTCGGCTGGTTCTTGGATGTGAGACCCGTGAGGGGCCCCACGATGCTGCCGTAGTCCTTCACGAACCGCCGGTAGTAGCCGGTGAGCCCCAAGAAGGCTCGGACCTCGGTCTGGGTGACGGGGGGCTGCCAGGACTGGATGGCAGCAATCTTAAGTTGTAGTGGGGCCACCAGCCCGCTCCCCACTTGGTGCCCAAGGTAGGTCACAGACCCTTGGCCAATCTGGCACTTGCCGGCCTTAATGGTGAGGCCGGCCCGCTGGAGGGCTTGTAGGACCTCTTGGAGGTGACGGAGGTGGTCGGACCAGTGGCGGCTGTATACAGCGATATCGTCCAGGTAGGCAGCGCTGAATTCTTCAAGCCCTGCCAAGACCTGGTTCACAAGGCGTTGGAACGTGGCGGGGGCATTCTTCATGCCAAAGGGCATGACCTTAAATTGATAGTGGCCATCGGGGGTAGAGAAGGCTGACCGTTCCTGAGCCCTGGGTGTGAGGCCGATCTGCCAGTAGCCCGCCGTTAGGTCGAAGATACTAAGGTAGCGGGCGGCCCCCAGCCGGTCGATCAGCTCGTCTGCTCGGGGGATGGGATGAGCGTCGGTCCGGGTGACAGCGTTCAAGCCCCGGTAGTCGACGCAGAATCTCAGTTCAGGTGCGGTGCCGGGGGCAGCGGCCTTGGGAACTAATACGACCGGACTGGCCCAGGGACTGTCCGAGGGCTCGATGACCCCGATCGTGAGCATCTTGGCCACTTCCTCCTGTATGCAGGCCCGTACCCGATCTGGTACGCGGTAGGCCCGGTGCCGGACAGGGGGACTGTCCCCGGTGTCTACGTCGTGCAAACACCAGGGGGTGACCCCGGGGGTGAGGGAGAACAGGGCAGCGAACTGCAGCAGGAGGTTCCGGCAGTCCTGGCGTTGCTCCGAAGTGAGGGCGTCGGAGAGCCGGACCCCGTCCACGGAGCCGTTCTTCTCCTGAGTCTTCAGGAGATCCGGGAGGGGCTCGGAGTCTTCTTCTGTGCCACTGTCTGTAGCCATCAAGAGGCTTAGTTCGGAGCGCACAAAGTGCGGTTTGAGCCGGTTGGTGTGGAGGACCCGAAGGGGGTTCCGGGAGGACCCCATGTCGATGAGGTAAGTGACGGGGCTTTTGCGCTCGACCACTTTGAAGGGCCCCGTCCACTTATCTTGCAGGGCACATGGTTCGGTGGGGGACATCACCCATACTTGCTGCCCAGGCTCGAATTCAACGGAGGAGGCATTGTGATCATACCACCTCTTCATGTCCTCCTGGCTGGCCTCGAGGTTCGTCTTGGCCATCTCCCTGAAGCGCCGGGTCTGGTTTCGTAAGGCCAGGATGTATTTGAAGACGTCTGGAGGGGTCGTTAGGGGGGCCATCTCCCAACCTTCCTTGACTAGGCTGAGGGGCCCTCGCACAGGGTGTCCGTATAGGAGTTCAAAGGGGCTAAAACCCAGGGACTTCTGGGGAACTTCCCGGTAGGCGAAGAGGAGGCACGGGAGCAGTACATCCCACTGGCGACGGAGAGGTTCTTCCAATCCCCCAATCATCCCTTTGAGAGTGCGGTTAAAACGCTCCACTAGTCCGTTCCCTTGGGGGTGATAGGGGGTCGTGAATCTGTAGGTGACCCCGCATTGTTGCCAGAGGGACTTCATGTATTTTGATATGAAATTCGTGCCTCGGTCGCTGACGACTTCTCGGGGGAAGCCTACCCGGGAGAAGATCCCCATCAGGGCCCGGCCAACCACTGGAGCGGTCACTGTCCGTAGAGGCACCGCCTCGGGGTAGCGGGTGGCATGGTCCACTAGTACCAAGATGAACCTGTGTCCTTGTGCCGTGCGGGGGTCCAGAGGTCCCACAATGTCTATCCCCACCCTCTCGAACGGGGTGGTGACCACCGGGAAGGGTTGTAGAGGGGCCTTCAGCTTCCGGCCACTCTTCCCGCTGGCTTGGCATGTGGGGCACGATCGGCAGTGGTTCAGGACGTCATTCCTCATTTTCGGCCAAAAAAAGTGGGTCACCAGGCGACTGTACGTTTTGTCCTGGCCCAGGTGTCCAGCCAGGGGGACATCGTGGGCTAGGTTGAGCAGAAAGTCTCGGAAGCGGAGCGGTACCACCAGAACTCGACCGGCCCCCAGCTCGGCGATTCTTTGCTCGCTGTAGAGCAGGTCGTTGTCCCAGTAGACCCAGTGGGTTCCGGTGGTGTCCCCGGCGGTTTGGGTGCTGGCTTGTTGGCGGAGTCCCTCGAGGGAGGGACAGGTCTTTTGTTCCTGGCGGAACTGTTCTTGGGTGGGTCCCCCTTCTTGCCGCCACTGAGCCAGATCCGGAAGGTCCTGGTGTTGCGCGTCTTCTTCGGTAGTCGGGTCCGGGAGGTCGGACTCGCCGTTGTCCTCTACGGGGGCAACCGGGGGCGGAGGTGCTGGCCATTCGGTTTCTTCTGATCGGGGGGCGGCACGGGCGGCCATGGATCGGGTGGTTATGCAGGCCCAGTCCGGGAGGCCCAGCATCCCCAAGTGCTCTCTTCTCTCGACGGTGGCCCACGGGGAACTCTCGAGGTCATTCCCCAGGAGGCAGTCCACGGGGGCATCGTCCCGGACCGTCACCTTCAGTAGGCCGGAGACCCCTCCCCATTCAAACGGGACGCAGGCCATCTTACACATGCTCTCAGAGTTATCTGCCGAGCGGACGGGGCAGAGAATGTTCGGCAGGATCTGCTCGGGCTTCACCAGGTGACAGCGGACGGCCGTCACGCTGGCGCCGGTGTCACGCAAGGCCTTGGCTCTCTGTCCATTAATGGTCACCCACTGACCGTATTTTCTGGTGTTGGCGGGTAGGGGAGCCCGCGGAACCATGTCCCTTCCCCCTAAGCATGCCAGGACCATGGCGGCCGGTTCCCACCCTTGCTGGTCCGGCTCATACTCCTCGGGTCCCTCCGATGATTGCTCTTCCCCCAGGGCAGCGGCAGCTACCTGGCGGGGCTTGGGTGGTTGGTTTAGCGGGCAGTTCGGATCGTTGGCGTAGTGGCCTAGTCGCTGGCACCGGTGGCACGTGACGTTGGCTCGGTACCCAGGCCGCAACGGGGGGTTGCCCCGGCCGGCCGGAGGTGGGGTGCTGGCCACGGGTGTTGCTGGTAAGGCGTCTCTCCCTCGCCCCTGGCCCCCTCCTCCTCCCCGAGGACGGTGCTGGCCTTGGTTGCTTCTGTTCTGGTCGTGTGGCCCTTTCCGGCCCACTCGGGTGCTTTCCCACCGGTCAGCTTAGGCGGCGAGTTGCCGGGGGTCAGTCAGCTTACTGTCGAGTAGGTGCTGCCTGAGCTCGACGAAACAGTTGTTTGACAGGTGCTCCCATACCATAAGGTTGAAGAGTTGTTCGTAGGTGGTGACCTGATTTCCCTTGATCCAACCCTCGAAGGCCCGGCTGAAATAGTTCACGTATTCCACCCAAGTTGTACCTGGCATCCGGGTGCAATCTCTGAACCTCTGGCGGTACATCTCGGGCGTGAGGCCGTAGCGGGTGAGGAGGGCAGCCTTCATGTGGTCGTAGGACGACATTTGGTGATCGGGGAGCTGCAGCAGGGCATCGCGACCCTCGTTGATGAATCTCCCCCAAAGTCCGGCTCCCCAATCACTCCGGTCGATCCGGTGGGAGGTCATTGCGATCTCATAGGCTTTAAACCACTGTTGTATGTCGTCTTCTCGGACATACTCGCGGACCACATCCTTGGGGATGTGAACTTTTTTCTCAATAGGCCCCGGGGTGGGTGGTCGCTCAGGCACCCCCAGTTCCTTATTCTGTTTGCGCAGTTCTATTTCCGCCAGTCGGCGCTCGTGCTCGAGCGTTATTTTTTTCTCTTCCAGCTCTCTTTGTCTCTGCTTTTCTTCTCGTTCCTCTCGAAGCCGCATATGCTCGAGGTTGATTTTCTGTTCAGCTAACTTAAGTTCCCCATCCATCTTGAGTCGTGCCATCTCTAATTCGTGTAATCTGACTCTGTCTCTTTCTCGTATCTCCTCCTGTGAGAGGCCCGTTCCCCGCTCCTCGGGAGCCGTGGCGTTCCCCTCTGGTGTGATGCTGTTTTGGTCTGGTGTGACGCTGCTTTGGTCGGAGGGTCCTGCGACCCCAGTTTCTGTCCATGACTCAAGAGCGCGCTTTAGATCATCCTTGGTACTCAGGCCGGTGGTAGCAATGCCAAGTTCTATGCAAAATTGTCTCCGTTCGCGGTGGTTGTATTCTTCCAATTTCTCCATTTGGAACTTCTCGGTGGAGCTGCTATCTTTGGTCGACATCGTGCTTTGTCGTGGGGTGAGCTACTCTCTGTACGATTACGCGTTGATTCGGATCGCGCCGCTGGCCACCAATGTTAGAAACGGTAGATGGACCGGGAGGGTCGGCCGGGGTCAGGAGGAGAGGACTCCGGGGAGAGCCGTCTCCAGCGATCGTACAGACAAGTAACTTCCCCCCCACAGACAGATATCACACACGGATAAGGTTCAGTGTTCTTTATAAGCACTTGTTTAAGGTACGGTTAAATGGTACAAGGAGGTCTGGACTCAGGGGTCCCCTCGATTAGAGTCTCGCAAGGTAGGGAAGGGGGTAGCGGGACAGTCTATTTACCAATCAGGTAGTTCGGATGAGATGATGTTGAGCTCACAATCCTCGAGCTTGGTGGTTAGGTGGTATGGGCCGCGGCAGCGCCAGCAGGTCCCGGTGTGGATGGTCGATACAACGGGCCGCGGCAGCGCCAGCAGGTCCCCGGAAGATATACGGTCCGCGGCAGCGCCAGCAGGTCCCGGTGAGGATGGTCGTTACAACGGGCCGCGGCAGCGCCAGCAGGTCCCAGGAAGATGACTGTTGCAGAAGGCCGCGGCAGCGCCAGCAGGCAGGACGATGGTTCACAAGAGCGGGCTACGGCAGCGCCAGTAGACCGTCAGGGTTGAGTTCACTCGGTGTCTCTCGACTCCAGGATACAACTGCCTTCCTGCTCCGGAGCTGCCTCAGTTATAGGGCTGGTGCCCTTTGATGTCCGGACCCTCGCACTTGGAGGTCGGAGGGTCCGGGATGAAGGTGTCCAGACACCCAGCAGGGGGTGGAGCCAGTGCCTGGGGGAGCTGGGGGCGATCGGCACCTGGCGGGGGAGAGCCCTTGACACTTCGTTCTCCCATTGACCTGCCAAGTGGTCCGCTCACCTCCCGGGTGGATGGTGGTGCCGGGATGTCGGGGCCGGCCAGGCCCGGGGTTAGGGTCGAGGGGAGGCCATGCGGCCGCGTGGTGCAGGGCCCAAGATGGCGGCTTGACCCGGCCGGGAAAGCCGGTGTGGCTGGACCCCGTGATGAGTAGGGGTCCGAGGGCAGAGGGTCCGTCGGGAGACGGAGTACAGGTGCTTGTTGCGGGGATATGCCAGGTGGGCCGGAGTTCGGGCCCTGTCGAGCGGGGAGGGAGCAAGCTGTCTGTGAGGCCTGTCCAACAGGAACAATCACAAATGAGGTCTCTGCTTAAATAAAGTGCTGTGCCCACAGTGCACATAGCCATGGAAATTCAGGGCTGTGCCTGTGGCGCATGTTGCCACGGGATCCCAGACCTGTGCCTTTGATGGTCTCCACATTTGTAAAGTGTATCCAGCACCTGCCATTGTGCTGGTGTGTCACTGGTGTATGTGGTAGCCCATCTGCTGCTCAATGCTGAGTGACTCAGAAGCACGTCTGATGCCTGAAATGAGCCAACACCCAGTTCCTGCACTCACTGAAAGACTCATGCCTGCCTTTCTGGTTGCTACATCTTGCTGCAGCTTAACCAAATCGAGAGCCACTCCTTCAACCACTGCGTCGCACCCTAAAAAAAAGCAAGATCGGAGATGCATGATAACGAAAGACAAATAGACCTGCATTGTTGTGAGAATGTGCCAAGGAGACTGAATAGAACTGATCACAACTATAATTGAACTGGGGAACCTGCACCAGAGACTTGATTCATGTCGCACAAAACTAACCTAACTGAGGCCTGCCCGGACTCACAAGAGGAGGTACTCATGGGAAAGACAGAAGGGAGGACAGTATCCCAAGATTTAGTAGCCCAAGTGACAGTACATATTGTTGTTCCTGCTGTGGTATACCTTTTTAAGTGTATCTGTTCAAGACACCCCCCGCGTGTAGGAGACATTGCGGCGGAGACACCCCCCTACCCCCCGCGCGGAGGAGACACCCCCCCTCGCGCGGAGGAGACACCCCCCTGCGTGGAGGAGACACCCCCCCGCGTGGAGGAGACACCCCCCCGCGTGGAGGAGACACCCCCCCGCGTGGAGGAGACACCCCCCCGCGTGGAGGAGACACCCCCCCGCGTGGAGGAGACACCCCCCCGCGTGGAGGAGACACCCCCCCGCGCGGAGGAGACCCCCCCCACGGAGGAGACACCCCCCCCCGCGTGGAGACACCCCCCCCGCGTGGAGGAGACACCCCCCCCGTGGAGGAGACACCCCCCCCCGTGGAGGAGACACCCCCCCCCCCCGTGGAGGAGACACCCCCCCCCGTGGAGGAGACACCCCCCCCCCGTGGAGGAGACACCCCCCCCCCCCGTGGAGGAGACACCCCGCGCGTGGAGGAGACACCCCGCGCGTGGAGGAGACACCCCGCGCGTGGAGGAGACACCCCGCGCGTGGAGGAGACACCCCGCGCGTGGATGAGACACCCCCCCCCGGAGGAGACACCCCCCCCCCGGAGGAGACACCCCCCCGGAGGAGACACCCCCCCCTGGAGGAGACCCCCCCCCCCCCGGAGGAGACACCCCCCGGAGGAGACCCCCCCCCCCCCCCCGGAGGAGACACCCCCCCCACCCCGGAGGAGACACCCCCCCGGAGGAGACCCCCCCCCCCGGAGGATACACCCCCCCCCCCCCCGGAGGAGACACCCCCCCCCGGGGGAGACACCCCCCCCCGGAGGAGACACCCCGCGCCCGGAGGAGACACCCCCCCCCCGGAGGAGACACCCCGCGCCCGGAGGAGACACCCCGCGCCCGGAGGAGACACCCCGCGCCCGGAGGAGACACCCCGCGCCCGGAGGAGACACCCCGCGCCCGGAGGAGACACCCCGCGCGTGGAGGAGACACCCCGCGCCCGGAGGAGACACCGCGCGCCCGGAGGAGACACCGCGCGCCCGGAGGAGACACCCCGCGCCCGGAGGAGACACCCCGCGCCCGGAGGAGACACCCCGCGCCCGGAGGAGACACCCCGCGCCCGGAGGAGACACCCCGCGCGTGGAGGAGACACCCCGCGCGTGGAGGAGACACCCCGCGCGTGGAGGAGACACCCCGCGCCCGGAGGAGACACCCCGCGCGTGGAGGAGACACCCCGCGCATGGAGGAGACATAGATAAGATAAGATAAGCCATATTAATTGTTAAACCTCATATATTTCCTGTGAGGTGTGCAGTAATGTTGCCCTGTTCTAAAGTCCCAGTGGCAACTATCTTTAATCCTGTTTTTTTTGTGGCCCTAAGCTCACTCGAATATAATTTGTGTTAAGGCCTACCCCTGTCCCTGACATGAGTGTGGTCCTATAACTGTCCTGTAATCTGGAGCTGTGCACCAAGCGTTCCCTTATTTTGCTGACAGTGGCTTACCACCCATGTCATGGGTTTAACAGGTACAGTGGTGGTAGCATACCATGTTTTGAGTATCTGCAGTCGTGACATATCTGTTGCCGGCCACACTTGTGTAGAGGTCTGCTTCAATGTGTAACCCAGAACCTAGTGCTACCATTCCAAGTTAATTTTGTTTGTTTGTGGCACGTGTAGTACATGCAGTATGCGCATAAGTGAGCCAGAGTAATGGAGGCCTGTGGGTCCCATCTTGGAGGCCACTAGCCTGCACCTGTGCACAAAATTGATGTGAGATTCCCAGACAGTGGAAGTGTATTGCTGACATTTCTGAATCTGGAGGGAGGAGACCATGCTCCTTTGAATATTTACTTAAACGCTTCTGCTAAAACGCGCTGCTAATAAGTCTTCCTGTAGTACTGCCTTTTGGTAGGTGGTGTGGGTGGGACTCTTGTCTCCATTCAGGGCGGAAAGGTTCTTTAAGGTGAGGCCAGCTTTTTGTCTTCATTCTGGTCACTGTTCAGTTTGGCTAGTCATAAGCCAGATGCAGAAAGCTCACGCATCTCTGTGCCTCCTTTGTGGGTACTCCTGGCTGGAAACTAGCTTGCTGTGAGGAGCATCAGAGGTCACTTGAAGGAAGAACAGAGAATCCACATTGCCTATCGGCTTTGACTGTGTAAACGTGGGAACTACTTACATCCTTGTTGCGCCAGTTCTAAATCTTTACACCAAGTAAAGAAGTATTTCACAGCATACTTTGAGAACTACTGTGCAAGCAGATGTGGTGTCTGTGTGACAGCATGCTTCCAAGAGGAGAGGGTACATCCCCTGTAGTCTTTACTTGCTGGAAGAGCTGATCTGAAGCCAGCCTGTCTGCTGAGAGTTAAAGTTCCTGTTAAGTCTGCAGGAGGTGTGACTGTCCACGGAATGCCAGAAACAGGCAGACTCTAGCATATAGGGTCTAACAGGAGCAAGAAGACTGAAGAGAAGGATCTATGAATTTGAAGAGTATGAGTGCAGTCTCTCCAAAAGTGCGGTTCCACATGGAAATAGCAGGCTGGCAGCTGACCTGGCCGCTATTCAATAGGAACAATCACAAATGAGGTCTCTGCTTAAATAAAGTGCTGTGCCCACAGTGCACATAGCCATGGAAATTCAGGGCTGTGCCTGTGGCGCATGTTGCCACGGGATCCCAGACCTGTGCCTTTGATGGTCTCCGCATTTGTAAAGTGTATCCAGCACCTGCCATTGTGCTGGTGTGTCACTGGTGTATGTGGTAGCCCATCTGCTGCTCAATGCTGAGTGACTCAGAAGCACGTCTGATGCCTGAAATGAGCCAACACCCAGTTCCTGCACTCACTGAAAGACTCATGCCTGCCTTTCTGGTTGCTACATCTTGCTGCAGCTTAACCAAATCGAGAGCCACTCCTTCAACCACTGCGTCTCACCCTAAAAAAAAGCAAGATCGGAGATGCATGATAACGAAAGACAAATAGACCTGCATTGTTGTGAGAATGTGCCAAGGAGACTGAATAGAACTGATCACAACTATAATTGAACTGGGGAACCTGCACCAGAGCCTTGATTCATGTCGCACAAAACTAACCTAACTGAGGCCTGCCCGGACTCACAAGAGGAGGTACTCATGGGAAAGACAGAAGGGAGGACAGTATCCCAAGATTTAGTAGCCCAAGTGACAGTACATATTGTTGTTCCTGCTGTGGTATACCTTTTTAAGTGTATCTGTTCAAGACACCCCCCGCGCGTAGGAGACATCGCGGCGGAGACACCCCCCTCCCCCCGCGCGGAGGAGACAGCCCCCACGCGCGGAGACACCCCCCGCGCGGAGGAGACACCCCCCGCGCGGAGGAGACACCCCCCGCGCGGAGGAGACACCCCCCGCGCGGAGGAGACACCCCCGCGCGGAGGAGACACCCCCCCCGCGCGGAGGAGACACCCCCCCGCGCGGAGGAGACACCCACCCCGCGCGGAGGAGACACCCCCCCCGCGCGGAGGAGACACCCCCCCCGCGCGGAGGAGACACCCCGCGCGTGGAGGAGACACCCCCCCCGAGGAGACACCCCGCGCGTGGAGGAGACACCCCCCCCCCGAGGAGACACCCCGCGCGTGGAGGAGACACCCCGCGCGTGGAGGAGACACCCCGCGCGTGGAGGAGACACCCCGCGCGTGGAGGAGACACCCCGCGCGTGGAGGAGACACCCCCCCCCCGGAGGAGACACCCCCCCAGAGGAGACACCCCCCCCCGGAGGAGACACCCCCCCCCGGAGGAGACACCCCCCCCCGAGGAGACACCCCGCGCGTGGAGGAGACACCCCCCCCCGAGGAGACACCCCCCCCCGAGGAGACAGCCCCCCCCGAGGAGACACCCCCCCCGAGGAGACACCCCCCCCGAGGAGCCACCCCGCGCGTGGAGGAGACACCCCCCGCGTGGAGGAGACACCCCGCGCGTGGAGGAGACACCCCGCGCGTGGAGGAGACACCCCGCGCGTGGAGGAGACACCCCGCGCGTGGAGGAGACACCCCGCGCGTGGAGGAGACACCCCGCGCGTGGAGGAGACACCCCGCGCGTGGAGGAGACACCCCGCGCGTGGAGGAGACACCCCGCGCGTGGAGGAGACACCCCGCGCGTGAAGGAGACACCCCGCGCGTGAAGGAGACACCCCGCGCGTGAAGGAGACACCCCGCGCGTGGAGGAGACACCCCGCGCGTGGAGGAGACACCCCGCGCGTGGAGGAGACACCCCGCGCGTGGAGGAGACACCCCGCGCGTGGAGGAGACACCCCGCGCGTGGAGGAGACACCCCGCGCGTGGAGGAGACACCCCGCGCGTGGAGGAGACACGTGGAGGAGACACCCCGCGCGTGGAGGAGACACCCCGCGCGTGGAGGAGACACCCCGCGCGTGGAGGAGACACCCCGCGCGTGGAGGAGACACCCCGCGCCCGGAGGAGACACCCCGCGCCCGGAGGAGACACCCCGCGCCCGGAGGAGACACCCCGCGCGTGGAGGAGACACCCCGCGCGTGGAGGAGACACCCCGCGCGTGGAGGAGACACCCCGCGCGTGGAGGAGACACCCCGCGCCCGGAGGAGACACCCCGCGCCCGGAGGAGACACCCCGCGCCCGGAGGAGACACCCCGCGCCCGGAGGAGACACCCCGCGCCCGGAGGAGACACCCCGCGCCCGGAGGAGACACCCCGCGCCCGGAGGAGACACCCCGCGCCCGGAGGAGACACCCCGCGCGTGGAGGAGACACCCCGCGCGTGGAGGAGACACCCCGCGCGTGGAGGAGACACCCCGCGCGTGGAGGAGACACCCCGCGCCCGGAGGAGACACCCCGCGCCCGGAGGAGACACCCCGCGCGTGGAGGAGACACCCCGCGCGTGGAGGAGACACCCCGCGCGTGGAGGAGACATAGATAATATAAGATAAGCCATATTAATTGTTAAACCTCATATATTTCCTGTGAGGTGTGCAGTAATGTTGCCCTGTTCTAAAGTCCCAGTGGCAACTATCTTTAATCCTGTTTTTTTTGTGGCCCTAAGCTCACTCGAATATAATTTGTGTTAAGGCCTACCCCTGTCCCTGACATGAGTGTGGTCCTATAACTGTCCTGTAATCTGGAGCTGTGCACCAAGCGTTCCCTTATTTTGCTGACAGTGGCTTACCACCCATGTCATGGGTTTAACAGGTACAGTGGTGGTAGCATACCATGTTTTGAGTATCTGCAGTCGTGACATATCTGTTGCCGGCCACACTTGTGTAGAGGTCTGCTTCAATGTGTAACCCAGTCCAAGTTAATTTTGTTTGTTTGTGGCACGTGTAGTACATGCAGTATGCGCATAAGTGAGCCAGAGTAATGGAGGCCTGTGGGTCCCATCTTGGAGGCCACTAGCCTGCACCTGTGCACAAAATTGATGTGAGATTCCCAGACAGTGGAAGTGTATTGCTGACATTTCTGAATCTGGAGGGAGGAGACCATGCTCCTTTGAATATTTACTTAAACGCTTCTGCTAAAACGCGCTGCTAATAAGTCTTCCTGTAGTACTGCCTTTTGGTAGGTGGTGTGGGTGGGACTCTTGTCTCCATTCAGGGCGGAAAGGTTCTTTAAGGTGAGGCCAGCTTTTTGTCTTCATTCTGGTCACTGTTCAGTTTGGCTAGTCATAAGCCAGATGCAGAAAGCTCACGCATCTCTGTGCCTCCTTTGTGGGTACTCCTGGCTGGAAACTAGCTTGCTGTGAGGAGCATCAGAGGTCACTTGAAGGAAGAACAGAGAATCCACATTGCCTATCGGCTTTGACTGTGTAAACGTGGGAACTACTTACATCCTTGTTGCGCCAGTTCTAAATCTTTACACCAAGTAAAGAAGTATTTCACAGCATACTTTGAGAACTACTGTGCAAGCAGATGTGGTGTCTGTGTGACAGCATGCTTCCAAGAGGAGAGGGTACATCCCCTGTAGTCTTTACTTGCTGGAAGAGCTGATCTGAAGCCAGCCTGTCTGCTGAGAGTTAAAAGTTCCTGTTAAGTCTGCAGGAGGTGTGACTGTCCACGGAATGCCAGAAACAGGCAGACTCTAGCATATAGGGTCTAACAGGAGCAAGAAGACTGAAGACAAGGATCTATGAATTTGAAGAGTATGAGTGCAGTCTCTCCAAAAGTGCGGTTCCACATGGAAATAGCAGGCTGGCAGCTGACCTGGCCGCTATTCAATAGGAACAATCACAAATGAGGTCTCTGCTTAAATAAAGTGCTGTGCCCACAGTGCACATAGCCATGGAAATTCAGGGCTGTGCCTGTGGCGCATGTTGCCACGGGATCCCAGACCTGTGCCTTTGGTGGTCTCCACATTTGTAAAGTGTATCCAGCACCTGCCATTGTGCTGGTGTGTCACTGGTGTGTGTGGTAGCCCATCTGCTGCTCAATGCTGAGTGACTCAGAAGCACGTCTGATGCCTGAAATGAGCCAACACCCAGTTCCTGCACTCACTGAAAGACTCATGCCTGCCTTTCTGGTTGCTACATCTTGCTGCAGCTTAACCAAATCGAGAGCCACTCCTTCAACCACTGCGTCGCACCCTAAAAAAAAGCAAGATCGGAGATGCATGATAACGAAAGACAAATAGACCTGCATTGTTGTGAGAATGTGCCAAGGAGACTGAATAGAACTGATCACAACTATAATTGAACTGGGGAACCTGCACCAGAGCCTTGATTCATCTCGCACAAAACTAACCTAACTGAGGCCTGCCCGGACTCACAAGAGGAGGTACTCATGGGAAAGACAGAAGGGAGGACAGTATCCCAAGATTTAGTAGCCCAAGTGACAGTACATATTGTTGTTCCTGCTGTGGTATACCTTTTTAAGTGTATCTGTTCAAGACACCCCCGCGCGTAGGAGACATCGCGGCGGAGACACCCCCCTCCCCCCGCGCGGAGGAGACACCCCCCCCGCGCGGAGGAGACACCCCCCCGCGCAGAGGAGACACCCCCCCGCGCGGAGGAGACACCCCCCCCGCGCGGAGGAGACACCCCCCCCGCGCGGAGGAGACACCCCCCCCGCGCGGAGGAGACACCCCCCCGCGCGGAGGAGACACCCCCCCCGCGCGGAGGAGACACCCCCCCCGCGCGGAGGAGACACCCCCCCCGCGCGGAGGAGACACCCCCCCCGCGCGGAGGAGACACCCCCCCCGCGCGGAGGAGACACCCCCCCCCGCGCGGAGGAGACACCCCCCCGCGCGGAGGAGACACCCCCCCGCGCGGAGGAGACCCCCCCCCCCCCCGCGCGGAGGAGACCCCCCCCCCCCGCGCGGAGGAGACCCCCCCCCCCCCCGCGCGGAGGAGACCCCCCCCCCCCCCCGCGCGGAGGAGACCCCCCCCCCCCCCGCGCGAAGGAGACACCCCCCCCGCGCGAAGGAGACACCCCCCGCGCGAAGGAGACACCCCCCCGCGCGAAGGAGACACCCCCCCGCGCGAAGGAGACACCCCCCCGCGCGAAGGAGACACCCCCCCGCGCGGAGGAGACACCCCCCCGCGCGGAGGAGACACCCCCCCGCGCGGAGGAGACACCCCCCCGCGCGGAGGAGACACCCCCCCGCGCGGAGGAGACACCCCCCCGCGCGGAGGAGACACCCCCCCGCGCGGAGGAGACACCCCCCCGCGCGGAGGAGACACCCCCCCGCGCGGAGGAGACACCCCCCCGCGCGGAGGAGACACCCCCCCGCGCGGAGGAGACACCCCCCCGCGCGGAGGAGACACCCCCCCCGCGCGGAGGAGACACCCCCCCCGCGCGGAGGAGACACCCCCCCCGCGCGGAGGAGACACCCCCCCCCCGCGCGGAGGAGACACCCCCCCCCGCGCGGAGGAGACACCCCCCCCCCGCGCGGAGGAGACCCCCCCCCCCCGCGCGGAGGAGACCCCCCCCCCCCCGCGCGGAGGAGACCCACCCCCCCGCGCGGAGGAGACCCACCCCCCCGCGCGGAGGAGACCCACCCCCCCCGCGCGGAGGAGACCCACCCCCCCCACGCGGAGGAGACCCACCCCCCCCGCGCGGAGGAGACCCACCCCCCCCGCGCGGAGGAGACACCCCCCCCGCGCGGAGGAGACACCCCCCCGCGCGGAGGAGACACCCCCCCGCGCGTGGAGGAGACACCCCCCCCCGCGTGGAGGAGACACCCCCCCCCGCGTGGAGGAGACACCCCCCCCCCCCCGCGTGGAGGAGACACCCCCCCCCCCCCGCGTGGAGGAGACACCCCCCCCCCCCCGCGTGGAGGAGACACCCCCCTCCCCGCGTGGAGGAGACACCCCCCCCCCCCGCGTGGAGGAGACACCCCCCCCCCCCGCGTGGAGGAGACACCCCCCCCCCCGTGGAGGAGACACCCCCCCCCGTGGAGGAGACACCCCCCCCGTGGAGGAGACACCCCGCGTGGAGGAGACACCCCCCCCGTGGAGGAGACACCCCCCCCGAGGAGACACCCCGCGCGTGGAGGAGACACCCCCCCGAGGAGACACCCCGCGCGTGGAGGAGACACCCCCCCCGAGGAGACACCTCGCGCGTGGAGGAGACACCCCCCCCCCCGAGGAGACACCTCGCGCGTGGAGGAGACACACCCCCCCCGAGGAGACACACCCCCCCGAGGAGACACCCCCCGCGTGGAGGAGACACACCCCCCCGAGGAGACACACCCCCCCGAGGAGACACCCCGCGCGTGGAGGAGACCCCCCCCCCCCGAGGAGACACCCCCCCCCGAGGAGACACCCCGCGCCCGGAGGAGACACCCCGCGCCCGGAGGAGACACCCCGCGCCCGGAGGAGACACCCCGCGCCCGGAGGAGACACCCCGCGCGTGGAGGAGACACCCCGCGTCGCACCCTAAAAAAAAGCAAGATCGGAGATGCATGATAACGAAAGACAAATAGACCTGCATTGTTGTGAGAATGTGCCAAGGAGACTGAATAGAACTGATCACAACTATAATTGAACTGGGGAACCTGCACCAGAGCCTTGATTCATCTCGCACAAAACTAACCTAACTGAGGCCTGCCCGGACTCACAAGAGGAGGTACTCATGGGAAAGACAGAAGGGAGGACAGTATCCCAAGATTTAGTAGCCCAAGTGACAGTACATATTGTTGTTCCTGCTGTGGTATACCTTTTTAAGTGTATCTGTTCAAGACACCCCCCGCGCGTAGGAGACATCGCGGCGGAGACACCCCCCTCCCCCCGCGCGGAGGAGACACACCCCCCGCGCGGAGGAGACACCCCCCCCGCGCGGAGGAGACACCCCCCCCCCGCGCGGAGGAGACTCCCCCCCCCCGCGGAGAAGACTCCCCCCCCCGCGCGGAGGAGACTCCCCCCCCGCGCGGAGGAGACACCCCCCCCGCGCGGAGGAGACACCCCCCCGCGCGGAGGAGACACCCCCCCGCGCGGAGGAGACACCCCCCCGCGCGGAGGAGACACCCCCCCGCGCTGAGGAGACACCCCCCCGCGCTGAGGAGACACCCCCCCGCGCTGAGGAGACACCCCCCCGCGCTGAGGAGACACCCCCCCGCGCTGAGGAGACACCCCCCGTGCGGAGGAGACACCCCCCCGCGCCCGGAGGAGACACCCCCCCGCGCAGAGGAGACACCCCCCCCCCGCGCGGAGGAGACACCCCCCCGCGCGGAGGAGACACCCCCCCCGCGCGGAGGAGACACCCCCCCCCGCGCGGAGGAGACACCCCCCCCGCGCGGAGGAGACACCCCCCCGCGCGGAGGAGACACCCCCCCGCGCGGAGGAGATCCCCCCCCGCGCGGAGGAGATCCCCCCCCCGCGCGGAGGAGACACCCCGCGCGCGGAGGAGACACCCCGCGCGCGGAGGAGACACCCCCCCCGCGTGGAGGAGACACCCCCCCCGCGTGGAGGAGACACCCCCCCGCGTGGAGGAGACACCCCCCCCCCGCCGTGGAGGAGACACCCCCCCCCCGCCGTGGAGGAGACACCCCCCCCGCCGTGGAGGAGACACCCCCCCCGCCGTGGAGGAGACACCCCCCCCGCCGTGGAGGAGACACCCCCCCCCCCCCGTGGAGGAGACACCCCCCCCCCGTGGAGGAGACACCCCCCCCCGTGGAGGAGACACCCCCCCCCCGTGGAGGAGACACCCCCCCCCCCCGTGGAGGAGACACCCCCCCCCGTGGAGGAGACACTCCCCCGCGTGGAGGAGACACCCCGCGCGTGGAGGAGACACCCCGCGCGTGGAGGAGACATAGATAAGATAAGATAAGCCATATTAATTGTTAAACCTCATATATTTCCTGTGAGGTGTGCAGTAATGTTGCCCTGTTCTAAAGTCCCAGTGGCAACTATCTTTAATCCTGTTTTTTTTGTGGCCCTAAGCTCACTCGAATATAATTTGTGTTAAGGCCTACCCCTGTCCCTGACATGAGTGTGGTCCTATAACTGTCCTGTAATCTGGAGCTGTGCACCAAGCGTTCCCTTATTTTGCTGACAGTGGCTTACCACCCATGTCATGGGTTTAACAGGTACAGTGGTGGTAGCATACCCGCGCGTGGAGGAGACACCCCGCGCGTGGAGGAGACACCCCGCGCGTGGAGGAGACACCCCGCGCGTGGAGGAGACACCCCGCGCGCGGAGGAGACACCCCGCGCGCGGAGGAGACACCCCGCGCGCGGAGGAGACACCCCGCGCGCGGAGGAGACACCCCGCGCGCGGAGGAGACACCCCGCGCGCGGAGGCGACACCCCGCGCGCGGAGGCGACACCCCGCGCGCGGAGGAGACACCCCGCGCCCGGAGGAGACACCCCGCGCCCGGAGGAGACACCCCGCGCCCGGAGGAGACACCCCGCGCCCGGAGGAGACACCCCGCGCCCGGAGGAGACACCCCGCGAGGGGAGGAGACACCCCGCGAGGGGAGGAGACACCCCGCGGGTGGAGGAGACACCCCGCGCGTGGAGGAGACACCCCGCGCGTGGAGGAGACACCCCCCCCGCGGAGGAGACACCCCCCCCGCGGAGGAGACACCCCCCCCGCGGAGGAGACACCCCCCCCCGTGGAGGAGACACCCCCCCCCGTGGAGGAGACACCCCCCCCCGTGGAGGAGACACCCCCCCCCCCGTGGAGACACCCCGCGCGTGGAGGAGACACCCCGCGCGTGGAGGAGACACCCCGCGCGTGGAGGAGACACCCCGCGCCCGGAGGAGACACCCCGCGCCCGGAGGAGACACCCCGCGCCCGGAGGAGACACCCCGCGCCCGGAGGAGACACCCCGCGCCCGGAGGAGACACCCCGCGCCCGGAGGAGACACCCCGCGCCCGGAGGAGACACCCCGCGCCCGGAGGAGACACCCCGCGCCCGGAGGAGACACCCCGCGCCCGGAGGAGACACCCCGCGCCCGGAGGAGACACCCCGCGCCCGGAGGAGACACCCCGCGCGTGGAGGAGACACCCCGCGCGTGGAGGAGACACCCCGCGCGTGGAGGAGACACCCCGCGCGTGGAGGAGACACCCCGCGCGTGGAGGAGACACCCCCCCGCGTGGAGGAGACACCCCCCCGCGTGGAGGAGACACCCCCCCGCGTGGAGGAGACACCCCCCCGCGTGGAGGAGACACCCCCCCGCGTGGAGGAGACACCCCCCCGCGTGGAGGAGACACCCCCCCGCGTGGAGGAGACACCCCCCCGCGTGGAGGAGACACCCCCCCCGCGTGGAGGAGACACCCCCCCCGCGTGGAGGAGACACCCCCCCGCGTGGAGGAGACACCCCCCCCGTGGAGGAGACACCCCCCCCCGTGGAGGAGACACCCCCCCCCGTGGAGGAGACACCCCCCCCCGTGGAGGAGACACCCCGCGCCCGCAGGAGACACCCCGCGCCCGCAGGAGACACCCCGCGCCCGCAGGAGACACCCCGCGCCCGCAGGAGACACCCCGCGCCCGCAGGAGACACCCCGCGCCCGCAGGAGACACCCCGCGCCCGGAGGAGACACCCCGCGCCCGGAGGAGACACCCCGCGCGTGGAGGAGACACCCCGCGCGTGGAGGAGACATAGATAAGATAAGATAAGCCATATTAATTGTTAAACCTCATATATTTCCTGTGAGGTGTGCAGTAATGTTGCCCTGTTCTAAAGTCCCAGTGGCAACTATCTTTAATCCTGTTTTTTTTGTGGCCCTAAGCTCACTCGAATATAATTTGTGTTAAGGCCTACCCCTGTCCCTGACATGAGTGTGGTCCTATAACTGTCCTGTAATCTGGAGCTGTGCACCAAGCGTTCCCTTATTTTGCTGACAGTGGCTTACCACCCATGTCATGGGTTTAACAGGTACAGTGGTGGTAGCATACCCGCGCGTGGAGGAGACACCCCGCGCGCGGAGGAGACACCCCGCGCGCGGAGGAGACACCCCGCGCGCGGAGGAGACACCCCGCGCGCGGAGGAGACACCCCGCGCGCGGAGGAGACACCCCGCGCGTGGAGGAGACACCCCGCGCGTGGAGGAGACATAGATAAGATAAGATAAGCCATATTAATTGTTAAACCTCATATATTTCCTGTGAGGTGTGCAGTAATGTTGCCCTGTTCTAAAGTCCCAGTGGCAACTATCTTTAATCCTGTTTTTTTTGTGGCCCTAAGCTCACTCGAATATAATTTGTGTTAAGGCCTACCCCTGTCCCTGACATGAGTGTGGTCCTATAACTGTCCTGTAATCTGGAGCTGTGCACCAAGCGTTCCCTTATTTTGCTGACAGTGGCTTACCACCCATGTCATGGGTTTAACAGGTACAGTGGTGGTAGCATACCCGCGCGTGGAGGAGACACCCCGCGCCCGGAGGAGACACCCCGCGCGTGGAGGAGACACCCCGCGCGCGGAGGAGACACCCCGCGCGCTGAGGAGACACCTCGCGCGCGGAGGAGACACCCCGCGCGCGGAGGAGACACCCCGCGCGTGGAGGAGACACCCCGCGCGTGGAGGAGACACCCCGCGCGTGGAGGAGACACTCCGCGCCCGGAGGAGACACCCCGCGCCCGGAGGAGACACCCCACGCGCGGAGGAGACACCCCGCGCGCGGAGGAGACACCCCGCGCGCGGAGGAGACACCCCGCGCGCGGAGGAGACACCCCGCGCGTGGAGGAGACACCCCGCGCGTGGAGGAGACACCCCGCGCCCGGAGGAGACACCCCGCGCGTGGAGGAGACACCCCGCGCCCGGAGGAGACACCCCGCGCCCGGAGGAGACACCCCGCGCCCGGAGGAGACACCCCGCGCCCGGAGGAGACACCCCGCGCCCGGAGGAGACACCCCGCGCGTGGAGGAGACACCCCGCACGTGGAGGTGACACCCCGCGCGTGGAGGAGACACCCCGCGCGTGGAGGAGACACCCCGCGCGTGGAGGAGACACCCCGCGCGTGGAGGAGACACCCCGCGCGTGGAGGAGACACCCCGCGCGTGGAGGAGACACCCCCCGCGTGGAGGAGACACCCCCCCGCGTGGAGGAGACACCCCCCCCCCCCGCGGAGGAGACACCCCCCCCCCGCGGAGGAGACACCCCCCCCGCGGAGGAGACACCCCCCCCCCGCGGAGGAGACACCCCCCCCGCGTGGAGGAGACACCCCCCCCCGCGTGGAGGAGACACCCCCCCCCGCGTGGAGGAGACACCCCCCCCCCGTGGAGGAGACACCCCCCCCCCCGTGGAGGAGACACCCCCCCCCCGTGGAGGAGACACCCCCCCCCGTGGAGGAGACACCCCCCCCGTGGAGGAGACACCCCCCCCGTGGAGGAGACACCCCGCGCGTGGAGGAGACACCCCGCGCGTGGAGGAGACACCCCGCGCGTGGAGGAGACACCCCGCGCGTGGAGGAGACACCCCCCGCGTGGAGGAGACACCCCCCGCGTGGAGGAGACACCCCCCGCGTGGAGGAGACACCCCGCGCATGGAGGAGACACCCCGCGTGTGGAGGAGACATAGATAAGATAAGATAAGCCATATTAATTGTTAAACCTCATATATTTCCTGTGAGGTGTGCAGTAATGTTGCCCTGTTCTAAAGTCCCAGTGGCAACTATCTTTAATCCTGTTTTTTTTGTGGCCCTAAGCTCACTCGAATATAATTTGTGTTAAGGCCTACCCCTGTCCCTGACATGAGTGTGCCAAGGAGACTGAATAGAACTGATCACAACTATAATTGAACTGGGGAACCTGCACCAGAGACTTGATTCATGTCGCACAAAACTAACCTAACTGAGGCCTGCCAGGACTCACAAGAGGAGGTACTCATGGGAAAGACAGAAGGGAGGACAGTATCCCAAGATTTAGTAGCCCAAGTGACAGTACATATTGTTGTTCCTGCTGTGGTATACCTTTTTAAGTGTATCTGTTCAAGACACCCCCCGCGTGTAGGAGACATTGCGGCGGAGACACCCCCCTCCCCCCCGCGCGGAGGAGACACCCCCCCCGCGCGGAGGAGACACCCCCCCCACGTGGAGACACCCCCCCCCCGCGCGGAGGAGACACCCCGCGCCCGGAGGAGACACCCCGCGCGTGGAGGAGACACCCCGCGCGTGGAGGAGACACCCCGCGCGTGGAGGAGACATAGATAAGATAAGCCATATTAACTGTTAAACCTCATATATTTCCTGTGAGGTGTGCAGTAATGTTGCCCTGTTCTAAAGTCCCAGTGGCAACTATCTTTAATCCTGTTTTTTTTGTGGCCCTAAGCTCACTCGAATATAATTTGTGTTAAGGTCTATCCCTGACATGAGTGTGGTCCTATAACTGTCCTGTAATCTGGAGCTGTGCACCAAGCGTTCCCTTATTTTGCTGACAGTGGCTTACCACCCATGTCATGGGTTTAACAGGTACAGTGGTGGTAGCATACCATGTTTTGAGTATCTGCAGTCGTGACATATCTGTTGCCGGCCACACTTGTGTAGAGGTCTGCTTCAATGTGTAACCCAGAACCTAGTGCTACCATTCCAAGTTAATTTTGTTTGTTTGTGGCACGTGTAGTACATGCAGTATGCGCATAAGTGAGCCAGAGTAATGGAGGCCTGTGGGTCCCATCTTGGAGGCCACTAGCCTGCACCTGTGCACAAAATTGATGTGAGATTCCCAGACAGTGGAAGTGTATTGCTGACATTTCTGAATCTGGAGGGAGGAGACCATGCTCCTTTGAATATTTACTTAAACGCTTCTGCTAAAACGCGCTGCTAATAAGTCTTCCTGTAGTACTGCCTTTTGGTAGGTGGTGTGGGTGGGACTCTTGTCTCCATTCAGGGCGGAAAGGTTCTTTAAGGTGAGGCCAGCTTTTTGTCTTCATTCTGGTCACTGTTCAGTTTGGCTAGTCATAAGCCAGATGCAGAAAGCTCACGCATCTCTGTGCCTCCTTTGTGGGTACTCCTGGCTGGAAACTAGCTTGCTGTGAGGAGCATCAGAGGTCACTTGAAGGAAGAACAGAGAATCCACATTGCCTATCGGCTTTGACTGTGTAAACGTGGGAACTACTTACATCCTTGTTGCGCCAGTTCTAAATCTTTACACCAAGTAAAGAAGTATTTCACAGCATACTTTGAGAACTACTGTGCAAGCAGATGTGGTGTCTGTGTGACAGCATGCTTCCAAGAGGAGAGGGTACATCCCCTGTAGTCTTTACTTGCTGGAAGAGCTGATCTGAAGCCAGCCTGTCTGCTGAGAGTTAAAGTTCCTGTTAAGTCTGCAGGAGGTGTGACTGTCCACGGAATGCCAGAAACAGGCAGACTCTAGCATATAGGGTCTAACAGGAGCAAGAAGACTGAAGAGAAGGATCTATGAATTTGAAGAGTATGAGTGCAGTCTCTCCAAAAGTGCGGTTCCACATGGAAATAGCAGGCTGGCAGCTGACCTGGCCGCTATTCAATAGGAACAATCACAAATGAGGTCTCTGCTTAAATAAAGTGCTGTGCCCACAGTGCACATAGCCATGGAAATTCAGGGCTGTGCCTGTGGCGCATGTTGCCACGGGATCCCAGACCTGTGCCTTTGATGGTCTCCGCATTTGTAAAGTGTATCCAGCACCTGCCATTGTGCTGGTGTGTCACTGGTGTATGTGGTAGCCCATCTGCTGCTCAATGCTGAGTGACTCAGAAGCACGTCTGATGCCTGAAATGAGCCAACACCCAGTTCCTGCACTCACTGAAAGACTCATGCCTGCCTTTCTGGTTGCTACATCTTGCTGCAGCTTAACCAAATCGAGAGCCACTCCTTCAACCACTGCGTCTCACCCTAAAAAAAAGCAAGATCGGAGATGCATGATAACGAAAGACAAATAGACCTGCGTTGTTGTGAGAATGTGCCAAGGAGACTGAATAGAACTGATCACAACTATAATTGAACTGGGGAACCTGCACCAGAGCCTTGATTCATGTCGCACAAAACTAACCTAACTGAGGCCTGCCCGGACTCACAAGAGGAGGTACTCATGGGAAAGACAGAAGGGAGGACAGTATCCCAAGATTTAGTAGCCCAAGTGACAGTACATATTGTTGTTCCTGCTGTGGTATACCTTTTTAAGTGTATCTGTTCAAGACACCCCCCGCGCGTAGGAGACATCGCGGCGGAGACACCCCCCTCCCCCCCGCGCGGAGGATACACCCCCCCCGCGCGGAGACACCCCCCGCGCGGAGGATACACCCCCCCCGCGCGGAGGAGACACCCCCCCCCGCGCGGAGGAGACACCCCCCCCGCGCGGAGGAGACACCCCCCCCGCGCGGAGGAGACACCCCCCCCGCGCGGAGGAGACACCCCGCGCGTGGAGGAGACACCCCGCGCGTGGAGGAGACACCCCCCCCCCGGAGGAGACACCCCCCCCCCGGAGGAGACACCCCCCCCCCGGAGGAGATACCCCCCCCGGAGGAGATACCCCCCGCCCGGAGGAGACACCCCCCGGAGGAGACACCCCCCCCACACCCCCCCCTCCGGAGGAGACACCCCCCCCCCACCCCCCCCCGGAGGAGACACCCCCCCACACCCCCCCCGCAGGAGACACCCCCCCACACACCCCCCGCAGGAGACACCCCCCCCCCACCCCCCCCGGAGGAGACACCCCCCCCCCCCGGAGAAGACACCCCCCCCGGAGGAGACACCCCCCCCCGGAGGAGACACCCCCCCCCGGAGGAGACACCCCCCCCCCGGAGGAGACACCCCCCCCGGAGGAGACCCCCCCCCACCCCCCCCACAGGAGGAGACACCCCCCCCGCAGGAGACACCCCCCCACACCCCCCCCGCAGGAGACACCCCCCCGGAGGAGACACCCCCCCCCCGGAGGAGACACCCCCCCGGAGGAGACACCCCCCCCCCCCCCGGAGGAGACACCCCCCCCCCCCGCAGGAGACACCCCCCCACCCCCCCCGCAGGAGACACCCCCCACCCCCCCCGCAGGAGACACCCCCCCGCAGGAGACACCCCCCCGGCGGAGACCCCCCCCCCCCACCGAGGAGACACCCCCCCGGAGGAGACACCCCCCTCCCCCCCACGCGGAGGAGACACCCCCCCCCCCCCCCCGGAGGAGACACCCCCTCCCCCCCGCGCGGAGGAGACACCCCCCTCCCCCCTGCGCGGAGGAGACACCCCCCTCCCCCCTGCGCGGAGGAGACACCCCCCTCCCCCCCGCGCGGAGGAGACACCCCCCTCCCCCCCGGAGGAGACACCCCCCCCCCCCCCGGAGAAGACACCCCCCCCCGGAGGAGACACCCCCCCCCCGGAGGAGACACCCCCCCCCGGAGGAGACACCCCCCCACCCCCCCCACCCCCCCACAGGAGGAGACACCCCCCCACACCCCCCCGCAGGAGACACCCCCCCACACCCCCCCCGCAGGAGACACCCCCCCGGAGGAGACACCCCCCCCCCGGAGGAGACACCCCCCCCCCGGAGGAGACACCCCCCCCGGAGGAGACACCCCCCCAGCCCCCCCCCCGGAGGAGACACCCCCCCACCCCCCCCCCGCAGGAGACACCCCCCCACCCCCCCCCCGCAGGAGACACCCCCCCGCAGGAGACACCCCCCCGGCGGAGACCCCCCCCCACCGAGGAGACACCCCCCCGGAGGAGACACCCCCCTCCCCCCCGCGCGGAGGAGACACCCCCCCCCCCCCGGAGGAGACACCCCCTCCCCCCCGCGCGGAGGAGACACCCCCCTCCCCCCCGCGCGGAGGAGACACCCCCCTCCCCCCTGCGCGGAGGAGACACCCCCCTCCCCCCTGCGCGGAGGAGACACCCCCCTCCCCCCTGCGCGGAGGAGACACCCCCCTCCCCCCCGCGCGGAGGAGACACCCCCCTCCCCCCCGCGCGGAGGAGACACCCCCCTCCCCCCCGCGCGGAGGAGACACCCCCTCCCCCCCGCGCGGAGGAGACACCCCCCTCCCCCCTGCGCGGAGGAGACACCCCCCTCCCCCCTGCGCGGAGGAGACACCCCCCTCCCCCCTGCGCGGAGGAGACACCCCCCTCCCCCCTGCGCGGAGGAGACACCCCCCTCCCCCCTGCGCGGAGGAGACACCCCCCCCCCTGCGCGGAGGAGACACCCCCCCGTGCGGAGTTGACACCCCCCCCACGGAGGAGACACCCCCCCGCGGAGGAGACCCCCCCCGCGTGGAGGAGACACCCCCCACCCGTGGAGGAGACACCCCCCACCCGTGGAGGAGACACCCCCCCGTGGAGGAGACACCCCCCCCGAGGAGGTGACACCCCGCGCGTGGAGGAGACACCCCCCCTCTGGAGGAGACACCCCCCCCCCGGAGGAGACACCCCCCCCGGAGGAGACACCCCCCCGGAGGAGACACCCCCCCCTGGAGGAGACACCCCCCCCCCGGAGGAGACACCCCCCCCGGAGGAGACCACCCCCCCCCACCCCGGAGGAGACACCCCCCCCCGGAGGAGACACCCCCCCCGGGGGATACACCCCCCCCCCCCGAGGAGACACCCCCCCCGGAGGAGACACCCCGCGCCCGGAGGAGACACCCCCCCCCCGGAGGAGACACCCCGCGCGTGGAGGAGACACCCCGCGCGTGGAGGAGACACCGCGCGCCCGGAGGAGACACCGCGCGCCCGGAGGAGACACCGCGCGCCCGGAGGAGACACCCCGCGCCCGGAGGAGACACCCCGCGCCCGGAGGAGACACCCCGCGCCCGGAGGAGACACCCCGCGCGTGGAGGAGACACCCCGCGCGTGGAGGAGACTAAGATAAGATAAGCCATATTAATTGTTAAACCTCATATATTTCCTGTGAGGTGTGCAGTAATGTTGCCCTGTTCTAAAGTCCCAGTGGCAACTATCTTTAATCCTGTTTTTTTTGTGGCCCTAAGCTCACTCGAATATAATTTGTGTTAAGGTCTACCCCTGTCCCTGACATGAGTGTGGTCCTATAACTGTCCTGTAATCTGGAGCTGTGCACCAAGCGTTCCCTTATTTTGCTGACAGTGGCTTACCACCCATGTCATGGGTTTAACAGGTACAGTGGTGGTAGCATACCATGTTTTGAGTATCTGCAGTCGTGACATATCTGTTGCCGGCCACACTTGTGTAGAGGTCTGCTTCAATGTGTAACCCAGAACCTAGTGCTACCATTCCAAGTTAATTTTGTTTGTTTGTGGCACGTGTAGTACATGCAGTATGCGCATAAGTGAGCCAGAGTAATGGAGGCCTGTGGGTCCCATCTTGGAGGCCACTAGCCTGCACCTGTGCACAAAATTGATGTGAGATTCCCAGACAGTGGAAGTGTATTGCTGACATTTCTGAATCTGGAGGGAGGAGACCATGCTCCTTTGAATATTTACTTAAACGCTTCTGCTAAAACGCGCTGCTAATAAGTCTTCCTGTAGTACTGCCTTTTGGTAGGTGGTGTGGGTGGGACTCTTGTCTCCATTCAGGGCGGAAAGGTTCTTTAAGGTGAGGCCAGCTTTTTGTCTTCATTCTGGTCACTGTTCAGTTTGGCTAGTCATAAGCCAGATGCAGAAAGCTCACGCATCTCTGTGCCTCCTTTGTGGGTACTCCTGGCTGGAAACTAGCTTGCTGTGAGGAGCATCAGAGGTCACTTGAAGGAAGAACAGAGAATCCACATTGCCTATCGGCTTTGACTGTGTAAACGTGGGAACTACTTACATCCTTGTTGCGCCAGTTCTAAATCTTTACACCAAGTAAAGAAGTATTTCACAGCATACTTTGAGAACTACTGTGCAAGCAGATGTGGTGTCTGTGTGACAGCATGCTTCCAAGAGGAGAGGGTACATCCCCTGTAGTCTTTACTTGCTGGAAGAGCTGATCTGAAGCCAGCCTGTCTGCTGAGAGTTAAAGTTCCTGTTAAGTCTGCAGGAGGTGTGACTGTCCACGGAATGCCAGAAACAGGCAGACTCTAGCATATAGGGTCTAACAGGAGCAAGAAGACTGAAGAGAAGGATCTATGAATTTGAAGAGTATGAGTGCAGTCTCTCCAAAAGTGCGGTTCCACATGGAAATAGCAGGCTGGCAGCTGACCTGGCCGCTATTCAATAGGAACAATCACAAATGAGGTCTCTGCTTAAATAAAGTGCTGTGCCCACAGTGCACATAGCCATGGAAATTCAGGGCTGTGCCTGTGGCGCATGTTGCCACGGGATCCCAGACCTGTGCCTTTGATGGTCTCCACATTTGTAAAGTGTATCCAGCACCTGCCATTGTGCTGGTGTGTCACTGGTGTATGTGGTAGCCCATCTGCTGCTCAATGCTGAGTGACTCAGAAGCACGTCTGATGCCTGAAATGAGCCAACACCCAGTTCCTGCACTCACTGAAAGACTCATGCCTGCCTTTCTGGTTGCTACATCTTGCTGCAGCTTAACCAAATCGAGAGCCACTCCTTCAACCACTGCGTCTCACCCTAAAAAAAAGCAAGATCGGAGATGCATGATAACGAAAGACAAATAGACCTGCATTGTTGTGAGAATGTGCCAAGGAGACTGAATAGAACTGATCACAACTATAATTGAACTGGGAAACCTGCACCAGAGCCTTGATTCATGTCGCACAAAACTAACCTAACTGAGGCCTGCCTGGACTCACAAGAGGAGGTACTCATGGGAAAGACAGAAGGGAGGACAGTATCCCAAGATTTAGTAGCCCAAGTGACAGTACATATTGTTGTTCCTGCTGTGGTATACCTTTTTAAGTGTATCTGTTCAAGTACTTTTCTTATCCAAGTAAAGTGATGGGTTAGACAAACAGATATTGTGCTGCTGGCTGATCTGAGTTTGCACACCCCTACACTACTTCCCTGTGAAGCCTTTAGCTGCTCAGCAGTGCTACTCCTGTGATTAAAGTGCTAAAGGAATTGGGTTTGGAAGTTTGTGAAGTCCTAGTAGGATGGACTCTACTGAGACAAACCACCCCTGCCCCATGGCTGTGGCCCAGTGGCTTCTGCCCCCAAGTCCGGGTCTGGCACATGCCCTCTACTAGAAGAGATGTGTATTCAGAGTGACCAACTATACTCTGCGTGCCATGAGAAGTCTAAAGAGTCTCTGTTGTTCACTTAATACTCAATTTTCATTGGGAGTCAAGGGCACAATGGGTGCAGGTAGTAATGGCGCACTATAGGCATTCAAGGAAAATAATTAAAACAAGGTAGTTTTGAATAAAAATAATCCTGTTATAAAAACCACTTCACTACTTTTGGATAATCTTGAATATTACACAAAACATATAACTCCATGTGTTACTCTTGAAGCGTTAATGTGTCTTGCGATTATTATGTGTTTGTCAAGCTCCGTATTGGATGTGTGCCAGTACTTGTGAGATACACTTTTTAGTTCTGGCTTGATAGTTTAGCCTTCCCAATATCCTTTATGATCAACAGAAAAAGAGCTTTAAGAATTTGTGAGAGGGGCTTTGACTCGGTCCACATGTTCTATTGAGTACAGCATTTGATTGGTCAGAACTTGTGTGGTGCTGCCAGGATAGAGTGCTTGTTGCACTCCTATTGGCTCCCGAGTGGTGTTTCCTCACCTTACATGGCTGCGCAATTAAAACGCAGTGACATGGCAGTTTACAAGAGGAAGACCCCTCCACAATGATGTGATAGTACTGGCTAAGAGTATTGCACTGTGAACCAGCAACAGTATTACCAGTAGAAGTATTGGTGAATAGAGCTTCCCAGTAAGGGTTTTCACCTTACCCAAAATGGCTGCTACTGCGTGATGACGCAGTGGCGTCTGGTGTGCCCAATCTTCCTGGCACTCCAGAAGTGCTGGTCACTGCAGCCTTGACCTATAGTCCCGTGTCGCAACAGCCTCATACCAGTCTTTCTTTCCACATCAACCTACATTCTCAGTTGTATCACTAACAGAATATCGGAAACATAAATATCGTTTGGTCTTCATATCGTGTCAAAAATAGCAAGGCCCAAAATATTGAGAAGGTAACTGCAAACAGGTACGTATATATTTACAATTCAGGACTCAAATCTACTCACCTACTCCATATGGCGTGTCCGGTTTTATCAGGTCGAGCTTTTTAGGTCTCGCTAGCGTAGGCTGCACACATGCGTAGTCTCGCTGGCGAGATTTAATGACATTGGTTATTTTCTGTAAGGGGCATTAACCTCTTCTGCGCTGCGCGGATTCCCGCGCAGTGCTGAAAGATCTGAGCGCGGGCGGGGCCATGACGGAACGGTTCCGTCATAAGCACAGCACAACCGGCGTGCATGACGGAACCGTTCCGTCATCGGCATCGAAGAGGTTAAGCCCCGCCCCTCTTTTCCATTGGCCGGCGTCACCGTTTATGCTAAACGGCGGCCAGCCATTGGAAAAGAGGTGTTTGTGACGTTTTTGCTCGGCTTTCTGAACCGGCCCATTTGGACGGGCTCGTCTGCCTTCCTTCTGCTGCAAAAGGTTTCTTATATTTATGGGACCAATAACATGGCCCCATAAAGATAAGAAACCTTTCAGCACGCGAAGCCTGGGACGGCAGAAAAAGGGGAAAAAAAACGTCATGGCGAGTCCCTCATCTAACTTGGGTACAGCAGGGCCTAGACTCAGTCAGTCCCAGTAGTGTAGGTTTCTCCCCTAGGCCCAACCGCCTACGCTCCGGCCGAGGTTCCCCCAGGTCCAGTGGTGCCCCAACTGACTAGTCAGGTTTCCCTCCTTTCCTCTTATATCCCCAGGTCAGGTGACCCTCCTGCAAAGGCGGCAAAGCATAATCCCTCCCAGGGCTGGAAGGTTCCAGGAGCTTCCACATAATAGTCTATGGGACAGAAAGGTGGGATGGAAAAAGATACTGTATCAGAATGTCCCAGCCTGCTCCTAACCACTAGTGTGTGTATGCAATGGCCACTCTGCAGTAGCAGGGGCCTGTGGCAGCCATGTTGTTAGGAAGGAGCACCTGCGCCTCAGCACTGTTTAGCAGTGGTAAGGCGCCCAGAGACCTAGGGCCAACAAAAAGATGGCGGAAAAAATGAGGCAACAAGGGCAAAAAAACAGGTAGACCACCCTAGGGCTGACAGGTCTAACACATTGTCATTGCAGGCATACATTTTTAGGTCTCGCCTGATCCAGTGCATGCGCTGGTCTGGCGAGACTTTTTGAGAGGGCCCCAAAAAGTGCTACCAGGCCAGCCTAGAGATACAGCGCATGTGCGCGCCGCGCTTGACCGTGATTACTTTCACGGTCGCTTTGATGTTTGATTGTGATCACTTTGCGGCCGCTTGGCATAGCCAATAGGTCTCGCTTTTGGGACCTTATAAGTATTTAGTTATGCAACTGTTGCATGGCTAAACAATTATAAGGTCCCAAAGTCGAGACCTATTGGCTATGCCAATGCTGGTTTAAAGTTTGCGTTGAAAACCTATGACTTGCGATAAATTTCAATCAATGCAGAAATTAATTCTGGTGCGCTGAAGTCAACTGCTTTCAAATTAAAGACCCATAGATTTAGAAATTTTAGTCTTTAGCATGTTTACATGACTAATTATTTGCCACATAGAGCATTGCTGGCTGGGTACTCTGTTAATGTGCTGCTTGCCCACCTTTGTGTTGTCCCTAAAATCCCTTCCCCCACTGGTGCAGCAAATCATTAACAAGCGAGGACAGCAGGGGGGAGGTATCAATTAAAACACACAAAGACCCGTGAACGGATAAATGGTCTTTTGAACATCTCTGAAGTATTTTGGATAAGGCAGAGCCTGAAACGTCAGCCCCTGCCCATCCCCGGAGGGGGAGGGTGGAGCTCAATTGAAGTTGGATTTTTTTTTTAAGGGGGGCAATGAGCACTGCACACCTATCTGTGTACAGGATGCAAATAACCGTGTACTTCCTTTGTCCATGTCTTCTCCAGTGTTGCAGACTATCAAGATCTAACAGTTACGTAGCCTATTTGCTATGGGCAAAGGAGTTTAAGTTGTGAACATAGAATACAAGATTTTTTGGTTTTCAGGTCTCGCCTGAGCCAGCGCATGTGCTGGTCTGGCGAGACATTTAGTGAGTGGGCTTCAGAAATCCGACCACAAGCTTTTGCTTGTGGCCTAAAGCTTGCGGATTAGCGTGCGGGCACGCGCACAGCCGCCATCTGGCTTTTCTCGCGATCAGGCGCCATCTGGCTTTCCTCTCGCTTGCTCTCCCAAGCGCCTCACTCTGCCCCTCCCCCACCACAGAGCGCGATCACTTTCGCGGCCGCGTCACTTTCATGTCCGCTCGGCTCTCTCGTTCTACTTTGTATCCATTGCTGATGACCACATCGCCTTTTCTGACATTTTGCGACCTTTGGCAGTGTTTTTAATGCGACTAGCAAACTTCAAACTCTATGACAAATGACAAGTGTTCTTAACCCCTCTTTGTGAGAAGATTTACTTAGCGGTGCAACGAGGTAACAGAGTGAACTATATATATATAATGCCAAAGCCTTTCTGGATTTTTATTTGATGGGTTGCTCGTGAGTACTTTATTTATATTTAATTTTAAATTTCCGTTAATACCTTTTATTGCTCCTTGGCAGTTAAACCGCTGACTGTTTTTCAAATATCTCACTAGCGCATGAGCACAGCGCTCGTCCACTTACCTGTTTCGAATTCTTAGGATATGCCGCCATCTCATCCTTGTGAAGAGTGCCTTCTCACAATCTTACTTGCCTGCTTAGACGTTTTGAAGCACAGCGATGCGGCGTGCCCTACGTGCCGCCATCTTGTGGTTGCTTGGAGCTGCTAATATTCAGTGTGCTCTACACATTCCTTGCCAACCACGTTTTTACTTGCCAATTCTGAACGTCACCATCATGCAGCAGGCGGCATTGTATACTTTGATTTATGATGTGGAGCCCTTGCTTTATATTCCTGGAGAGACTCTACATTGGCAGTTTCCTAAAGAAACAAAGGTACTGTTTAATGTCCTTGTGACCAGTGTGTCTACTTCATTTCTTAAGCATGACACGATATTCTGCTGACATGTTCTCCTGCGCGCTGCTTTTCTCTGCCTCATCTGCCTACAAGGTTCGGTTTTCCTGGTCCTATGACTACGACGACTACTTTTCTTATTTTATTTTTGCTGGAACATTTACAGTGTGTACTGTACTTATGTTCATGCATGTTTACTCTCAACTAAGTAGTCACTCACCGGACTCTGATTCTGAATAATTTATTTTTTAATGTTGTGCATATGTTTTTTAATGCGCTTTGCGTGAGTTGCCCTAGTGCAATTAATTACTATTAATTCGTGTAGTTAATTATATTTGATACAACTCGTTGAAAATGTTATGTTTTAATGCTTACTTTTGATTTTTAAATTACTTTCAGTAAGCTGTTCTACACATGTTATGATGATTCATTGAATTTTCTACAAAGGTTTCACAGTTCTTTCTATGATATAACTTAATTTTGTGAAATTTCTAAGCATAGATGTTTGACACCTGCATTTTCATTAATGATTCTTTATTTAAACTCTTTGAGTATTTATTCACAGCGGTTCAGTGCACGGAACCCTGTATGTGATGTTTTATTGGCCTTGACCCAAAAGTATAAGCTATGATCCTAAAATGTTGACAAAGTGACAACCCAAGTCACCTTCTTGTCAAAAATGTGTGCAGTGAGTTCTTTTTCTTTCAAATAATGAACTTATTCTGTCCTTTTTCCATTGTGCGACCTTTTTGGAAGGATTTTGTAGTGGGCTGGCCCACGTGTGCAGGATGACAAGTAGACGCTGTAGACGTGGCCAGGTAGGAGTAGATGAAGTTTATTGATATCTTAGGTGCAGAAGTAGTAAACCCAGAACATGCCCCAGATCAGGCTCCACAATAGGCCCCAGTATAGACCCCAGCATTAGCCCCACCAGGAGCAGCCTCCTAGCTGCTCAGCCCATCTTCCCAACTGTCTCAGTCCCACACAGTATCTAAGCATTCCACCCACACTAACATTCTACGCGGAACACTGACACTGGCTGAGCAGCTAGGTACAGAATGAAGGGAACATAATAACATGACCTGAGGATACTACACATCCTCTTCCTTTACACTGAAAATTAATAAAGCCTAAAATAAACCCAAACTACTAATAAGCAAACAAATAAATACAGAAATGTACACAAGATATGAATAGTCCATAAACCCAGGAATGCATGTAGAAATACATCACGAGAGGGAAAACAGACACACCAAGGAGAAAAGAAAGATGCAAGCATAGATCAGCACACTAACACCATCCCCTTCCCTTAATACTGAACAAAGAACATTTTTAGAAGCGAAATAAAAGCTCACATACGACAAATGAATATGATACCCAGAGTAGAATCCTACGGGTATAAATGTCTATGGGTAGAACAACACCCAAGGAAGTACTTCTCACGTGAGAAAACTGTGACGACAACTCAAAACGCCACCCCTCATGTAAGGGACACTATGGGACTAAAACCCACGTGTTTGGGACTAACATTCAAATGTAAATAATACGTCACATGGGACTGAAACCCACTGACACGTGAAGCATGTAAAACCGACACGCAGCACAGTGTGGCATCAAAAGATGGCTACACACACAGAAAACAGCAAAAACGTAAATGAAAGGACTGATACCCAACATACACGTAAAGGTAGGACTAAAACCCCCTTTAATTTAGTAAATAGGACTGGCACCCATTACTAATTGCATAGGTGGGACTCTAACCCCCTATAAATAGGTAGGACTCTAACCCCCTATAACGGAGTAAATGGGACTAACACCCAAACTCAAAGTGACAAAGGTGGGACTAAAACCCCCTGTAAAAATGGGGCTAAAACCCATTCCCATATAAATTACTGTGACCGTGGGGTGATGGGACTAAAAACCCACTCCCATCCCTAAACAGGGATAAAACTGTCTAAAGAGGAAATGGGACTAAAACCCACTCCCATCCCTTAGGCAGGCAGGGATAAAACTTTTGAAACAAGGGTCATGGGACTAAAAACCCACCCCTATCCCTTAGACAAGGATATAATTTTTGTAACCAGAAACTGCGTAAATTAGAGACATGGGACTAGTACCCACTCCCATGCCAACAACACAAGATCTTTAACATAGCGATAAACAACGTTGGCATAATTCAATCACAAGACTTTGTAGAAAGAAATTAACATTTTTGCGATAAATTAATTTTCTTGTGAAACATTTTTGCGTTAAATTCTTTCACTTGGGAAAAAAAAACTATTTTTTGCGTGAAATCATTAAATCATAACCTACAACTCGAATTTCTAAAGTCAATGGTGTGCCTGTCACCGCGACAGGCATTCCAAAAAACAAATTAGGACTAATAAATGTAAATAATAGCTGTGTCCAGTGCCTGAACTAGAGAGAATTTTTAAACCATACTTGTTTACTCTCTCTTCCACACGAACATGCTCGACAGATGAAAATTTCTCTTTGCGGCATTCATGTCATTATTTTTTAATAGAAGACGCTGAACGTGGTTGACAAAATGTAAAAATGCCGGACGTATAAAACTGCACACTTCACGAACTGACTTACTGCTCAAACATCGAGACAGCAGAGGACTTGTGGGACAGCACGACCCAACAAGAGAGACTGAAAAATGAACAGCAAGCGAAAGAGATCCGCACGTCACAAAACTGCCGTGGTCTTTGATGTAGAGGAAAAACTTTAAACGTGGTTGGCAACTAATGCATCGATGTAAATGACAAAAGATCGGTATTGGTGTATCCGCCAACTCTAAAATGGCTGCACGCAGTGGAGACGCATGCCGAATGGCTCACGGCACGCTCCAGCTGCAAGAACGTCATGGGCAACGATGCAGAGCTTGGCACGTCACGTCACGAAGAGTTCTCGATCGGCTCCACGCGACACCAAAAACACGGTAAGGTGCGCGTTTGAATGTTTAAAAAAATGAGCGCAACTGCAATATCACCATCCAAGCAGAATACGTGACAACTTTTCACTATTAAGAAAAAAAAATGTCATTTCCTCACACAGATGGCTTGAGATCACATTTTCTTCCCGTACATCGCCCGCTTCCATAAATTTTGACAGATAGCATTTTCACATCCACTTCCATGACACAGTTCCAGTCAATGAACAAAAACTGCATTAACAGCAGATTTAGGCACACGAAAATTTAGTCAACAAGTCCAAATAGAGCACTCTTTAAGAGCCCATGGAAAACTACAGTCTAAAGCTTCTGGACAGTCACACATTTTAAACTGGTTTCCTTTCGACAAAAAGAATATTTTAACCACAAAATGGTTGGCAAAGTCACATACAGCCACATATTACCTTGTAACTAGTTGCTCAAAGTTCCTTGGTAGTGGCACAATAGACGTTTTTGTGGCATAATTTCTTCTCCAAATGTAAACTGGCTTGTAACTGTATTTTCCTGATGATAAGTTGAAGACACAACATGCCTGGGCTGGGCTGTCCGATGTAGTGGACACTGGTGGGGCAGACAGGCATGCTTGACATATTTCTTTGACTTCAGCTGCGTCGCTAAACAGGTTTCTTTTCTTTACTTTAAATTTCTTGATGCTTGTTTCTTTTTTTTTCATTTTACTTGACATAGGTTCTTTTCTACACGTTCTCTTGGTCCACTCCTCATTCTTAGTTGTCTTCATGATGCCTTTAGCGTGAGATTTTCTCCAGATCGTCGCCATAAATGTAGTGGGCTGGCCCACGTGTGCAGGATGACAAGTAGACGCTGTAGACGTGGCCAGGTAGGAGTAGATGAAGTTTATTGATATCTTAGGTGCAGAAGTAGTAAACCCAGAACATGCCCCAGATCAGGCTCCACAATAGGCCCCAGTATAGACCCCAGCATTAGCCCCACCAGGAGCAGCCTCCTAGCTGCTCAGCCCATCTTCCCAACTGTCTCAGTCCCACACAGTATCTAAGCATTCCACCCACACTAACATTCTACGCGGAACACTGACACTGGCTGAGCAGCTAGGTACAGAATGAAGGGAACATAATAACATGACCTGAGGATACTACAGATTTGTGCAATGGGTTATTTTGCTTTCGCTTCACAGCACGATTTTCCATTACTGGTTTTCTATCAGGCGGTGGTTGGGTTGGACACCTTTAAATTCAGCCTCATTGTCTTCACCCTCATAATAAGCAATAGGGATGGCTGTCTGCAAACTTTCCGCACTCTGTAATACCTTTTTTCAGTCTCTTTAAGGAGATGATGACTTTCTTTAAGTTTCTGGATTCACTTCAACTGTAAAGTTGACAGATACAGGGTTTCCACCGTATTCACAACCGTCAGGACACCAACCAAGTCTTCATTCCTGAGTGTTTCTTCGATGGTTTAATATGTAGGGAGATTTGCAGTCTTGGGTTCCTACCATTCAGTTTATTGTATAACTAGCTTAGGGGCAATCAATACTACCACCGAAGCCCAGTCCTTGTAATATGTTATCTTGATACCATGTAACAAGGTGACATCACTAGCTTGAGTCAGGACTGAGCAACCAGCAGTCGGTTGCACATTAATACAACCATAGTCACCCAATAGTCTGTCCAGTGAAGGCATTTCTAACCAACAACCCTTTGCAGTTTTTTGATCTCATACGTATAATGTTGAAAGTGAGACTAACGTATCGGAATCAAGCAGGTTGGGTAAATAGACGGGTCTTGAAAATATGATTTAGGGTGACTTTGCAAACAAGTATGAACACTTGACCATACTCCAGTTGTGGGAGGGCGGGTCGGATTAACAGACGAGGAGGCTGAATATATTTTCCAAAGGTGCTCTTTTTATTGTCAGAAATGGTAGGGGGTGCGACACTGGGTTTTTCTTCTTCCCCTGTTTGGTCCGTTCTTGATGAGCTAGGCTGGAGGTTGTAGGTGGCTGGTTCCGGCTCGTCTGTTCCGTCAGTATCACCCCGGAGGCTCATAAGAGAGGAGAGAAAACAGCCGTCAGTCGCTGCTGTGAGGAGGGAAAGTGCGCTTTATACCCGTCACCACACCTGCTGGGTTACGATGTTTCTTAGGACTAAGATTTCCTAAATGCGGACAATACTCCAGACCAACTTTGGGGGGGGGGGGGGTTGAAAAGGAAGGCGGGGTGGAAGATTAAGAAGCAAACAGTGTCTATCAGGTGCGTGTCTTAGGTGCTCGCATTACTAGGAGGTGCGTCAGGGAACTGAATCAAGAGATGCGTCAGGGAACTGAATCAAGAGGTGCTCCACATGGAGGTTGCTTAGGGTGCCCCTTCCTTGCTAGTCCACCCGCCTCCCGCGTACCCTCCCTTACTATCCCCGATGCCGTAGTCACTCACCGGCTCCGCCGCATCTCTCCTGCATTGCGGCCGCTCTCCAGTCTCCTCCGGCGGATACCACCACTCCTCGCTCCTCCGGCTCCTCTTCGTCTCGACCAATGTCCTCGTCTCGCCGTTTCTCTTCCACGGGGTTGCCGTCTTCACTACTATGATACTCTTGGTTCCGTGTCGTCCTGTTCGCCACTCCGATGTCGGAAAAATACCAGCCTCCCTCGTTCCGCTCCTCTTTCATTGAGAGTTGACGATCATTTTCGGGGTTATCTCCTCCTACTTCCGGTCTTGTGTTTGAATCCCGCTATAAGGACATAGAAGAGGTGGGTGTGTTTTTTTGCCTCATTCCCACCTTCGTACTGTCAAACTGTGGACAGCGGATTCGTAGCGAACCAGCGCGTTTGGGTCGGGGCTCCATGTTCTCACGTAAGAGTCCGGTCCTTATGCCCGCCTTCTCACATCCCCTTTTCCTTGCTGTCTTACTACTAGGGTTTTGGTTCTGAGGAAACCTAGACAGGGAGTCCACATTCCCTTGTTCTGTTCCTTTTCGATGTTTCGTGTGGAACTGATAGGGCTGTAGTGATAGGAACCATCTAAGAACTCTTTAGTTGTTCCCTTTATTCCGGGCTAACCATTCTAGGGGAGCATGATCTGTATATAAAGTGAATTCCCATCCCTCAAGATAGTATCGTAAGGTATCTATGGCCCACTTGATTGCCAAAGCTTCTTTTTCTATGGTGGCATAATTCCTCTCCCTGGGGAATAGCTTCCGGCTGATGTACAGTATGGGTTTCTCTCCCTGGTTTGTGACTTGGGACAATACGGACCCCAACCCCTGATCCGATGCATCATTGAAGAACAAAAGGAAGAGAGTAGTCTGGACTAGCTAGCACTGTATCTGAGGTGAGTGATGTTTTCAGGGACTCAAAGGCTTGCACAATATCGGAGCAAGGATGTTTCAATACCTCTTCGGTTTTCATGTTTTTCTGGAGTAGATTGGTAAGGGGGGCCGCTAGTTGTGAGAACCTGGGGATAAAGCGGTAGTAATTTCCCAGCAGACCCAGAAAAGCACGTAGGTCTTTCTTTGTCCGGGGTAAGGGGATTTGGGATATGGCCATCAGTTTAGAGTTTTGAGGTCTTCTGACCCCTTCCCCTAACAGGTATCCGAGGTAACGGACCGTCTGCGCGGCTAAATGGCTTTTAGCGGGATTGATTCTAAGACCATATTGTCCTAAGGCCTGTATCACTTGGGAAAGATGGAATAGGTGTTGTTCCCACGAGTCACTGTAGATGACTATATCATCTATATAAGCCCCTGCATACTCTTCATGGGGTCATAGTATCACATTCATGGCCCTCTGAAACGTAGCCGGGACCCCATGTAACCCAAAGGGCAATACTTTAAATTGGTATAAGCCATCTGGCGTCGAAAACACATTTTTTTCTCTATCTTGTTCTCATAAAGGAATCTGCCAATATCCTTTACACAGATCTAGGGTACTGATGTATTTAGCCCTCACTATTCTTTCGACCATTTCATCTACCCTAGGAATGGGATATGTGTCGAACTCCGAAATTTTGTTGACCTCTCTGAAATCTATACAAAATCAGACCGAGCCATCCGGCTTTGGTACAAGGACAATGGGAAAATTCCATTCGCTTACGGAAGGTTCGATTATGTTCATCCGTAGCATTTGTTGCACCTCCTCTTTAATGGTCTGTCGCCTGGCCTCAGGGATCCGGTGTGGTCGAAGACGCACCCGTTTTCCCGGAGGGGTTTTTATGGCATGTTCAAATAGTGTGGTTCTGCCTGGGGTAGTGGAAAAGTTTTCCTGAAGGAGTTTTAATGTCTCCTGTCTTAATTTAGAAGGAAGGTCAGTGTCTATACATTGGTTGAACAAGGGAGTCGGTGTTTCTCCTCCACTCATAAGCACCGGCAAAGGTCCCTCCCATCTCTTCAACATATTAATGTGATATACCTGGGAGGTATGTCTAACCGGGTACGTTTCAATGCAATAGGTCACAGGGGTCACCTTCTCGACTACAGTATAGGGACCCTGCCATTGTCCCAGTAATTTGTGATCTGATGTAGCCATCATTAGTAGTACGACATCACCCACGCCAAAGGACCTTTCTTTTGCTTTTTTATCATATTGGCCTTTTTGTGCTGTTTGTGCCTCCTCTAAGTTGTTCCTGACTATCGTCCTGATTTGCCTTAAGTGTGTTCGTAAATTGGAGACATATTCAACCAACGGCTTTGACTCACCGGGTTCAGCTTCCCATTTCTCACGAGCCATCTCTAAAAATGTACGGGGTTTATGCCCATATAACAATTCAAAGGGGGAATAACCTGTGCTTTTTTGTTCCTTGCACCTGATGGCGAACAGTGCCAGTGGCAACATGTCTTCCAATTTCCTAGACTCAAGAGCCAGGAGTTTCTTTAGAGTGGCCTTAATGGTAGCATTATAACGTTCAACAAGGCCATCTGTCTGGGGATGATAAGCCGCAGTCCTTATTTGCTTGACTCCAAACTGCACACATAACTGCTTCATTAATCTGGATACGAATGGGGTCCCTTGATCTGTCAGGATCTCTTTTGGGAATCCTACCCTAGCAAAGACAGTGATCATGGCTTTCGCAATGTTAGGGGCATCCGGACGGCGCAAGGGTATGGCTTCCGGGAAACGGGTGGCATAGTCTACCATAACAAAAACATAATGGCACCCGCTTCGGGAAGGTAACAGCGGACCTATAATATCCATCCCTATTCGGCTAAAGGGCTTACTTATAATAGGGAGAGGGTGAAGGGGTACTCGGGGAGGATGATACCTGGTGTTTTTCTGACATATGGGGTATTCTCTGCAATATTTTTTTATTTGTTGGTATATACCTGGCCAGTAAAAGCGTTCAGTGATTTGCTTTTCAGTCTTTTCTGCGCCAAAGTGTTCCCCTAGGAGGTGGCTGTGAACTAGATATAATACCTTTTCTCTAAAGGGACCTGGGATTATCAGTTGGGCTTTTTGAGCAGGACTCCCCTTTCTATATAACAACCCATTGTGTATAAAGAAATAGGGACCTACATGAAGGGGATCTTCACCCGGTAGGGCTCTGTCCCAAGCCTCTTGTAGCACCGGGTCTTCGCTTTGTGCCGCATGAAAGTTTCGGTCTGTTTCCCAGGGATTTTCGTCCTGAAGGACAGGTAGAATCGTCGGGTTTTTCCATTTTTCTGTCCTCTTTTGCTTTCTGCTTTTCCGGTTCTTTGCTGGCGGCCAGTCTTGATCCTCCTCTTGGGAAAAGGGTGCCGTGGCCCACCATTTTTCTTCTTCGGTGTTTGTTTCCTGCAACATTTGTGACAAGTTTGGATAATCGTTCCCGAGGATTACTTGTTCTGGTAAACGGGGTATTAGTCCAACCTTCAGAGTGGTTCCAGGTTCACTTGGGTGTTGTATCCGTACCTGTGCCTTGGGATACGGTTTCGATCACCATGGACACAGCGTATAGCCACGGTCCCCTCAACCGGCCCTAGTCCTGGTCCTATATCTTGTGGTCAGACTACGCTTTGTAGGCAACCGGTATCGGCCAGAACCGTAACTGGTTGTCCATTCACTGTCACTCTGCAGTGGTCTTTTCCCAGAGGGAAAACAATAGTAATGTCGGGCTACACCGATTTCCATTGGCTCTTCCTTTTGAGGACAGAATCGGGCAATGTGACCCATGTCTCCGCACTGAAAGCATTGGGGTCCCGCAGGAGGGCGTTGAAAGATCGGTGTCCCGGGTATGACTGTGACGGGTTCTGGCTTCTTCACCACAGACGGACGCGGTGGCCTTTGTAGCCCTGTTCCCCCTGATCTCCCTGCTGTCTCTTCTCGGCCATTTTGGATCTCTTGAGCCCGGCTATACGTACTGGCCATCTCGACCGCCGTTTTCAACGTAAGATGAGTCTGTTGGCGCACCCATCTCTGGAGGGGCGGATGAAGAGAGGTGAGATATTGTTCTAGACATATTTTGGCCTTGATTCCATCTTTATCTGTAGTGGCTGGCTTCAACCAACAATCAGCCATGTCTTTCACCCTAAAGTATAGGGCTCGTGGCGTCTCTTGCGGTCCCTCTTTCATTTGTCGCAACTTCATCCAGTATGTCTCATCATCCACACCCAGCCGCTCCATGATACAGCGTTTTATATCAGCATATGGAACCACCCCTTGAGCTGTTGCGGCCTGATAGGCGGCCTGTAAGTCGCCGGACAGAAGGGGTCCCAAATATTGGCCCCACTTGTCGGCGGGCCAGGATGCTGCAGTGGCCATTCTCTCAAAGTTATTGAAGAAATAATCGGGATCTTCACCACTCACGTACCTCTGCAGGACAACAGAGGGAAGAGTGGTGGGCCCTCTCTGGTGTCCAAGGGCCTCAGTGATTTTGTCCATGGCTGCTCTGTGAGTTTGTTGCATTTTGCCTCGGTCCTCTTCCAAGACTGTCAAGAAGCGCTCCATTACTTTCCCCAGATGTTCTTGGTTCTCCACCATTTTTGCGAGTGCAGCCTCCATGTCTCCTTTTAATCCCACTTCTGACACCACTTGTGGGAGGGCGGGTCGGATAAACAGACGAGGAGGCTGAATATATTTTCCAAAGGTGCTCTTCTTATTGTCAGAAATGGTAGGGGGTGCGACACTGGGTTTTTCTTCTTCCTCTGTTTGGTCCGTTCTTGATGAGCTAGGCTGGAGGTTGTAGGTGGCTGGTTCCGGCTCGTCTGTTCGGTCAGTATCACCCCGGAGGCTCATAAGAGAGGAGAGAAAACAGCCGTCAGTCGCTGCTATGAGGAGGGAAAGTGCACTTTATACCCGTCACCACACCCGGTGGGTTACGATGTTTCTTAGGTCTAAGATTTCCTAAATGCGGACAATACTCCAGACCAACTCGGGGGGGGGGGGGGGCGGGGTGGAAGATTAAGAAGCAAACAGTGTCTATCAGGTGCGTGTCTTAGGTGCTCGCATTACTAGGAGGTACGTCAGGGAACTGAATCAAGAGATGAGTCAGGGAACTGAATCAAGAGGTGCTCCACACGGAGGTTGCTAGGGGTGCCCCTTCCTTGCTAGTCCATCCGCTTCCCGCCACCCTTGTATCCTCCCTTACTATCCCCGATGCCGTAGTCACTCACCGGCTCCGCCGCAACTCTCCTGAGTTGCGGCCGCTCTCCAGCCTCCTCCGGTGGATACCACCACTCCTTGCTCCACTGCTCCTCCGGCTCCTCTTCGTCTCAACCAACGTCCTCGTCTCGCCGTTTCTCTTCTACGGGGTTGCCGTCTTCACTCCTATGATACTCTTCATTCCGTGTTGTCCTGTTCGCCACTCTGTTGTCGGAAAAAGACCAGCCTCCCTCGTTCCGCTCCTCTTTCATTGGGAGTTGACGATCATTTCCGGGGTTATCTCCTCCTACTTCCGGTCTTGCGTTTGAATACCGCTGTAAGTACATAGAAGAGGTGGGTGTGTTTCGTTGCCTCATTCTCGCCTTCGTACTGTCAAACTGTGGACAGCGGATTCGTAGCAAACCAGCGCATTTGGATCGGGGCTGCATGTTCTCACGTAAGAGTCCGGTCCTTACGCCCGCCTTCTCACATCAGTATTACACAGCTCTGTTGCTAGTGTTCAGCATAACTGTCAAGCTATCCCTTCAACTTCAGGTAGGAGCCCCATCTCAGCTGCTGGTGCACTGCACAACTCTGTTGCCTGTCACATGCAGTAAAATGTTCTCCTTGTATGTCAGGAACACTTCTGATTTACCTTTGCCATGCTTAAATATAATGGGCTATCCCACATAGTTTGCTATCTTCTTCTATGACAAGGTCCTCAATCGACTCAATCGTTTAAAAAAAAGATCTGCTAACAATATTGAAGACACATTTTCTGTTGATTGGTGATTCCCAGGCACCATTTTCTTACTTTTGTATTTAGGCATACTGAAGCCATTGGCCAACATAAACAAGCATTGGCATAGCCAATAGTTATCGCCTTTGGGACCTTATAAGTGTTTAGCCATGCAACGGTTGATGTTGTGCTGCGTAACTAAATACTTATAAGGTCCCAAAAGCGAGACATTGGTTTTGCCAATGCTTGTTTAAATTGGGCTCCACCTCAGGCCGTGGGAGACCTAGGCTGATGGACGCGATCCTTTGATTGCCGTCCTTGCAGCATCTTTTCATGTCCCCCAGATAACATGCCAGCTAACTTCTCTTTGCAGAGAGATGCAATTAATATTTAATGCAGAAGTGTCTGTTTAATTATTTGTTTTAACTTCTGTCCCTTAGGAGGACTTCTTTTATGTAAATGTTCCTTTTTGAGCCATCTATATTTGACGAGAAAGGTGGCAAATGTCGCTCGCTCTAGGGATGGCTTTTTTTATGCCTTAAATTTAGATTTTTTTCAATTCTTTTATAGTATGATGTACGATCCAGAAAGGAAAGAACAAAAAACGTTTGCCAACAGGAATGTGTTCTCTTTAGGTAAAAAGCAGGGACCTGATTCGATTCAAATCAATTTATACTTTATTCGATTTTAAAAATAAAATCATAAAAGTTGAACACAGTAAAATACATTAAATACACAGTTACAGCAATAAAAGAACAAGCACAAGTTAGCTTTTAAAACACCAGAAAGATACCATGATAATAAATGTCACACTGTGGGTAGTTAAAAGCTGTAAATACAATAACACTGGTCTTACTGGATTGTATTTAATGGGCAACAAAATTGGCCATATAAATTTGTCACCAAAAGCTATACCCGGGGCAAATCATGACTATGTGCAAAGAATCCCTTTTAGATCTGTTGTTACATGCACATATGGACAGGGTTGTGTCCCTGTAGCAGCCAGGGATTGAAAACGTAACCCTTGGGAATAGGTTGCTCCTGAAAAGAGTCAGCAATCGTTGATGATAGCTAGACACATCCAAAGCAAGGTAAGGCTCAATACCCATCACCAGTATCTCATAGCGTACTGATTGTTTGCTCAGAGCTAATGTCCTCCAATCTGCTGCCATGTTATCTCTATTACCCCATGCATAATAAGTTTTCACAATACGTCTTGGCGCCATACATATAGCTCAGGTCTCCCTAAGGTTTTCAAGGTGGTTAATACATAGGTTAACTAGGGCTTTTGGTGAGAGTTGTCCAGGGCAATGCAATATCGAACAATTAATCTATTGAGTTCAAGTTCACCATTTGTTCAGATAGAAATCCACAGCAACAAAGGGCGAAGATGTATAGAGTCAGTGACGTAGTCCTTACACAGCTCTTCATGGACTACTTCAGAGGGTGTGCTTTGTGGGACCCTTAAGAGCCCAACAAAATACCAAAGCTCCTCAGCCCATGATGAGAGCCCGTCCAACAAGACCCGAGCAATGATTTTGACCTCTAAATTGAGAAATATGGGCCTATAACAACCTGGATCTGACCCATTTACCTTTTTAAAGATTGGGATGATGACTGAGTGACACCATGTCAGGGGCAAGGAGCCTCTGGCAGCTGCATTTAGGTGTAAACTTAAGGGGGCACACAAATCAACAAGGGATTTGTACCAGTCACCAGGGACTCCATCTGGCCCGTGCGCCTTACCAGAAACGGCTAGACTCACTTCAGTCGGTTGGAATACAAATGTGTGTTCTTCTTTACTGGGGACTGATGGGGACTCCTCTTCCTCATAGTTGTAAATGGCTTTAAAATGCCAGGTCCAGGCCTGGGACATAATAGATGTGGCCTAATTAGAAATACAATCTGGGCTAAATAGAGGGAGGAATCCACACCTCAAAAAGGCAGCACTGATCCGCCATGCGCTAGACCAAAGTAGATTATCCCAAGCCTCCTCTTTTAGCTGGGTCTTGCGCTGCTTACAAGCCAGACAATATGCTGCCCTGACTCTCTTCACCTCATTCTGACATTGTTGGTATCTTATGCAGGACCTCGTGTGCTTGCAAACATTTTTTGTCAAGTCACTTGACTGGACAGGGAGGGGGAGGTATTCCCTATTTTAATAGAGCAGACTTAATAAATCTGCAGAAATTGGAAAAAGAAGTCATGGAGCTCTGTTCTTGAGCCTCCCCATTAAGGTATGTGGAAAAAACGGATGAACAAGTAGTGATCAAAATTGACATAAAATCCATTGGGACAATCGGAGCCTAACGTATCCTACGCCCCTGATCAGTAGCTAACACCTTCTCTTTGGGTAGATGGATTGCATCAAATGACTTTTTGTCCCATTAAAAATTAGCCATCAGGGTTTATCATTACTTTGAGTATCCCTAGTGACCTTAAATGTTCTTAGAACTAAAAACAAACAAGAACAGAGAAAAATATGATCAGTAGTGGAGTTAGTACCCCTCCCCTTGAAAGTGGGTATCCTCTCAACTAGACGATCCTGACTTGATTCCATTAGGTTAAACAAATTGAAATCCGAGATTAAGTTATTGACTATGTCGCCTTGCTGCGTTTGTTTAAAGTGCACCTGAACAGCGAATGGATTTTCATTCTTTAGGACTCTAAAATCTTGACGGGATGAACAGGGGTGTCAATTAAAGTCTCCCAATATTACAATCATTGTAAATGCTGGTTCTAAATTAACATAATCATTTACAAATTCTCTGAGGCTAGGAACAGCACTCAACTTGTTCCTAAATGCAACTGCATTGTAGCAGTTAAGTACTAACAATCTTGTTAGGAAAGGTCAGAAGAGTACCAAGGATGTCAGGCGACTTCAGCCAAATAGATTCAACTTTACAGTTAAGGCCCAGCTTAATAAGTGTAGCAAGGCCACCCCTGGCAAGTCCGCTAGGGAACAGGATGGCTGGTGCCGTATATGCTGCAGTGAACTGATTGACAAGAGCAGAAAATGTCTCATGGCAGACTGGATTAAGTAAAAAAATGCCTTGCAGGCGATCGAACCTGTCCCCTTTCATCTATCTTGGACGACTTTTGATCACAAGGAATTCCTGTGAAGTACTGCAAAAGTAAATTTGCCTAATTTCGTATATTGTCACAAAATTTTGGGGAAAACTTAGCACATCCCATTATGTTATCACTTTTGGAGTACATGCCTTGCCTCGGGAGTACTACTTTTTCAGTAGAATCCCTATGCCTTGTTTGACACCCTTCCTTCAAAAACTCCCTCGACTTTCATGTTGTATGTCCTTTTTTTTTTCTTAGCAGTAAGTTATAAATTTGCTGTAATTTCACTTTGCAAACCATGTTTTGCACCATTAACTATGAGCGTACCAACATTTCATTTTATTCAGCTAATTCTTACGTGCAGCGAGCAGCATTGCCGATATATTACTGTTGCAACCTGTTATATTGTGGCATGGATATGTGCTTCTTGACCCCAATTAAGATTACTTTGTTTTATAAGGCACGTGTTGCTTTCCTTCATAGGAACAGCAGAATGTGGCCTACGCTGGTATAATAGTGGTCTGATTTAGTAAGAGTCAAAATCGGGGCTGAAACATTTCCCTTGATCAATTTTCATTAAGTAATATAAGAGCCCATTTTCTGTATGGGTCATACTGCCCAGCTCTGTTGCAGTGCACCTTTAACTCTGTGCGTCAGGTGCAGACCATGTCAGTGTGCTCTATATTTAATGCGCTGCCCATAGGCCAGCCTCAAATTCGCACCTGCCATGGGGGGAGTGCATTAGTGAAAGCAGTCTGGTTGTTGGAAGCAGTCAGTCCGTCTTTCACAGTGCAGGCAGCCACACGATCTGCTTTTACAACAGGTGCATAGATCCCCCTCCCCCACGTGGGCGGGCGCAATGAGGACTGCACTGGGGTTGGGATATGACGGAGGGTTGGGGTGGTTCCATGGACTCTTCCTCCCTCCCAAGGGTCATCCTTTGGAGGAGCACTGCTACTGTTCCATTCAACAGCTCCTTTGCCTCTGTGCTCATGTCTGTAATACGGCACGGACACAGAGACAACATATTGTGTCATTTGCATAATTTGCATGGTGCCACAAACTCATGCAGATAAAGGGAATACGCGTTGAGATCACACCAGTGCATATGTTCTACCAGGCCGATCTTTATTACTGAAGGAACTACCCAAGCATCTGTTTCCACTTCTGTAATACCGCGGTGCACTGGGGCAGAGGAAACAGTTAACCTGTGCCCTCTGCATCCCCAGGGCACTCATTGTAATATGGCTTGAAGGCTTGTAATATGAATAGGTCGCAATGCCGTGGTCTGTGCCATAGTGCACCTTTAAGTTGGTGCGCTGCATGCAGACTGGGTTAACCTATTACAGTTAATGCTCAGCCCCCAACTTTTGCCTGCCCTGGAGTCATCGCTTCAGTGAAAGGTGGACTGGCTGTTTGAAACAACAGGTCCATCATTCCTTTGCAAGTGGAAACATCTCCAGCTTTTTAAAGGAGGCCAGACATTCCCAATGCAGGTGGATGGGATGAGTTACTGCTCCTGCTGCAAGCAGTTGTCTGGGGTGAGAGAGGGGGACTGTATGGGAACCCCTTCAACTGCTTGCAGGGGGTGCCCTCAACGGCTTATTTACGCCTGATCCCGTGTCTATAAAGTGCAGTCTGTGTTCCCTCAGCTGAATGGAGCCACACCCCCTTGCTAATGAGGGACCTTCTTGAGAGTTTTGGCACACACATAGCATTAGTGTTATGTAGATTACAAAAGGGGCCACTTTACAAAGGAGGCCGCACAAATGTCACTAGTCCCATGTGTAATACCAAAGTGCCCCTGGGGTACAAAAAGGAGATCTACACGTCCCATGCAACCCTGCAACCCTAGGGCAATTTACATAACTAGGCCCAAGTTACTCACCTTTATTGAAGGTTGCAGATAAATCAAAGACCACCATATCGTACAGATGTTGCTAGTCAGCTGTAACCAGAATGTCCTCCCTGAAATACAAATGGGCAGTTTATTTCTGATACACTAGCATAAAACTTTTGGATTAGGGTTTGAGATATTGTACTTTTTCCAGCTCTTCTTTGATCTATATCATCGTTGTTTTTGAGACTTTGTGGCAGTATAGGGACAATGGTATTACTATGAAAGCACTATTGGTTCTAGCAATGGTGTTAGTAATAGCCTAACCATCCTTCTAGTAACTGATTACTGCAATGCTTCCAATGACAGTGTAACAGGGTCTCATGGGAAGGCAGTCAAGTAGCTAGAATTCACCTTAAAGCACCAGCAAGAACTTTCCGTGCTTTTTTTGTGTGGTTTGATGTTTTTATCTCAATAAATGAGTACTTTTGATCAATTTCTTAAAATAGGAAGTGGGTTGGTGTGCAGTGAAAGTCTTGGGCAAAGTCCTGAATGATTGGTACATTTTGGAAAACAACATAATCCCAACTTTTTCACACAGGTTAGTGTGAAGGTATTTCGATGAAAAATGCAAGATTTTTGGGAGAGCGGTACAAAGTGTGTGCTTATTGAAGGTAAGTGTTGTCAGGGTATGTTCTTAATATGGATGCCTGATTGATTTGTCTTGGTGCTTACATCTTTCATGGAGTCTGTGTGAATGCTCTATGTACATTCATGCATTGAATGTTCCAAAGCCATGCATAGAAATCATTGTTTCAATGGCATTCTTAGAAAGGGGTTGCAAAACCTTGACCGAAAAACTGTTTGAGGAAAGAGCTGCTTTTTTTTTTTTCTTTTAAGTTTTCCTGGGAGTAATCCCAGGGCATAGTTTCATATTCATAAACCTACCAGAGACCTTTCTGATGTTGAATGATGGGAAATGACCCCGGTATATGTATTTCAGATCCAAATTCGGAATACTAACCCTTACAACAATGTGTTGCTGTGTGTGGTGGACCTGTTTATCACAGGATGAACCTTAAACCTCCTGGATCTTCAAATTAAGCATCATTGGTAGAAGTTATACTTAACCTCCTCCCCTTCAGGTGGACTGATGAGGATGGATGGATCCATGGATGGATGATTCATGGATCTATGGATGGAAGGATGGATGGATGGATCCATGGATGGATGGATCCATGGATGGATGGATCCATGGATGGATGGATGGATGGATCCATGGATGGATAGATGGATCCATGGATGGATCCATGGATGGAATGATGGATCCATGGATGGATCACTGGACCCATGGATGGATCACTGGACCCATCGATGGGTCACTGGACCCATGGATGGGTCACTGGACCCATGGATGGGTTACTGGACCCATGGATGGGTCACTGGACCCATGGATGGGTCACTGGACCCATGGATGGGTCACTGGACCCATGGATGGGTCACTGGACCCATGGATGGGTCACTGGACCCATCGATGGATCACTGGACCCATCGATGGATCACTGGACCCATCGATGGATCACTGGACCCATCGATGGATCACTGGACCCATCGATGGATCCCTGGATGGATGGATCCCTGGATGGATGGATGGATGGATGGATGGATCCCTGGATGGATGGATCGATGGATTGATGGATCCATGGATGGATCACTGGATCCATGGATGGATCACTGGATGGATGGATCACTGGGTGGATGGATCCATGGGTGGATGGATCCATGGGTGGATGGATCCATGGATCAAAGTATGTCAACTGTAGGGAAGTGACCATGGTCATTAAACTTGTAATGTACAATACTCTGAAAGATACAGCTAAGAAAGAGTCCTACAGAGAACTCCAGAACAGGGCTGCTAGTAACAGTCATGAGTCTCTCTGTAGAGTGTTGTGTATTGTTTATCAGGACTTTCGTTCTACAGGGAGGTTATGCAGGGTAACTCACTGCCTAGAACAGAACAGGTAATTTATGAACGGAGCATTTTTATGGGAAGATAATGGCCCAAAAGAACTGATTAGGGAGAAATTTGCGCCAACTGAGTTTAAGAATTGGTGATTAAGTTGGATGTGTAGGGATCTAGAAAAGATTAACATGGAAGACAGTGATATCTTAGTGGATTTATATTATTTTCATTTTTCACATAGGTTATCACATAAATCTTAAGGTTAAGCAGAAGGTGTAGGAGAGTAGGATCTGCACTTGTGTTGCCCCCACTTTTTTTCTGATGTATACACTGGTTTCTGGCTATAGTCTGGCTGGGTCCCTGCTAATCAGGGCCCCAGTCTAACTGATCTCTCTAAACAACTTGGTGTGCATATTAGATGCAGTAGTGATTGGATACTGTGGTACCTTATGAGCCCCTAGTATATGGTACCTTAGGTACCTAGGGCATTGGTACTTCACAGGCCTACCAGGGGCTGCAGCATGTATTATGCCACCCCTGGGAAGCACTCACAATCTGACACCACAGGCCTGCTACTGCAGCCTGTGTGAGGTAGTGTTAGCACTCCTCACTGAGGTATAGGTTCCTATATCTAACCATACACACACATATAAACCTATCAGTCACCCCTATGGTAGGCCCTATCAGTCCCAAGGGCAGGGTGCGTGGTTTACTATGTGAGGGGGTGCTTCTGCCTGAGCAGGACCCCTCTGCAGCTGGCAGAGTCTATTCTCTGCTGCTGTTTGTGGATGCGGTTAAACCATATACTCTTAAGTGCATTATAACCTCGCGGTAAATGCTAACTTTGGAATGACTGCATCAAAACATGTCGTGTTTGGTGTCAAACAACTTGGAATCCTACCCCCACACCAGTAACTGGTGTGGGAGTAGGATCCCACCCTTCTAGAGGGGACGACATGTGCACACTGTACTACACGGTAGAAATCATCTAGAGCCCTGGCATCACAAAATGGATGCCACCAGCACAGACACTGGGCTGCCCTCCTGCTGCTGACCGAAACTCGCTGTGGAGGGAGCTCAACAAAGGGTTTCCTGTCACAGGGAGGTGTCACCACCTCCCAGACAGGATTTAGTGTATTGGAGCTTGGTGGGTGCACTCTTAGAGTGCTTTGAAGTCCTGCACTGGGGGAGCAGTAGGCTCCTCTGTGCATAAGCCAGCTCAAACCGGTTCAGGGGCTACCTGCCCCTGCTCTGGCGCGAAACTGGACAAAGGGAAGTGGGTGCAACCACCCACTACCCTGACCATCCTAGAGGAGTGGTCATAGAGCTAGTCCCTCCCATCTTTTCACTATAAGATACCACACATTGCCAATGCAAGTTAGATTACACCTGGACGACGCTCTACGAAGAAGAATCCTGGCCCTTCAACTTTCTACTATCTCTAGAAGACCGAAGGATCTCCCTTGGAGTCAAGGAGTGACTCCCCTGCTTGGCAGGCTCCAAAACTACTGAACCACGGTTGCAAACTTTACCGCTCCCGCCGGAGCCCGAAGTCCCTGCGTCCCCTGAAGCGGATTTCATGACCTCTTGACGGCCATTTTGTGTCCCCAGCGAAGCTGTGGCATCTGGACCCCACGAGTGACGAGGAACAGCAATACCAGGGAACCATGCACTGATTTTGAGTGCAAGCCCTAAACTACGTCCAACGAAGTTGTGCTTTGGACCACTTGTTGTCCAAGTCCTGAGCAGGTCTAGTACCGAACATCAGCGGCCTACCTCGTCCCGAGTGACCGTGGGCTGTTGGTAAACGTTTCCTGCAAAGGCGTCTTCGCGGTTGTTTGCCCATTGGCTAGGGACTCTCCAGAAGACTTCCACATCACCTTCAAGGGCTCGCCTGGTTGCTCTGGGCATGCCCTCACTTACCCTCGCTGGGTACGTCCATCAGACCTTGCTGGTCTGCTCCATCGACAATCTTCCATCCACACGAGATTTGCAGTTGCCAAGGCTTGTTGGCTCCAAACCGAGTGCCGACACCGTCAACAGCTGCAGATGTCGTGGGACCCTCCGAATCCAGCTGCTGGTCTTCATCGATTCCTCCTGGTCCTCGTGAGCAAAGAGACAAAACGACATCAGCGACCTGAAGAGACGCGACAGCTGTGGTCATCCATCTTGCTGGCCACCGGTCACTGGCAAGTGACTTTGAACTCTGTCCCCTCAATTTCTAGATCTTCTGCAACTCCAATCCATCTTCGGATTCCAGCGGACACTTCTCTCGACGACGCAAGCAGCAAGTCTTCAGTTATCTCCATTGAAAACAGCATCGCGACCCACCACCAAAAGACACGTATGCACCCGGCTTCCCTGGGTGAGGTAACTCTTGCATTACGGTGCCCAAGTGTGCATTGGCTCTCGAAGTACTTACCCTGTAATTTGTTTGCTTGTTGTCCACTCAGCAGTGCCCTAGAACTGTAAAATACAAACCACGACATTTGCCATTGAAACGTATTGAAAACCCGCGTGTGTGTTTAGACACGGCACGCGTCTCCTGTGGGCTGATTACTTACCTGCTAACACTGCAGAAGTGAAGCCCCAGCGATTCCCAAGGCCCTAGGCCTCTTCATATTGCAAGTCGAGTTTGTTAAACCACTATTTTAGTATATGGTCTGGTACGCCCCTAGGGCTACAACCATATTTGTGCTTAATTTATTGAGAACTGTTGATCTTTTGAATGTTTACCTGGCTCTAATCTCATAAAGAGATTAGTAGAGTATATTTAGAAATAAATACATATATATTTGATATATATACCTGTGTGGTGTCTTTTCATTTGGTAATTCAAGAGATTATAAGGTAAAACAAGCTGCTTTACATTCCTCAGAGACTTAGCCTGAAGGCTGCTCTCCACAGCTACCACTAGGATAGCTTTCTTTAAAAGGTTGTCTTTAAACCTATCTACCAAGAGTCGAATTGGACTGGTGCAAGGTGGCCACTATAACTAGTGACCAGCATATGCCAGCCCAACTTCTCACATTGGTGGGCAGCGTGTGGGATTCCAGCTTGCCATTGTTTTACCAGAAAATCTCTATTTGAATTACTAACTGAAAACCACTTAAGGTACTCAAGGTACATATAAAGTCAAGCTAGTATCAATAAGTTCTACTGAACTTAGAGCTGTTTGTGAAGGGACAAGCACACCCTTGCTACAGCTCAAGCTAGGTCCAGTAGGCCTCAACTAGTGTAGGTAGTACAACACTGCACAACACTAGTATGTCTCACCAGGGTGGAGCCAGTGGGTCCACCCCATCTCAGTACAAAGATATAGCCTACACTGAACTGAAGGCTTTATGCTTTGAAAGAAATCTGAGGGTGGGCAGGAGTCCCTCATCACAACACCTGATAGATCTGTTAGTAGCAGATGACCTGAGACAAGCTCTAGGAGCTAGTGGGTCTGCATCAGGGGGTGGGTCACTCATAGTCTCTGGGTCTGATGATGACAATCAAGATGACCTGGACTCTGTGGGTGAAGGGCCAGACCCAGAAGGGTCTGAAGAGAATAGAGGAAATCTCCCTAAGAGAGCTGAAAGAGTGGGAGACAGGCCTAGGTCCCTCTCAAGGGACTCTGACAGGTCATATCACTCTGGAAGATAATCTATTCCACAGAGGAACTCCAACTTTCCCAGGGAGTCCTCCTCTGAAAGAAGGTTCAAGATGCTCCAGTATGAGGAAGCTAGGCTTGCCCTCAGAACCAAGCAATTGGCCTTAGATAGGGAAGCCTTCGAGCTCCAAAGAGCTTCAAAGAAGGAGGGGTTAGTTGCCCCTGGTGGCAGCAACAGTGTCCCTAGAGGCAGAGATTACATGCCAGATCATAGGAACCTGTCCAAGGTTGTTCCTCCCTACCAGAGTGGGGATGATATCCACAAATGGATAACTGCTATGGAGAGGGCCTGTAAAGTTCAACAGGTTCCCCCAAAAACAGTGGGCAGCAATCTTGTGGCTCTCCTTGTCAGACAAAGGGAGAGACAAGCTCCTCACTGTTAGAGAAGAGGATGCTAATGATTATGAAGCCCTGAAGAGTGCTTTGATAGATGGGTTTGGCTTAACCACTTAACAGTACAGGTTGAAGTTCCGAGACACCCAGAAAGCACAGACTCAGGATTGGACTGACTTTGTTGATTGTGCAACCAAGGCTCTAGAAGGTTGGCTGGTGGGTAGTAGAGTAACTGATTGTATAATCTTGTAATGAGAGAACAGATCCTTAATAATTGCCAGACCCAGTTGTTGCATCAGTACCTGGTGGACTCTGATCTGACCTCTCCCCAAGAATTGGGAAAGAAGGCAGACAAATGGGTCAGAACCAGGGTGAGGCAGAAAAACCAGAACCAAGGTGGTGACACTAAGAAGCAAGATTCTAAAGGCTCAGATAAGGGTGGGGATAAATCTAAAGATCAGAAGTCTTCACAAGGGCCCCAAAAACCTTTATCTGGTGGGGAGTCACAATCTGCAAAGGGAAAAGGCCAAAAGAAGCCCTGGTGCAAATTCTGTAAACAGAAAGGGCACTGGACTTCTGACTGTACAAAGTCCAAAGACCAAACCACCACCACTTCAGCCCCTAAGGCAACTGTTCCCCCTAGTACAGCAAGTGGTGGAGGTAATACTCAGAATAAGGGTGTAGTAGGGTTGACCCTGGGTTCTGATGTGGACTCTGGCCTAGTCAGAGTACCAACACAGGCAATGCTAGTTTGTGAGGGAGACCTTGATATGTCCTTCCTAGTGAGCCCCAGTAATCTGGGCAAATGCAGACAGAAGCCTATCATAAATGGCAAACAGGCTTTGGCATTTAGGGACACAGGTGCTAGTGTCACCATGGTGGCAGGGGATCTAGTGGACCCTACACAGATCATCCTGGGTGAAATGTACCAGGTAACCAATGCAAGCAACACCAGGACCAACCATAGTCTGGCTGTTGTGAATTTCTCCTGGGGAGGGGTAACTGGCCTCAAAAAGGTAGTCAGTGCAGACCTCCCTGTCGAATGTTTGTTGGGCAATGATCTAGAGACTTCAGCCTGGTCTGAAGTAGAATTATGGACTCATGCTGAGATGTTGGGCTTACCTGCAGAGGTATTTGCTGTGACCAGGACACAAGCCAAAATTCATAAAGCTGAACCAGCTCTGGATCCTGAAACTATGGACCAGGTGCTACCCAAGAGGAAGAGCAGTAGGGTTAAGGCTGGGCCTTCCCCTCTGTCTCAGATCTCCGATTCCCCTCCTGAGGGAGGAGAAGCAGAGCCTGTAGAAGGAACTGCCCCAGAGGAACTTGAGCCTGGTCAGGTTGAGTTCTTGGGGGCAGGGGGCCCTTCCAGGGAAGATCTGAGCAAAGAGCAACAGTGCTGCTCCACTCTTGAACCCCTCAGACAGCTGGCTGCTGCTGAGGCTGCTGGGAGTGCTAGTGGGTCCCATAAGGTTTATTGGGATGAGGGGCTCCTATATTCTGAGGCTAGAGATTCTACCCCGGGAGCCACCAGGAGGCTGGTAATTCCTCAGAAGTTTAGGGGGTTCCTCTTGACCCTAGCACATGATATCCCATTGGCAGGTCACTTGGGCCAAAATAAGACCTGGGACAGGCTTGTACCACATTTTCATTGGCCACACATGTCTGAAGACACAAAGGAGTTTTGTCGCTCCTGTGTCACTTGTCAAGCCAGTGGCAAGACAGGTGGCACCACAAAGGCCCCCCTGATACCACAACCTGTGGTGGGGGTTCCCTTTGAAAGGGTAGGGATTGACATTGTTGGTCCCCTTGACCCACCAACAGCATCTGGGCACAGATTTATACTGGTGGTAGTGGATCATGCCACCAGGTATCCAGAAGCTATACCCCTAAGGACTACCACAGCTCCTGTGGTAGCAAGAGCCCTCATTGGAGTTTTCTCCAGGGTGGGTTTTCCAAAGGAGGTCATCTCTGACAGAGGTTCTAACTTTATGTCAGGATATCTAACTGCAATGTGGAAGGAGTGTGGTGTAAACTACAAATTCACTACTCCCTATCACCCACAATGCAATGGGTTAGTTGAGAGATTGAACAAAACCCTAAAGGGAAAGATTAAAGGACTCCCAGAGAAGCTTAGGCGAAAATGGGACCTTTTACTTCCCTGCCTTCTGTTTGCATACAGGGAGGTCCCTCAGAAGGGGGTTGGCTACAGCCCTTTTGAAATTCTGTTTGGGCACCCTGTTAGAGGACCATTATGTCTGGTGAAAGAGGGATGGGAGTTACCTCTCAAACCTCCCAAACAAGATGTAGTGGACTATGTACTTGGTCTCCGCTCCAGGATGGCTGAGTACATGAAGAAGGCCAGTAAAAACCTTGAGGCAAGCCAAGAACTCCAAAAAGCTTGGCATGACCAAAAGGCTGTCTTGACTGTTTACCAGCCAGGCCAGAAAGTGTGGGTGTTGGAGCCTGTGGCCACAGCAGCTCTCCAGGACAAATGGAGTAGCCCCCATACAATTGTTGAAAAGAAGGGAGAGGTCACCTACTTGGTAGATCTTGGCACTCCCAGGAGCTCCCTTAGGGTGCTCCATGTCAACAGACTTAAAGCATATGTGGACAGGGCTGACATGAGCCTGCTCATGGCAACTGATGAGGACCAGGAGGAGGAGAGTGACCCTCTCCCTGACCTGCTCTCACAGAACCCTGAAGATGGGTCAGTTGATGGTGTTGCTTTGGCAAGCAGCCTCACTGAACATCAACAAACTGAATGTAGACAAGTGCTACAGCAGTTTAGACATAGGTTTAGCCTGACCCCAAGTCAGACTTCCTGGTACACCCATGAGGTGGACACTGGAGACAGTCTGCCTGTAAAGAGTAAAATCTACAGGCAACCTGACCATGTTAGGGACTGTATCAGGACTGAAGTCCAGAAAATGTTGGAGCTAGGTGTTATTGAGCCCTCAGATAGCCCTTGGGCTAGCCCAGTAGTACTTGTCCCAAAATCTCACACCCAGGGCGGTAAGAAAGAGATGAGGTTTTGTGTTGACTACAGGGGCCTCAATGCAGTCACCAGGACTGATGCCTCCCAATCCCAAGGGCAGATGAACTAATAGACACTTTGGCCTCAGCCAAGTATCTCAGTACATTTGACCTTACAGCAGGCTATTGACAAATCAAGTTAGCTGATGAGGCCAAGGCAAAAACAGCATTTTCGACCCCTGGTGGGCACTATCACTTTGTGGTAATGCCCTTTGGTTTGAAGAATGCACCTGCCACATTTCAGAGGTTGGTGAATAAAGTTCTGACTGGTATGGAAACCTATTGCTCAGCATATCTAGATGACATTGCTGTCTATAGTTCCACCTGGCAGGATCACCTGGTCCACCTCAGGAATGTACTGGAGGCTCTGCAGAAAGCAGGCCTCACTATCAAGGCCACTAAGTGCCAGATAGGGCAGAGTCAGGTTGTGTACCTGGGCCACCTTGTAGGTGGAGGCCAGGTTCAACCATTACAGAGCAATATCCAGACCATAATGGACTGGTTAGCTCCAACCACCCAGACACAGGTGAGAGCCTTCTTGAGCCTGACTGGGTATTACAGGAGGTTTGTTAAGGGATATGGATCTATAGTGACCCCCTTAAATGATCTCACCTCCAAGAAAATGCCAAAAAAGGTTCAGTGGACAGCTAGCTGTCAAAAGGCATTTGATGACCTCAAGCAGGCAATGTGCACTGCCCCCATCTTACAGAGTCCAGATTACAAAAAGAAGTTCATTGTCCAAACAGATGCTTCAGAGCTGGGTGTGGGAGCTGTACTGTCTCAACTTAATAATGAAGGTCAAGACCAGCCAGTTGCTTTTATAAGCAGAAGGCTGACCCCTAGAGAGAAACGTTGGTCAGCTATTGAGAGGGAAGCCTTTGCTGTGGTTTGGGCCCTGAAGAAGCTGAGGCCATACTTGTTTGGCACTCACTTCATAGTTCAGACGGACCATAAGCCCCTCCTATGGCTCAAACAGATGAAAGGTGAAAATCCTAAACTGCTCAGGTGGTCCATTTCCCTACAGGGGATGGACTATACAGTGGAACATAGACCTGGGACCCAACATGCCAATGCAGATGGACTCTCAAGGTATTTCCACTTAGAATATGAAGACTCAACTGGTCAAGGTTAGTTTAATGTCCCTGCGTTTGGGGGGGGGGGGGGGGGTTGTGTAGGAGAGTAGGATCTGTACTTGTGTTGCCCCCACTTTTTTTCTGATGTATACACTGGTTTCTGGCTATAGTCTGGCTGGGTCCCTGCTAATCAGGACCCCAGTCTAACGGATCTCTCTAAACAACTTGGTGTGCATATTAGATGCACTAGTGATTGGATACTGTGGTACCTTATGAGCCCCTAGTATATGGTACCTTAGGTACCTAGGGCATTGGTACTTCACAGGCCTACCAGGGGCTGCAGCATGTATTATGCCACCCCTGGGAAGCACTCACAATCTGACACCACAGGCCTGCTACTGCAGCCTGTGTGAGGTAGTGTTAGCACTCCTCACTGAGGTATAGGTTCCTATATCTCACCATACACACACATATAAACCTATCAGTCACCCCTATGGTAGGCCCTATCAATCCCAAGGGCAGGGTGCGTGGTTTACTATGTGAGGGGGTGCTTCTGCCTGAGCAGGACCCCTCTGCAGCTGGCAGAGTCTATTCTCTGCTGCTGTTAGTGGATGCGGTTAAACCATATACTCTTAAGTGCATTATAACCTCGCGGTAAATGCTAACTTTGGAATGACTGCATCAAAACATGTCGTGTTTGGTGTCAAACAACTTGGAATCCTACCCCCACACCAGTAACTGGTGTGGGAGTAGGATCCCACCCTTCTAGAGGGGACGACATGTGCACACTGTACTACACGGTAGAAATCATCTAGAGCCCTGGCATCACAAAATGGATGCCACCAGCACAGACACCGGGCTGCCCTCCTGCTGCTGACCGAAACTCGCAGTGGAGGGAGCTCAACAAAGGGTTTCCTGTCACAGGGAGGTGTCACCACCTCCCAGACAGGATTTAGTGTATTGGAGCTGGGTGGGTGCACTCTTAGAGTGCTTTGAAGTCCTGTACTGGGGGAGCAGTAGGCTCCTCTGTGCATATGCCAGCTCAAACCGGTTCAGGGGCTACCTGCCCCTGCTCTGGCGCGAAACTGGACAAAGGGAAGTGGGTGTAACCACCCACTACCCTGACCCTCCTAGAGGAGTGGTCATAGAGCTAGTCCCTCCCATCTTTTCACTATAAGATACCACACATTGCCAATGCAAGTTAGATTACACCTGGACGACGCTCTACGAAGAAGAATCCTGGCCCTTCAACTTTCTACTATCTCTAGAAGACCGAAGGATCTCCCTTGGAGTCAAGGAGTGACTCCCCTGCTTGGCAGGCACCATAACTACTGAACTACGGTTGCAAACTTTACCGCTCCTGCCGGAGCCCGAAGTCCCTGCGTCCCCTGAAGCGGATTTCCTGACCTCGACGGCCATTTTGAGTCCCCAGCGAAGCTGTGGCATCTGGACCCCACGAGTGACGAGGAACAGCAATACCAGGGAACCGTGCACTGATTTTGAGTGCAAGCCCTAAACTACGTCCAACGAAGTTGTGCTTTGGACCACTTGTTGTCCAAGTCCTGAGCAGGTCTAGTACCAAAGATCAGCGGCCTACCTCGTCCCGAGTGACCGTGGGCTGTTGGTAAACTTTTCCTGCAAAGGCGTCTACGCGGTTGCTTGCCCGTTGGCTAGCGACTCTCCAGAAGACTTCCACATCACCTTCAAGGACTCGCCTGGTTGCTCTGAGCCTGCCCTCACTTACCCTCGCTGGGTAAGTCCATCAGACCTTGCTGGTCTGCTCCATCGACAATCTTCCATCCACACGAGACTTGCAGTTGCCAAGGCTTGTTGGCTCCAAACCGAGTGCCGACACCGTCAACAGCTGCAGACGTCGTGGGACCCTCCGAATCCAGCTGCTGGTCTTCATCGATCCCTCCTGGTCCTCGTGAGCGAAGAGACAAAACGACATCAGCGACCTGAAGAGACGCGACAGCTGTGGTCATCCATCTTGCTGGCCACCGGTCACTGGCAAGTGACTTTGAACTCTGTCCCCTCAATTTCTAGGTCTTCTGCAACTCCAATCCATCTTCGGATTCCAGCGGACACTTCTCTCGACGACGCAAGCAGCAAGTCTTCAGTGATCTCCATTGAAAACAGCATCGCGACCCGACACCAAAGGACACGTATGCACCCGGCTTCCCTGGGTGAGGTAACTCTTGCATTACGGTGCCCAAGTGTGCATTGGCTCTCGAAGTACTTACCCTGTAAGTTGTTTGCTTGTTGTCCACTCCGAAGTGCCCTAGAACTGTAAAATACAAACCGCGACATTTGCCATTGAAACGTATTGAAAACCCGCGTGTGTGTTTAGACACTGCACGCGTCTCCTGTGGGCTTATTACTTACCTGCTAACACTGCAGAAGTGAAGCCCCAGCGATTCCCAAGGCCCTAGGCCTCTTCATATTGCAAGTCGAGTTTGTTAAACCACTATTTTAGTATATGGTCTGGTACGCCCCTAGGGCTACAGCCATATTTGTGCTTAATTTATTGAGAACTGTTGATCTTTTGAATGTTTACCTGGCTCTAATCTCATAAAGAGATTAGTAGAGTATATTTAGAAATAAATACATATATATTTGATATATATACCTGTGTGGTGTCTTTTCATTTGGTAATTCAAGAGATTATAAGGTAAAACAAGCTGCTTTACATTCCTCAGAGACTTAGCCTGAAGGCTGCTCTCCACAGCTACCACTAGGATAGCTTTCTTTAAAAGGTTGTCTTTAAACCTATCTACCAAGAGTCGAATTGGATTGGTGCAAGGTGGCCACTATAACTAGTGACCAGCATATGCCAGGCCAACTTCTCACAGAAGGAATGATTTACGTTCTATTCAGATCACTTGCACAGGATTCTTGTTGTTTTAATTGAACTTGCTTTCTTGCCATGCGACTGTCTATTTTTGCACTGCCAGTAATGATTCTGATATGTTTAATATGTGTACCCCCACTAACGATAGAATGCTGAAAAATATAAGTGTGAATTGGTTTGTACTTTAAATATGTTTATGGTTAAATTGTCATGATCTCATATTTTGCTCATAGTTTCAGTTCTCTTAAATAATTTGTAATTCCTGAATTGGCGCATAGACACCTACGGTTAGTAGTGCGCTTTAGAAATCTCAATTTCACTTCAATATATTTTACTTCAAGCTTGCTATTTGTTCTTTATTTTAATGTGAATCTGTTCTGTAACTGTGTATTGCTGCAAACTAAAACAAAGCAGTTCCAGTTGTGAATATGACATATCTGGTAGACTGCAGGTGCTGTGGATGAAAATGAGTGTGCAGGGCTTATAAAATGTTAATCAAAGGATGTATACGTGTAGACTGTGGCTTAGGTCAATGTCTGCTCAGAGCCAAGAGTGAGAGCCCCCCTCCTCAGTGGTCTAGAGCACCATATCAGTATGGAAGCTGTGGCCAGGTTGGTCAAGGAGAATGTTTCCTTTAGAACATCACTGTTATAGAGGATTGACTACATCCATATGATGTAAAGGAACCTCCCTTAGCATGGTAGTAATTTGATGTTGTAAGAATCCATCTAATTTTCTGCAACGGTTGAGATAGAACATTTATTGTTTTTCACTTGTGCTAGCATGGAGTAACAACAGTACCCAGTTCTCATGCTTACCCAAGTTTACCCAAAGGATTTAAGATATAAGGTTTCTTAATGAAAATTCAAACCTTTCCCCTCATTCCATAGAGGCAGAAGAAGATTCACTTGTGGTGTGCCTCTCAAGGGAAGGGATGAATTTTGTAGCAAGTGAAAGGCACTGGTGTTTCAAGGATTATTTTAATTTCCTACCTAGTGGTTCGCTGTCTGCAGCCTCGGCCTGTTAAGAAAATAACTGCCAAAACACACACAGTAGTCGATTTGAAATTTAGAGTCTAGTAGTGATAAAAGGTGAAACAACAGGTATTATTATTGTTGAGTTTATAATGATGTAGAGTCTGCCTTTCAAAAGGAGTGTGAGCATAGTGGATGCCGGTGGAGTGGGTGGGGCCTTGCCTATGGACATACATTTAAACTTGTATGGGTTTGACTCTACGCCTTGTAAAACTGTGGGCTATAGACTATCAAACTCTGTTGGGGAGGCCACCATGCAGACTGGGGCTGTTGGGTCCTAACTGTGGTGGTGTAGGTAATTTGCCGCAGATGTCCTATTGTGACTCTGCAAACTTGGCCAGTTACACCCTTATTGCACTGTACTGTCATGCTAGTGAGGGCGTGCTGTCAACGGCCTTTTATTGAGGTGTGTGATGTGGGGGGGCAAGAGCTCGGAACTCAGCAGTCAACCAGCAGACATAATAATCGAAGTCCAGCGCTTCTCTTTTAGGTAAAATCAGGTCCTCTCATTTTCAACACAGTGAAATACTACACATTCCAAAGGTGGTTTTAGTTACAGGGTTGCAATATTTCTAGGCTTTCAAGGGGAATGTTGATGCCCTCTTCCTCCCTTCCTGGGAAGTTCCCCAGAAAGATATGTGAACAGACATGTTTGTCACATTTTCATATCTCTAGCAATTGCCCCAAGTGTTAGCTCATTGACTAGTTAAATAGCCTGTAGAACCAACATGTTAATTCTAGAAAATGTCACATTGTCCCAGCCAAGATTTCCTTTGTGCATATTAGGCACAGTCTTGCAGTTCGGTGCAGACAGCAACCTCGCTCCCTTCTGTCTCAGCACTGGCATAGCACTGATAGGGGTTACACTCCTCTTGAGACCACTTATATTGAACAGCACGTTTAGCTAGCTCATGAGATGTCACTGCATCTCGGCCAGTGGCAGGCAGGTGTTGGCTAATCCTGCAGCTCCCCACAGGTGGGTACCGTTGCTGGCAGTGGCAGCTCCAGCCCCTTGTGGCAATCAACGAGAATGCCTGGCAACATTAAGATGATCTGCCAAACAACTGGCTGCGTTGATCATGGAAGGCACTGCAGAATAAGTATGAGGAACTGTCACATCTTACCAGTACTGGTTTTGCTTCAAGCCGCATTTGTGAGTTCCACTCGCCAGGAGCACGCTGCGCTTCTCCTCCCTGACGGCGAGTTGCCTACTTAAGGTGATGTCCCCTCAAATCTAGGAGTTTAGTGACATACAGATACTAGCCCTGGGTACACACAACAATCCTTTGAAGACTTGCCAAAGCTTTTTCTTATTTAGTAAATAAGAATCAGGAGCTGGAACAAAGTGGGGTGGTGTGGTTCTCACTTTCATACACAACTACCATACACGGCATGTGCATCAGTTGTCTACAGTCTCAGAGCTGGGCTGGGTTTGTTCTCTTTTAACTGTAATTAATTCACTGGCTGCTCCTCATACACAGCCTTTGTACAAGTTGATGTCTCTCACACTAGAGAGCAATGATGATGGCTTCAAGCAGGAGTATCCAAAATCAAGGGAGCACTGACGTGTCCGCTCTCTGCAACTGGTTGTCATCAACATTTCTGAATCAATAATTACAAGCTGACAAAAAGGCTTCCCTGCCTAGAACATTCCTCACCTTGAGTTACAAAAACTGCAGTGCTGTCTCTCTCCTCTTATGTGCGCTAAATAGCAGTGTTTGTGCAGAACGAATCGGCAGCCCTTTGCTAATAAAGTAAATATTGAATTTCTAAAGGCAGCCCTCTCTCTGTCCTCCCTTATTTCTTATCTGGATTTCCACCATCCAGTCACAAGTATTCCAGATATATACTTCCACTTTCTGGGGAAGCTTCTTCTACTTTCAACCAGGCTAAACCAGCAGCCATGCAAAATACATCGCACTGATCGTAGTGCTGTGACTCACAACATACTACCTTACATATATTGTACACTCACTGTACATACACACACACACACACACACACACACACACACACACTTAACTTGCACTTGTAATGTCATCCCAAGTATATGGGGTTCACATAATAGCAAAGTTTTCAATTCAGTAGCCAGCACTGTCTGCTGACACAGTGAACAAGCATTGGCATAGACAATAGGTCTCGCCTTTGGAACCTTATAAGTATTTAGTTATGCAGTACAATATCCTTGGTGCAAAAACATCAACTGTTGCATCTCTAAACACTTATCAGGTCCCAAAGGTGAGACCTTTTGGCTATGCCAATGCTTGTTCTTAGTTTAGATTTCTATCTCTTTTATGTAAGAGTAGGGATCTGTCCTTCTCGTGTAGTGAGGTCGATGGTATAGATGCTGCCTGGCCCGAGCATGGCGCGAGCTGACCTCCGCGCTGCCTGCACCTGGCAGCAGCTCGCTTGCTCCTACAAGAGCCGCCCAGGACTGCACTGTCTGTTCTGTGAGAGGGAAGCTTGCGCTGTTGCTTGCAGAACTGTACTCTGGCATACACTTTACTGCCGCGTCGTCTTTGCTGGTATGGCTGGTTAAAGCTTAACACTGATGAAGTCAGATAAAAAGGCGAGGCATTCAAATCACAGTGCAGCCTGTTCTGTGTGAGGGAAGCTCGTCACTGCTCCCTGTACTGTGTCTGCAAGGTGCAAATCAAGCACTATACCTTTTCACGAGGGGCGTAAATTCCAAGCACTTCCCATTCTGTATTTGTGCCGGAAACCTTGAAATGCTGGGGACTTTGGGAAACCTTTCATTTGCATCTTACTAGCGCTACTCAAAAGCCAGAACGATTGGCTTTGCTAATGCTTGCTCATTTAGTTGGCAACTGTTGTCGCCCACTGCGTGTTGTGAAGGGGTGGGGTCTGGCCGGATGAATAAATCTTGTTTAATACTGCACGTTTCAGTAAGCGATCTCGGAGTCCGACTTCGATTTAAATGGACTGGCCGTGGACGGTGGCTCGCATGCCGTGGTCACAGAAAAATAAACAGGGACACACAATTAAATAAAATAATTAATGGCTCTAATTAAGGTGGCCGAGAAGGCCCAGCCTTGTGCGTCTGCCGAACTCGCGCTGTTCTCTCCTGAATGCGGAGGGGGGCCCATCGACAGCACGCGAGAACGGAGCCTCGCTAACAGACGTCGCTTGCCTCCGCAAAATCCTGTGATGCGGAACCACAACCAACTGCACTACGGCAGGTCTGGAAACCTGAGCCCACCAGGAGGCGCCGGGTGACTTTGGTGTAGCCATGCATGGAAGAGCCACTGAACATTCCCTCGCCCCTCAACTCCTCTCGAATGGGGAACGTCACGTGTGGCACAGAAGATAGAAACGTTGCACTCTCACACACCCTCCCCACAGTGTGAATCACATGTAGTAGGCGGGAGGAGGGGGGTAGTACTAGTCAGGCGCGCAACACCCATTGGACTCAAAGGGCTTCAGCCCCCCCCCCGTCGTGTGTGGCAGCCCGGGCTGAGACACCTTCCCGGGCAAAAAAGCAGCCGCACCCGAGCACTTCACAGGTCTTTAAAAGACCATTTGCATGTTAATGAGGCCTCGCTGGTGTTTCACCCCTTCTAAGAGCCCCTGCAGCTCAACTCTGCCTATTGCTTAAAGTTCAGCCCCCCCCGAAATTTTTGCTCAGCCCCCCCCGAAATTTGGCTCTAGTTGCGCCTTTGGTACTAGTATTAGGTTAACCCATGTTTCACCGACTTGCAACGTGGCAATCTCTACTGTGACCTATACTTCAAGAGCTCGAATCCTGGAATGGCCTAATCAGCATTCCATCCTTCCGAAGTCAGCGTATTGAGTACCATTAAATGTAGGAGTCAGAATTTACTCGGGCTGTGTACAGCGTTCAGGAATATCTTGCCTCATGGAAAAGACATGGGAAGGAGGGGGGGTACGATTCCTCACTGAGCAGCCTCCCCAACCCCCACTAAGGCTACAACAGGCAGCGTCTGGCTTGAGTCTGTCATGTCGCACTGCTGCTGCGGGACCATGAGCCTATGAATAACGGCGTCAAATAGTCAGAACGGGCGGCTCAAAGATTGCAGAGGGGACAGCTAGGAATGGTGGACACCCCCACCCCAAAGTGAGCATAATCTATGAATGGTTCAAGAACAGAGGGGAGGGCATGGGTAGAGAGCCCGATCAACCTTGCGAAAACGTGATATACAGAGTAAGGCGGCCGGGGGCCCGAAGCCCGGGTAGGATCACTCTGCCTTGATGACACTAAACGTCAATATACAGTTTTACAGGATGCTGCCCCCTGAGAGATGTGGTCGGAGGGCGGAGACAGTCTCTGGGAATACAAGTGGTGCGCGCACGCGCACTGCGCAGATTTTAAGGAATGCAGCAGGCTCAGTGCGGGCCGCTGCTTGCTCCCTAGGTAAGCGGAGAGAGAAGGCGGGACATGCAACCGCCTTTGGCCAATTGCGTGGTCTTTCTTAGAAAGACGCACGCAAAGGCCAATAGCGTGTGATCCGAGTTGAAAGTCCTTACTAGAAGTCTCGCAGAACAGCGCATGCGCGCTGGCTCAGGTGAGGCCTAAAAAGGGTCTGGCCCTATTTAAGATTCGCGTAGCTTGGTGCACTGCTGCTATGATTCACCCTATGCATCGACAGCAATCCTATACCTCCTTTGAGGCCATGTTTGATGAGCCCCCTGTGTTACGAAACAGGTCAAAGCCTTACCAGGGATGCCTAGGCCTCTGCAGACAGGCTATATTAGTGTGATGCCAGGTCCAAACAAAAGGTCAGGCTGCTCATGCAGACTGGCACTCTGGCAGGTGTATATGCCCATTCACTATGCATGGTGCATTTCTGTCTCAATAGAGGGGACTGGAAATAGTATACTCTAGAAGGCTGGTGTTTGACAAGGTGCGTTGCATTGCGGTGGGAAGGAAATTGTTATTCTGATTCTGTAACAATAAGTGAATGTAACTTCCAGGTCTGGATTGAATTGGTTTTTTAACCCTATTAATAGAAGAAGGTCTTCGTCTTTTTTTTCCTTGCTTTCTCCATACGTAAACTTATCCTCTTCTTTGGTACTTACTCTTTTATGAGTCCTCTGTTTAAATCCTTTACAATCTTTTAGGCTTTTACTCCCTTCCTCTGTCCTTAGTCTGCTTTCTTTGGACCTTCTTCTCAATCAGTTTTTTTAGTCCTGTTTTTTTGTTTGTGTCCTGTCCCTGTGGTATTTCCTCAATATTTCCATTCCTGTTCGTCAAACACATCATCTTTTCTTTATGCCCGCATTCCCTTTGATACCATACTGCCATCTCCTGCTTCAACCTCATCGTACCTTGTTTGCTTTTTTCTCCTTTTGAAATAGTTTTATGTTGCCGACTGAGTGAGTGTATGTAGGAGTAAGTGTATATGTGGTGAGGTAGCAATTTACTATCAGGAAATCGCTGGAGCTCTGAACTAGAGCGCCATCCCACAATATGAATAGTGGTTTACAGCTAGGCAGGCCATCTGTAAGTTTGGTGTGTTGGTGGTTATGCTCCTTGAAGAGATGGTGGGAAGGTTTCCGTTTCTTCCTGGGGTCAAAAAGGCACAGAGGGGTTCTGGAGTCAATGGGCATACTGTACCAGATCCTGAGTGCAACAGTAAGCTGTAATTGGGGCCACCAGCCTTGAAGTTTCAGCCACCTTCCAATCTATTCACAAACCACTGAGTTACTGATTGGCAACTGCATGGTCATGTGAGTTTGTCAAGTGATCCGATGTGGACTTCATCTATTCAACAATATCTGAAGGATTCACAATGAGATCTGGGTTTATGTACTTTCCAGATGAATGGTTTATATATATATATTATGAATTCCATCCCTTCTTTACATGTAATAATGCTGCAGGGACTGCTCTGTTGATTTTCAACACCCAGACATGCAGCTCCTCACTAAATTAGCACAGGGGCTCACTCATTAATGCATCCCAATCCTAACCACTGTTTACCTGATACAACCCTGGGCTCAGCATACCGCTGTTAAATTCCCTTTGTATTCATTCGGAAGAATCCCTTCTATTGCAACACTGGGTCCTCACACAACTATGCCACTTCACCTAAGGCCAACATTGCAGCATGCTTTGCTGTTGCTGGACTGAGAACACACTGGACCTGCAGTTCCATACTATTTTAAGACAGGGACAATCTCACAGTTAACTCATTGCGCCCCAGTCCAGACAGGCAGAACGCCCACTTATCCAGTTTTGGAACCCTGGCACACATTTACTTATTCTTGTCTCTGCATCCCGATTGATTGCATGTCTCGGTTTTTCAGGTAGACGATGACTCTGATGATGATAACAAGGAGAAAAGGAGTCTCTTGGAACAGAAAGGCTCCGGTGATAAGAAATGCTCCCCAAATCTTGACGATGATTCTTTCTTCCAAAAGGTAAGTGTGATAATGGCGATGGTAGCTTATGGTAAACTGAAACAGACTGAGCTGATGAGCGAAAAATGTACTCTTTATCATTAACATGCTTCCATTAAGAATGCTTAGCCCAAGGGAGGTTGGGCCTATTTACATGTCCGATCTCTACTTCAGAACTTAATGTGGCCCAAAAATGTCTCCACTTGTTATTGGTAAGCTTGCTCTGCTAATCGTTGCTAGACATAATAACGTGTGGTTCATTCCATTAAAAAGTGGCTAGATTTATTTGGTATGACAATTTAAAAGGAAAAAAGGATATTTTACCAAAATAAGCCTATATCCTTAGTTGAAGAGACCAGGTGTTCCAAGGGTCTTTGCTCAGAAACCCATGTGTTCACTGGTATGACTACTTGAATTTAACAGGCCTCCATTTAAATAGCTCTTTGTGCAACTTTAGTGTTTTTTCCGTATGTAAAGCTTCTTTTTAGGTCCTAACCCCACCTTTAAAATCCGTGGGTACTTTTCAATATAAATGTGCTTTTCGTTTATTTTATTTTCTTAATTTTTTTCTAACCATTTTCTCTTGTGTTTCACTTTGAGATTAAAGGTTAATTTTCTTTTTAGTGTTGCAGTATGCTATATTTATAATAACTTGCATTTTGACAGTGCAGGTGTCTCAGTACAGGGTGGGCTCATGTCTGTGCACTGGAATGATGTCATATTTAGGCCACTGAGCTAGATCAGACTGATGTCATCATAGAATCTTGGTTATAGTGTGTGGCGTTGAAGCAAGATCCTGGTACCACAGAGTGATTTAACTTCAGTCACATGCTTTCCAACTATCCAGAAATACCTGGAGCTGAATTGCTGATATGACCCATGCCCCTATTTTTAATGGTGAGACCCAACTGTGGGTCTAGTCTGCAAAACATGCATGCTCCACAGCATAACTGAGTTAGCCGTGCTGGAGAGAGCATGGCAGGAAAAGCAGCAGATGAAACCAACAAATGTGTCTCTGCACGTCCTTAAAGGTATGCTGAGGGTAACTTTGACGTCTTCCTACTGCACATGTCCTCAAGGCAGCGCTGAAGGCCCCAGTAATGTAGTTGCAGTCGCAGTAAATCATTTTCTATGTGAAATGAAATGTCATCAGATGTATTTTTTGTTGTTGCTGTAAGAACCCTCTTTCCTCAGCGGTAGCCGCATTTTTACAATTTGTACAAGAATGAAAGTATGAAAGCAGAAAAGTGATATAATTAATTGCACTGTGACTGACCCGAACTTCATGGCACCTTTTTTTGAGGCTTTTTAAATACAATTTGGTGATCCCACTATAAAAGGAATTTTCCTGAACTGGAATATGTTGCGGGATTACTTCTTGTATCCTGGGGTGCTCAGGAGGACAGGGATGCATTTCCTTGTGTTTCATCATCATCAATAAAACTTTATCCGGTTTTTGGCAAACCATAAAAGTCACAGATAAAAACAAGATGCAATGTGTACATTTAAAACATGGATTTCGAAAAAAGCAACTTAGCATACTTAGAATTCATGAGGACACGCAAAGGCCGTCCAGATTAAATCACTTAAAATTAATTATCATTAATCAAACACAATTAGACGATACTCATTCAGTTATATTTAAATATGTACATTTCTGTTAATTTTTTTAGGCGTGACACAGAAACCCTGAAAGTAAACAGTTTTTTAAAAGTGCATAGTGCCTTTATCCAGCGCCAAAAGAATTTCAGACAAAACATACGGCCTTAGAAACAGACATTTCCTAAAGTGCATAGTGCCTTTTGAAAGTGCCAGGATGTGTCGTTGGCCACTTTAGACGCCACTCTTACTCATTTCTATAGTACAGAAGTGGAGAAAGCTATCTTGGCCACAACTAAGCATAAGGCCCCGGGCCCCGACGGGGTGCCACCCGATTTTTTCATACATGCCCCAAAGTTGTGGGCAGAGGTATTGGCCAATGTCTTTACCGCCGTTAATAGCAACCCTACACCATCTTCCTGGGACATTTCCACCATCGTCCCCATCTTTAAAAAGGGCCAGCGGGACGACCCCGGGTGTTATAGGCCCATATCCCTTTTGGACTCGTCGGTGAAGATCTTAGGCAGAGTCCTTTTGTCCAGGCTGAGGGATAATGTCGAGAGTTGTGGAGGGTTGTCAGAGATCCAGTATGGGTTTAGAGAGAGGAAAGGCACAATCGAACAATGCTCCAACCTACACCTGCTCATATCAAGTGGCCAAGGAGGGGTCCTTGTTTCTAGCATTCATGGACCTCTCCTCGGCCTTCGATTTGGTGAACAGGGCTAAGTTATGGATGACCTTGCTGAAAATGGGGATCGACGAGGCATTGGTAAGATTTATGGCTTCCCTACACCAGGAGCTTTTTTCGGCCGTACGAGTCACAAATGAGGGTAGGTGCACGTCCCTTTTCAAATCCCTGAGGGGGGTAAGGCAGGGCTGCATATTGGCCCCTCTGCTTTTCACAATTTATATTAACGGTCTGGGTGCACATTTGGAGGAGAAGGAGGTCGACGTTCCGCGTGCGGGAGCAGTTAAGATCCCAGCGCTCCTGTACGCGGACGACGCCGTGCTAATTGCGCGCACGGGTGTCGGCCTTCAACGCCTCTTAAATGCCTTTGGCACATTCATGGAACAGCTTGATTTAAAAATAAATGCTAGTAAATCGCATACCATGGTGGTAGGCCGAGAAAGTAGTAAGAGGAGAACAATAACCTTTACGTGTAGAGGGGATATGGTTTCTAGAGTTTACACTTTTCTCTACTTGGGGGTACTTTTTGACCAGAGAGGAACTTGGGGTCCTCAAGTGAGGGCGAAGAGGTTGGCGGTTATTAGATCATCGTCTGCCCTCATGGGCTTTGCGGGCAGGTTAGGTGCCAGGCCCATGGAAGCGTTGTTAAAAATTTACAACCTGTCGCCGTTGCGTTATATGGTTCACCAATTTGGGGCTATGTAAACGTGGAACCAATCCAGAGAGCGGAGAACAGATTCATACGGACACTCATCTCTGTGCCGCAGTCAACACCAACTTACTCAATACACTTGGAGGTGGGCCTAGATTTCCTTACTGATGTGTTGAATATGGCTCCCCTGATCTTTTGGTTAAAGACGTGGCTTAATGATGTCCTCCCACTGAACCATAAGATCATGTCCGACGTCTTGTCCCTAGACCATTGTAAAAAGATCCCCTGGCTGGCCTATCTGTTGAAGGTATTCTCAGATTTGGGACGACCAGAGCTCTTTACTTCCCCTCAAGATATCAAGGTCCAAGACATCGATCTTGTCAAAAAGCATTTTATGGGGAGGGCAAGAGCACTTCGTGAAGAAAGGGAATTAGTGAAACCATCAGTAAGGGGCCATTACTTACTTGTTAATTCATTTTCTTTAGCACCGTATCTTGGTTTCGTTACAATTCCATTCCATAGGTTTCTTTTAACCAAGTTCACGTTTAATTTGTTACATTTTTATTTAGGCACTTTAAAAACATGGAAAAAACCGGAAATAGCCTCACCCTGCAGTTGTGATCATTTCTCACCCCAAGACACCATGCATTTTGTTATGTTTTGTGGGTTTTATTTAGAGCCAAGGAAAAAATATCTGGTATCAGCTTTGAAGGAGGCGGGCTTCACACAAGTGAGACCGGCTCTACTCTTCTTGCAATCATTGCCCAACATACATATTACCTTTTGTATAGCCAATTTCTTGGTAGCTGCAGTTAGGATGAAAAAACATACCCATTAGATCCATCGTTATTCCTTTTTAACTTTTGTATGCCTAGACTTGTTTTAATGTAAATTATTTTATTGTCATATTTCAACACGCATGAAATGTTCCTAACTCTTTGTATGAAATGTTTTTAATCTCTTTGTATGACTTTAATTGAGTCGAATAAAGATATTTTGACTGACTGACAATTAAAGTTCTCCAAGATTGCAAGTGATCTGTTTGGACAGATTAAAAAATCTAATTTGGGAGGAGGAGCCTAGCGCGCAACCAAGATGGCCGCGTAGGCACAGGGCTCCCGAGGGCCTCCGCAACCTCTCACGTCTATCCTGAATAAATCCTGATTCTATCGCCGGGCTTCTATAGGCGAACATAAGCGGAGGTGATACCCGTTGTCCAAATTGATATCGGACTTCAGGAACCGGGATAGCAGTGGCTTCAAGTTGGCGGCCTACTCCTAGCCTTGCCCCGGACTCGAATTGGCGTGGTGCCCAGGCGGAAAGTGAACAACAACGGCATGCAGGACCTGGGCTGGTGTGTACCCCACACTTTCACTTTCGGTTTCGGGTCTCCTCGCTGAAACTGGCTGAGAGACCCTGGCTTGTTAACGACACGTCGATAGTGGGAAGATTGGGAATCCTGACTGGATCTTGGACACTAGCCTGGCCTACACTTCGTGATCACCGAGGCTCCTCAGATTGGCTGTCCAGAGATCACTAATCGTGCTGGTGGACGACAGCCTGGGTGGCCCTCAGACAATGGCAGCTAGATCGGACGGAGATAAACAAAAATCCAAGACGACTAGGCGGGGAGGCTATACCCAAGCAAATCACATGGACCGCTATGCTCAGTCAAAAGGATCCCCTAGTGGACTGCATAAGTCACCGGAGAGACCCAAGGAGGACCCGGGATCGTCCATAGAATTAACATTGCAGGATGTCATGGGTGCCATCGACGAGATGAAAGCGGCGGTTAGTCAGCAATTCGACACCTTGGCCCATAAATTGGACACGGTTTTGATCGACGTTAATCTAGTCAGAGCGGACCTTTCAAAAACGAATGAAAAGGTCAAATCCTTGGATCTGAAAACGTCGAGCCTGACAACAGACGTGTTCGACCTGCAAACCGAGGTCCGTAATCAGCGGACATCCAATGATTCATTTGTCCGTCGGCTGGAGGACTTTGAAAGTAGGGCTCGGCGGAATAATGTGCGCATAATAGGGGTGCCGGAGAAATCGGAGGTTCCTGCGGCTGACCTCTTCGTGGAAGACCTCGTGATCAACCATCTTGCACCCAAAGGGTTGAGTACATTTTTGGCGGTCGAGCGGGCCCATAGAGTTCCAGGTGGTAAGCCGAAAGTGGGAGCTCCCCCACGGCCTATTATTGCCAGAATTTTCAATTTCAGGGACAGGGACGCTATCCTGCAGGCCTCGAGGGTGAGTGGGCCGACGAAGTTTGAGAACACTAATATAAGTTTCTACCCGGACTTCACACAATCGGTCCAAAAGCAGAGACAGGGATTCATGGGTGTTAAACGGTGCCTGAGGGACATGGAGCTGAAATATACGATGCTCTTTCCGGCCAGGTTGCGTGTTGAGTTTGAGGATCGGTCACATTTCTTCGATCGGCCGGAGGTGGTTGGAGATTGGCTTGATACTTTGCCCCAGCGACGCAGTCGAGAGGAACAGACTGTGGAGAACGGCGGGGGCTTGACGGGGCATGAGGTGCCCGGTGACTGAACATTGCGAGGACACTTCAATACCTTGGTTCGCTGTTTCTATTCAGTTCATTTTTTTACATGCCCCGGGGGTTGTGGGGTGCTTAGTGAGGCTCTTTCCTCCTCTGGGGTTTCTTTTCGTAGATTAGTCAATGGTAGGGCGACAGGCACACTGCAAGTTGGGGGGGCTACATGGGCTCACGCAGGGGTGCAGGGAGGGGGGAGTTGTAACGGGAATGTTGGTGGGGAGGGGGGGGTGGGGGAATGTTTGAATGTTTTACAAGGCAACGTAACGCCATATGACTGGTGGTTGGGGTCGTGTTCTCTGGGGGGAGGGGGTTGTGCACGAGGCTGGGATGGGGGGTAGGGGATTGAGAGTTCTCTCATGGAATGTGAATGGCTTGGGGGACAGGATTAAACGTGGGGTAGTGCTGCAGCTTTTGAAACGGCTCTCGCCAGACATTGTCTTTCTGCAGGAAACGCATCTAATTGGGAATTCTTGCCATGCTATGAATAGGCGGGGATATCGTCTCGCTGCTCACTCCGGTTTCACTTCTGGCTCGAGGGGGGTGGGCATCTTGGTTAGAGCCTCTCTCCCGCTGGAGGTGGACGATATAATCCGTGATGACAGAGGGCGGTATGCTGCACTCGTAGGACGGTGGGAGGGCAGAACTGTCTCGCTGGTTTCTGTGTATGTCCCACCAGGATTGCAGACGGTAACATTTGCTGACTTAGGGCGCATGGTCCTGGGACTCCCGGGGGGGGTTCTGGTGATGGGGGGCGATTTTAACTCTGTCGTATCCGGTAGAGCCGATCGTCACCCTCCCAGGGATCTCCCTGGGGCGCAGACCTGGCTGAGTTGGTTTATAGATACCCTCGGACTTATAGATTGCTGGAGGTTACTGCACCCGGGACAGGCGCAATACACTTTCCACTCAGGGGCTCATGGAAGTCTATCGAGACTTGATTATGTCCTTATGCCGGCGGCCCAAGCTGTGATGGTTAGGGAAGTAAGACATCTGGCCCGGGGTATTTCTGACCACTCCCCACTACTGTTGCACATGGAGGTCACCCCCGGGGCTGAGGGGAGGGTAGTGCCGATTAACCCTTGGTACCTGCGTAATCCTAAAATCCGGGCGGAACTGGTTAAGTCTCTCGAACACTATTTTAATGAAAATGTGGGGTCAGTATCATCTGCTGTCTCGTTGTGGGAAGCCTTCAAAACGGTGATCCGTGGGCAAGCCCTTTCCCTAATTTCCCACACCAAGAAAAGCAAGATTGAGGAGGTGGTTCGCCTTGAGCATGAAATAGCTGAGTTGGAAGGGGAGCTGGGTGTTACGAATGATAAGTTCCACGTTCTCAGTCTCAAGCAGCTTGACTATAGAGCGTTGGTCACCGATGCCGCCAAGGTGATGAGTAGAGAGCAACAAGGGCGCTTGTACGATGTGGGGGATAAGGCTGGAAAGTTGATTGCATGGTTGGACAAGAAAGAGAGAGCGAGTCGACTGGTACCGGTTATCGAGAGAGCGGATGGCGCGCGTGACTGACCCTGTAGAAATTGTTGCATGTTTCGCGGATTATTTCCGCAAAGTATATTCTCCAGTCTCGGATCGCTCTGAGGATGACTCTCATCTACTGCTGAGAGATATTGCGTTGCCGTCTTTGTCAGAGGAGGATAGGATACTGATGGACGCGACGTTGTCGCCTGATGAGATTGCTTTGGCCATTCGCTCGGTCGCTTCCGGCAAGCCCATGGGTCCTAATGGCCTTCCCATCGAACTGTATAAACTGCGTCCGGACAAGATGGCGCCTCATCTGCGTGCAATGTTCCTTGAAGCACGAGAAGTGGGCTCCCTCCCCTATGATCAGCGTCTTGCCACAATAGTTGTGATTCACAAGGAGGGGAAGTCGCGGGATCGATGTATCTCTTATAGACCTATCTCACTGTTGAATGCGGAGCCCAAAATTCTAGCTAAGGTTTTAGCTAATCGTCTGATTAGGGTCGTTGGCGACTTAATCCATCCGGATCAGTCTGGTTTCATACCTCACCGTAACACGGCTCTGAACCTGAGGCGTCTCCATGGAGTGCTCGCCAGAGCGGCGCTCATACGTGAGCCGGCCATTTTGGCGTCTCTGGATGCGACAATGGCGTTTGACACTCTCGAGTGGCCGTATCTTTGGGCGGCACTCACGAAATTTGGTTTTGGCCCCGGGTTTATCGGTTGGGTGAAGTTGTTGTATGATGAACCATTGGCTCAGGTGGTAGTGAATGGCAGAGTGTCGACACCCTTTGTGTTGGGAAGAGGCACGCGGCAGGGTTGTCCGTTGTCGCCTCTTCTCTTCGCACTTGCCTTGGAGCCTCTGGCTGCCTGGCTCCGATGGGAGCCCTCCTTGCGGGGCATTCGATAGACGCCTGACTTTGAGGACCGCATCTCTCTTTATGCAGATGACATTCTCCTGTACCTCACATCTCCCCGGCAGTCTCTACTTGTATTAGTTGATGTTCTAAACTCATTTGGTCGTAACTCTGGCTTGGTCATTAACTGGACTAAGTCATGCGTCTACGTTCTCTCGGGTGATGCTCCTCTCCTCCCGTGTGGCTGCCCTATCCAGATTTCGCAATCGGGGTTTAAATATCTGGGAGTCTTCGTAACATTAGACCCTGTGGCCCGTTATGAGCGGAACTTGTTCCCCCCACTTCAGCGACTAAAGGCCGACGTTTTGGGTTGGCGACGGCTTCCGCTTTCACCGCTCGGACGTGCGGCGTTGTTTAAAATGATGTCACTGCCACGATTCCTGTATGCACTACAAAACGCGCTTGACGTTATACCGGTCCGCTATTTCCGCGAGGTGGAGAGTTTGCAGAGGCAACTGTTCTGGGACGGGCAATCGCGAATCGCTCTCACAAAATTGACACTTCCTTGGTATGATGGGGGTATTGCACTCCCCGATATCAAGCGATATTATTGGGCGTCCCAACTGGCGGCGGTGAATCACGGGATGTACGGACCGGCCCTGAACCCGGCGTTTGCAATGGATAAAATGTTATTGCCTGGTGGGGATTACAATAGGGCACTTTATTCGAAGTCTCCCGGTGTGCAGTTGACAGGCCCAACAAAGATAGCAGTACGTGTGTGGCATGCTGCGAATGCTGCGATGGGCTGGAAGGACCGCCTGACTCGAGCGACCCCGCTGTATGCTTCAGAAAGGCTGGGCTGTTTGTGGAAAACAAAAGGATTTGAGAAATGGGATCTGATTGGCATATGTAAGGTGAGTGATTTTTGGGTGAAAGGGAAGTTTAAAACGTTTGACATGCTGAAAGTGGAATATAAGCTGAACGATAGGGAGTACTTCCGGTATGCTCAGGTCCGCCATGCGTTGTGTTCGGTTTTTCCTGATGCTACTGCTATCCCGGAATATTCCCCATTGGAGGACAGGGTGCTAGATGGCTACGTGCCTGACAACACAATCTCCCTGATTTATAAAAAGCTTATAAATTACCGGGCGGATCTGTTGACCCACCTGAGGGAGGTCTGGGTAGCTGACGGTTTGGTATTAGACGTTGAGGACTGGGTATCGGCGGTGGCCTCCCCGAGGGAGGTGGCAATTCCGGCTCGCCATCGGCTCGTACAATTGAAGATACTCCATAGAGTGTATGTCACTGGACCCCGCCTGATGCGCATGGGTCATTCCGTGGATGGTCTGTGTAAGCGTGGCTGTGGTTTGCTGGGTACTTTCCTTCACGTCATATGGGAATGTCCTGAGGTGGCTCGCTTTTGGAGTCGGGTGCATGCGGTAATGGAAGAGGTCACACACGTTGCTCTGTTACCAGAAGCTAGAAGGTGTCTGCTGAACGTGTGGGAGCCGAATGATTATGATGTGGCACAGACGCAGTGGGCGACTTTGGGGAATATGGTGGCTAAACGCGACAACACACAGCTATGGGGTTCTCAGAGGTCACCCACGATCTCGGTATGGAAGGAGAATATGGACTGGTGCATGTTTAGAGAAAAGACGGTGTATGTGGCGAGAGGCAAGCCCAGGAAATGGTCTAATGTGTGGGGTCCGTGGAATTCTTATCGCGGAGACATCTACGCCCCTCCTCTGGTGGAAGTATTGGATGTTCCTTTGTCCCCCTAGCTGAACATTCCTAATTTGCTCTGTGATGAGTATGTTACAGTTTGACTTTTTCTCCGCTCCCGGCCCCCCCCCCCCCCCCCCCACCCCCCCCTCTCCTCTGTCGCAGACCATTCGTGATTACTATATGAAGGGGACTTTCCTACCCTGGGGAACACGTACTGATACTTATAATTCTCATTGCCTTGTTCGTGTGAAATATTTATAAGTTTTAAATTAAAAGCTGAAACTGTCTTTATATTGGTATTCGGATACAACTGCTGCCTTCACTTAGAGTGCGGACGGAATAACGGGATCTTTTGATTGACATGTCTGTATAACGATGAACTAACTCTTCTTGTACTACTTAGCGGCCGGCCCAAGTGGTTGTAGGCCCATGTCTGTAACTCTTTGAAGTCAAATAAAGGTTTCTTTTAAAAAAAAAAAAATAATCAAATTTGATAAAAAATCTTAAAAATGAAAGCAATCATTTTCCAACTAGGCTCCTTAAATTGCGCCAGAGATAAATCTATATCTCATTCCAAAGTTAATTCTGTTTGAAGTAGCCGAAGCTGGAATAGACCGGGCCTGCATTTTCTGATATTCAAGACCCTCAAAAGTGGTAAAATGAATACCCTGCTTGGTTTGTCCTATAGCTGACAAAAAAAAGTAAAATGCAGCATGTTCTGACATGAGTTACAGTCACAGGGACAGTGATCCAAATGGGCATTGTGATACGTTTTACTGGGGAATGACACCAGAAAGTGAGCAATGCCAAGTCTAAATCTTAAAAGATAAAAAGTTTTAGACTGGCTAAAAAGGCAGAAGATATGGCTCAATTCCTTCATTGGTGACCAAAGCTAAATAATCTGCTACATGCTTTTTACTAGCCTCCACAAATTGTCTGGGCTCCATTTAGATATTTAAAAATTCTCTCTTTAATTGGGGTTTCAAAACGGAGGTAATAAAATGCGGGTTAGTAAAACAGTCCTCCCTCCCTACGAGGGTCAACTGGATCCTAACATAGCCAAGCCACAGTGATTTATGTACATGGTCACACTTTAAGCAGTCCTGAATTATTGCTCAATTAAGGGCCGGTTCTTCATTTGCCCAGATTGAACGCCATAACATGTTTGGGGCAATTTGTATTCGACCCCGCAGAGGAATATGCCCCAATTCCTTATAACAAATAATGGAGGGGAGGCGGGGGGGGGGAGGGGCAGACATTAATTTTCTGAGGAAGACATTTTCAATAGTTTGTACCGTTGATAGGTTACAGAAACCCCAAACCCCAGCCCCGTACAGCACTGGGAATTATAAATGTTAAGGAGTGACTTAATTGGTTTAGACCCAAGCTTCCTACTAAACCTGGATAGGGCTTCAAACGTTTTTTTTAAGCTCCTTCTGCTGACTTCTACAAAATGGGTCCATGAGCCTTTTTGGTCGAAAGAAATGCTTAGGTAGGAGAAAATTGAGACCTGAGATAATGTTTCATTGTTAATAAATAAAGGTCATTTTTTATAATGTACTTTCCCCGCCACCATGACGTGTGACTTGGCAGTATTATTCTTTAGGCCCAGCTCACTCATGAATTAATTAAATCTGTTGACAAAGGATTGCAGCCCCACACCTGTTCTTGCTATTAATACACAGTCATCCGCATACAATAATGCATGGAGATTTCTCTGCTGGACCCTTGGTACATAAATCACCCCTTCATTCAGAAAACTCTCCAGATCATTTATGTACAGACAGAAGAGGAAAGGGGCTAACACACACCCCTGTCGGACGCCACTGTTCATTTTAACCGGAGATGACAGTTCTCCATTTGCCCTCTATCTCACTCAGCCCATCACATTGCAGTGCATCTTTGCTAAATAGTGAACCAGGGGGGGCACCAATGCCCATTCCTAACATCTTTTGCCATAATTTCCCTCTCACCACACAGTCAAAGGCCAAAGTCGTATCCATGAACCCGAAATATAAATTTGTTTTTTTTGCCATGGTATATTTGCTTATTACCAGGTGGAGGTTTAGGCACTGCTCCACTGTGCCCAAACCACTTCTAAAACCATATTGAATGTCCAAAAAGTGCCCCATTTCAGCTATCAATGTTTCATGGAGGTCAAGAAGAGACCTGCCCATCAGCTTACATGTAATATCAATCAAGGATATAGCCAAACAGAGAGACGGGTCAGAGCTTTTAACCGTCCAGCACCAAACATCACTACTTGTGAGAGCCTATTACAACTACATTATATCTCGGTGCATCTGGTCTAGGATGTTACCCACATGCATCTTAAAAAGTGGTTACAGACCACCACTTATCCAAAGCAAATAGAATGACCCTGCACCCGAGAGAAGCCAGGGCACTCTAATATTGATGTCCTTTTTCACCATATTTAAGCAAGAATAAAGTAATCCAGGGCAGACAAGATTAGCCATACACATCAAAAACATGTATCTTCTAGTATAAATGTTCTAGCACATCATATTTTAGAAACATTAGAACAGTGTATTGAATAAATAGCTTCCCAGATGAAAATGAAACAGATGGACGTGTTACTTGATTAGAGTTAATTTCTTTAATTGAAAAGCAGTTAATCCTTAAAAAAGCACCACACAGTTGCTTGCCAACGCATTTCATCCCTCACGGGACTTCTTCAGGGCTTCATCATAGTCTTTATCTCTTTGTGGTGCGCGAAATATGTCACGATGATTATTATTATTAAAAGGCGGCGAAGGCGATACAATGTATTAGTGTTTCGATACACGTAATCACAATTGTTCCAATATGCGTCACTAGGCGTCCGGGACGGTTCATCAATGTCAATAAATTAAGATACTGTAGTATTTTATAATCGGGGATTTGGCAACAAATACCATGTTACAGATTTAATATCGGTTTACGTTAAGACCTTGTCCGCGAAATAGTAGCATACGTGTAATCTGTAACCCCTTGGCTTTTCTGTAGTTAGTGGGCAACAGTGCTGCCCTCCGCAAAAATACGGCCGTCCGGTTCCCGCCAGGTGGTGACGATATAGGGCCATAACATTTAGGGTTCGACCTATCTCCCTTTTTGAAAATAGGGACAAATATTACAGTTGACGAGGATTCTGGAGGGCCTGTAACTGCAACACAGCTTAGAATATTAGTTAAAATGGGGAGCCATAAATCGGGTTTTGTCAGGAAGAGATCGGCCGGTAAGCCACCGGGGCCTGCTGCCTTATTTTTCTTGGTCAAGCTGAGCGTTTTTGTAACTTCCTGGATTGTTGGTGGATCTAGCTTTGTCACAGGCTGTGTTGCATAATTGTCACAGTCAGAGGCCAGTAGAGACCTTGACACTCACATAAATTGTGTAAAAATGGGCAACCCAGTCATTGAAGGGCATTGTAACTTCAATAGTGTTATGGTTATCCTAAAAGAATTGGGCATTGATGGTCTTCCAGAAGAGACTACAGTTTTTAGTAACACTCGTTTTATACAGCCTCTTCCAAGTCTCTTCCTGATGGCCTCCCTCCGTTCCACTAAGACCTTTTTATACTGGCGTGTACAAGCTCTTAACATTTCTAGGTCCCTGGGCTTTTGTTTTAGGGCCTCCATAAGCAGTCACTATTAAACCATTTGAACTGCTTCCTGGCACTGTGCTTTCTATCAATTTTTAAAATTTTGTTTACTGTTGTGGTGATATCAGTGAACGATTCTAACATGCTCTTTGGATTTAGATCACTTTCGAGGCATGTCAGGAATTGTGGCCCATTTGTGTCCAGTAATTTTTCAAAAACCAACTTGCCATTCATGGACGCCCATTTGCTTTGAGACCCTTGTTTCTGTTATGGGTTAAGTGATGCACTATTGGAGTCACTTTCCTGATATGTGTTTCAAACTGAATTAATAAAGGAAAGTGATCACTAAAAAGTATTTTTAAAATTGAGAAATGTAGTGACTTAGGTTTATAATAGTCAGAAAGTACAATGAAGTCAATAAGACTACCCCTACTACTGTTGGTGTGTGTAATCTCCTCCACACCTGCCCCATAATTGGGTCTAGCGTTAAAAAACGTTACCGCAGGGGGTATGTTCAAAATTACATTGAGCCTTAGGGGATTCTTCCATGTAAGTACATGCAGTGACAAAGTGCAGGGTCTACAATTATAATCCCCACCCCATATTATATAATCAGTATTCAGCTCCATAATGTGTTTGCCTAATGCTGTTTTGAGACTGCCCGCTATTTCAATGTTAGCAGAAATACAATTATTATGGTAAAAATGTACAATAATAAGTGTGACATTTGATTGATTTGATTCATATGTTACATTAATAAATTGAAAGTGAGAGTCCAAGTTGGAAGAGCAAATTTTGATGTCCATGGTTGTTGTTTTTAACGTAATCAAGCCGCCACGATCATGACCTCCACGCGATCGGACAGCTGGTGTTGCAATGGATATAAAACTATGTTTATCTTGTGACGGACCCAGATCTCTTGGACACAAATAATATCGTAGCCGTTTCCTTGTGTTTGTCAAGTGCCGTCTTTAGAGTTGTTTGTACACTGAATTTCTTCAAGTACCTTTGCTTTAGCCTGAAGAAGTTATAGAAGACATGGCAATTGAAACATTAAACCATTGGACCAGAAATTAACCCATAGATTACTACCATTTTTTCTTGAGGCAAGGCATGTACCACTCATATTTTTTAAACTTACTGGTAAGAAAGCCACAAGAGGAAATTTTATGTAAGTTTGCACTGCTGCTTCCCACTTTCCATGCTTTTTCTATACTGTGTACTGTGTTACAGAAGCTTATGTAAACCTAAATGATAGGAAAAAAAAGAAAGCAAAAGTAGGTGTTTGCCTATCCCGAGCATTAAGAAAACTGCTTTGGGACAGACCATCTAAGAAATTCACAACTTGGACGAGTCACATTACTTACATGGTGACTTTTCAAGATTCTCCTTTCTGTTATGGTAATTCAGCATTTTCAGAGACACAACTGCTTGGTCAATGTCCAGGCACTTACCTGTCAGTTTACAGATGAAGTGCAGACAGTCATCCTTACACCAAGGGTCTGCCCGAGGCCTGTTGAGGTTACACAGCTCATCTGCTCGCACCACAGTTTGAGTGTGGCTTAGCCAGATAGCACGTTCACCCGGTTCCTATCTGTTTCCTCCCATTTGAAACAGTCTCTAAGGTGTTTAAAATGTTATTTGACTTTGGAGACATGAAAGATCTGGATTATCCTGCCATGTTTTCTCCAGTGAACTCTCCTTGGTGGTATCATTCATTTGGCTTCACTGAAGAAATAACAAGCATTGGCATAGCCAATAGGCCTCGCCTTTGGAACCTTATAATAGTTTAGAAATGCAACAGTTGCGTAACTAAATACTTATAAGGTCCCAAAAGCGAGACCTATTGGCTATGCCAAGCGGCCTTGCGGCCGCGAAAGTGATCGCGATTGCGATCGTGATCGAACATCAAAGCGGCCTTGCGGCCGCGAAAGTGAAAGTAATTGCGTTAAAATGCGGCGCCCGCGCACAGGCACTGTAGCTCTAGGCTGGCCTGGTAGCACTTTTTGGAGCCCTCTCAATAAGTCTCGCCAGACCAGCGCATGCGCTGGGTCAGGCGAGACCTAAAAACCTTCTAAGGGGCTCACTGGTTCACCTGGTCCTTAAAACCAACAAAGAAGAGATTGGCACGGAAGCTGTAATATCAAGAAAACATATTTATTAACCTCACATGTGGGAGATTGCGTCACACAGTACCCTCAGGCCACTGTAGGAGGCATTCTAAGGAGTACAGAGAACAGGGGCCTTATATATGCATAGGTTACATAGTCAGCATAAAACCAAGGGGAGGTCCTGGCACATACAAGCATGCTTATAGACTAATATGGGTATACAAAATTTGCTTGCTCAAAAAAGTGGGAGGGGAGACAAAAACTGCTTACATCAGTAAGAATAGCCTGACAGTTCTATACTAGGAGCAGGTGCATTCTACCAGCTAGGCCTTTCTGAGCATGTGCAAGGCTCTGGAAGAGGGAGAAAGCACATGGCTAACCAAATGGCTTTTAGCTCAATTCCTGCAATCTTTAACATCACTAGTGTCAATGCTGTCTATCTAGGATTTTTAAATAGAGGCAGAATGCTGTAGATGGAAGACAGAATGTTGGTAAGATTCCTTGCACTCAGTGCATACAAATGTGCTACTTTCCTGATAGGGAAAATCTATTACGAATTAGAATGTGTGCCATGTCTCCGGTGGAAGGTGTCTCCTCTCTAGTGTGGTTTAATAGTTAATTTCTTAGTTCGTCTCCATGTGTTACTTCTGATACCTTTCTGCTTGTCAGGCAAAGGACGTCCGACAGCGGTTGCAAAACCTCAACGAGAAAGTTCGGGAGCTTGAAGTCATGCAGAATACAATCCTGGGAACTCCTCTGCCAGATGACAGTATGTACCTGCCTTTCATTAAAACAAGAAACAAGTTGACCTTCATGACCCTTGGCTGTATCTTGCTTTGCTTACACTACCATTTTTGTCACTCAAAGTGCCTATTCACTATAAATGCAGTAGTGGTTGAACAGAAGGTCCAATATATTCAGTAATCTATTAAACATTTGCAGGTAGATGACACTTTATACACCACCTTTACACATCGGTTGCATGTTGTACGTCACCTTCTGTCCTCTGATGTCACAGCTCTTTTTATCAGCACTTTTTATCATCTGACTTCAGCCCTAGCCTGCTTGCCTGGTTTGTGAAGCACTCAGTACTGCTCATCTGAATCTAAGGTACTTTTTCAGCTGTTTATTCTAGTTCTCTGTTAAAATGACTGTTTCAAGCCACTAGTTTCACATAGTTAGTGCCCAATTTCAGCATTGTTGTTCTTTTAATTACTTGGGTACACCATTTAGATTTCTTTTGTGGCATTTTTATTATTATTTTCTTTGTTAATGACACTTAACACTCATCTGGGTGTGGCATCTGAGTGTTTTCTAACGTTTCTCGCTGCTTTTCATGAGCTGTTTAGTCTTCATCTCGCTATTTCTTCTGTTTCACTTGCTTCCTCCCAGAAATGTTTTACTTGTGGATTTGGGTACCATCCATGTCTCTATTATCGAAAACATAGGCTTCGCATACCATGTAATGACATAATAACGTTAAATCAATAGAACCATTTGCCTTGGTGTCTCACAAACCATCTTTCTATGATGTCCAGACTTATAGACTCAGCGCTTTTACAGGCAATCATATCAGTACCCCCATTTTGCCCTCTCACAGGTTCAGTCAGCCCTGTCCCCTGTATGCTCTCCAGGGCCACCCCACACTTTTTCCCTTTTCCTGGGGCAGTCTGTCACTATGTGCACCACCTGTTCCGCCCTCTGGTACTAATATAGATCTGCCTCCGAATCAGTGGCTATTGGCGTGGCCGTGCCCCCCCCAGCTATGTTTCGCTTTGCTACTGTGGCTGCCAGTCTGAACCAGCCGTCTTGATACCTGGGCCAACCCTGCTCCCCTTTTATCCCCAGTACTAACCATTTGGGAACAAGGGGGACCTCCACCTCTACCACCCTTGCCATTATTGATGTCACCTGAGCCCAATAGTCTCGAACCAGCTGGCAGTCCCAAAGGGTGTGAATAAAAGGACCCCTCGCTCCCACAGCTTCTCCTGCATAGTGGGGACTCTGCCGTACCTATTTTATACAGGAGCACCTGCGCATAATATGACCTGTGTAGTACGTTAAACTGGACCAGTCTGAACCGCACCCTGGTAGCTATATCCTGGGGAGGCTGCAGAACCTCTGTCCGGTCGTCATCTTCTAGCATCCCGAGGTCCTCTTCCCATGCGATCCTTAAGGGACCCAATAAATCAGGAGAATTATTAATTTGTTTTGTGTACATCAATAACACTACCTTCTGCGTTAGAGCCTAAGTCAGCACTCGGTCTTCCAATGGCGAGGAGTCAGGAAATTGGTCACCTTACGGTAGGTGTAAAAAAGTGCGTGCCCCAACTGTGTATGCCGGAAATGTGCAGATTCCGCCAGGTCGTACTCTCCCTGCAGGTCAACAAATGTTATGTAAGCCTGCTTCCTCCAGACATCACCCAAGTGCTCTATACCAGTGAGCTCCCATTCTCGAAATCCTGGCAAAGCCCCTACCTCTGACAGGCGTGCACTGCATCATAGTGGAGTTGGAGAGGTTAGTTTCCCATTCCAACTTAAAAACCTTTTGGCCTCTTGCCATACATCTATTATACCCGGGGTCTGTTGTGGCCAGCGACCGCTCCCAGCCATCCCGTACAGAAGTCTTTCATACCCTCCCCGGCCCATGTACGCTCTGTCCATCCTATATGTTGGGTCCTGGTTCTCTTCAACCACCCAGTCATTAACTACAAGCAGTTGTGAAGCCCAGTAGTATTTCAGAATATCTGGGATTGCCAGTCCCTCGTCATATACCCCTCGCTGTAATTTGGCTAAGGCTATTTCTCGGTTCTTCCCCTTTCCACAACAGTCTACGGACTTCTTGGTCGAGTCCCCTGAATACTGCTGGCGAAATCTTGTAGGGCTTATTTTTTATTACATAAAGCAGCATCAGGAGATTCATCATCTTGTAGAGGGCTGCTCTACCCACCTATGTCAGTGGCAGGGATCCCCAGCGCATCACATCCCCTTTTAAGTCTTTCTGACTGCGGGTCACTATATCGTCTAAGGAACTCTTGTGGGTCTCGCGTGACATACATCCCCAAATATCGAAACCCCTCCGAGCTCACCAGAACCAGACAATCGCGTTGCAGATGGTGGGGGTTCTCACCCGATTACAGGATAGACTACTGACTTAGTCTAGTTAATCGTGTATCCATAGTGCCCCCCAAAAATTCGGAATTCCTGCATGACCTTAACTATGGAACTCTGAGAGCATGCAATGTATACCAATACATCGTCAGCATAAAGGGAGATTCTTCCTTCCCAACCTCCTGCCGCCCCTTTACTCCAAGTCAAGGGGTCCAGGTGGATCCACGCCGCCAATGGTTCAAGCGCAAGGGTAAACATCATGGGAGCCAGCGGGCATCCCTGTTGCACGCTCCTTCAGAGCTCAAAGCTACGCGAGGTTGTACCGTTCACCCTGACTCTGGCCATGGGGACCTGGTAAAGTAATTTGACCCACACCATTCATTTAGGACCAAAGCCAATCCTCTATTCACTGCAAACAGGTAGTTCCACTCCACCTAGTCAAACAGCATCCTTGCATTCAAGGCCGTCGCTATGGTCTGTATTTCCCGGCACAATTCAGTGAAATGGAGCACCCCATAGAGACTCCCAAGTTAAGCTGGAGGCTCCTACTGGGAGCACATCCTGATTGGTCAGGATGAACTATCGAGGGCACAATCTCCTGCAATCTATTAGCTTAAGATTTGGCCAATATGTTTGCTTCTGCATTAAGCAAAGAAATCGCTCTGTATGACCCATAGTCGGCTGGGGGCTTCCCTTTTTTAGGTATGACCACCAGGCCTAGAAAAATCCTAAAAACTTTACTAGACCTGCAGGTCTAGTGACTTAAATAATCTACTCGACCTATTTGTAATGCTCTTGACCCATAAACTGGTTTCAAATGATGTGAACGTGGGCAACTATTTTAATTCATTGAGCCGCCATTTTCTTCATTATCACATATGAGAGCACCTTAAAATATGCGAGTTCACCATGTCAGCTGTACAAAAAGCTCTTTTGTTTGATTTAATAGACTAAACTTTTTCCCCATATATAATACAAATCTAGCCACCGAATACACATGACCCCTGACTTGCCTCTTAGTTCATTAACAGCATTGTCATCAGGGCGGGGGCAGGGATGTTTCTTAAATCATGTTTAAAAACTATCATTTTTTAATAAATACATAATTAAAGCATGAAGTGGTAGCACACTGTCATTTATAATCAGCAGATTTTTTATTGAAATGGCCACTACCTTTCCAACTGACATGTGGTTCTACTGATAAAATGTTATAGTGCAGTGGTTTCCAAACTTTTGACTCCTGAGGACCCCCACTGAGTCACCACTGGAAGTCGGGGACACCCAAGCAATTTGTAGGATTTAAATTTCAAACATTAAAACAGTAATTCGAAAAAATAAACACACACGTGCACATAAAACAAATACTCGAATTACTAAGGATTTTAGGGGCATATTTACAAGTCCCTATCACCATGGAAACGTCACTTTTTGCGATGTTCCTGTGGCAATAGGGGCTTTGCCTTATTTACAAGGCAGCGTTAAGCCACTTATTGAGGCTTAAGGCTGCCTTGTAAATAAGGTCCCCTATCACGTAATGCTTAGCGTGAAAAAGGTGGGCAGTGGGAGTTGCAGTGGGCGTTCCACACCAATACCCATTGATTTTGACGCTGCCCTCTATTTACAAGGTCAGCTTAAATAGGAGACAGCACCAAAATTAAGACCATGAACACCTGGTCTTAACTTGGCGAAATGAGGAGAAATGCCTTATTTCTCCTCGTTTTTGCTTTTTCCAACGGAAAAAGCAAATCACCTTTGATTGTTTATGTTCAGGAAGGTGGCCCTTCCTGCACATAAACAATCTTTAAAAAAAATTACGTTTTGTAACTTTCATGTGTGCTGCATTAGGCAGCACACATAGAAGTGACAAAACGGCATTACAAAATTGTTCATGTGCAGGAAGTGGGAACATAGCAGCATCAGGATAAGGATAGACTGGGAATAAACATATGTAGCTTACTTTTACCATGCAGTTTGAAAGCAGCTCTTTGATGACAGTTTATAGGACACTGCTAGATTATGATTGTCCCTTATGAATTGCACAGTGACAAAAGAATCTCTGTGACAAAATCAGTAACCCACTGACCTATGCACATAAAATACTGTTTTTTAAAATGCATGGTACACGTTCTTTGCAGTAGGCATATTAACCCTCTGTGTCACATTAGATAAGTCAAAGCTGCCACTGGACAAAACTCTCATCTCTCTCCAGCAGGTACATTAATCTCTGGCATTTTCTTGACACTTTTATAGTTGCTCGAAAACTGCTAATTTTACAAGGAACTTTGCAGTGCTTTTAAAACTGCTGCCTGCGGACCCCCTGGGAATGTGCCACGGACCCCTGGGGGTCCTCGGACCCCAGTTTGGGTAACACTGTTATAGTGCACAAACAATGTTTGGAAATAGTTTCTGCAAATATGTGTCATTTGCATATCACTAAGTAAGATTTTCTGGTTTGTTTTGCTCCTATTTAACTCTTTGTTTGCAACACACTTCTTAATTACAAAAAAATATTATGCTTGCATAATTCCTGATATATTTTGAAATATTTGTAATATTAATTAACAGGCTATTTATTTAAATGTTGTGTTAGAGAAAAATGCCTAACATCTCAGACAGCTTACTTGACAAAAACCTCTAACTCTAGTAAGAGAGAAAAAAATAAACTCCTTTTTCCAAGCAGCAGTTAGTGAAAATACAAACTGACATTTGACCTCTTTCCTGGAACAGAGAGCAAACGTGTCAAGATGAAAACAAGATTTATTGGCATCTTTATTGCTCATTCACTTTCTGAATGAACAAAATACCTTCTCCTTTCCAGCCTAAATTCATTTGCCAGATGGGACTAGTAGATGCTAAACATAGCTCGACCTGATAACATTTTGCTTGCAACTGCGAGTGGGCGAGGAGATTTTTCGAGGCCTGAGCACTTTCGTCGCCATTCTCTGGTCAGCGAGGAGGCAGCCTGTGGAGAGCGCCTCTCGGTACATTGCCAGCATCAGCCTGACCACCACTCCTGCTAACCCCTTGTACAATTCAACTGGTAGGCCATTGGGCTTCTATGCCTTGCCCGACTGTAGCTCCCGCAATGCCCGCTGCCGTTCCTTCTCATTCAAGTCAGAGCCTCACACTCGTTCCCCATTAGTACCCGAAGGGTCACATTTTGAAGAAAATACGTACAGTCAGCGTCGGTCATGGAAGTTCGAGAGGCATAGAGAGCCTTGTGATAAAAAGCAAAGGTGTCTGCGATTGCCGTGTTAGTTGTATCTTTTCATCTCTCACCTCAATTTCCCATGACCTCTCTCTTCCGGGTTTCTAGCCATGCAAGCAGAGACGTCGCTGCGTTGCCAGGGCATGTTTACCGGCTAGATCTCTGTCAGGGCTCTATGATCTTGTTGACAGAGCAACAATAGGTGTCTGTCTATTTCTCCCCCTTTTTCCTGCGTCACCCTTTCAATCTCTCCTTTCTCTCTCGGTCTGTACATTTCCGCTTTGATTCCTTTTTCCTACCCCCTAATATTGCCTGGGCACCCCTCTTATCACGGTCTTAAAAGCCTCCCATATGGTCATTGTCGAGTCCACCGATCCCTGATTTTCTTTTAAGTACAGGTCAGTACACATCTATGTATCTTGTCTTTGGTCTCCTTATCTTTCAGATACCAGGCCTCCAACCTAGGCGGCATCTGATAATCCACTGATGGGCCCGATAGCCAGACCTCCACCGGGGAGGGGCCTGATATTCCTCTTGCCAATTGTGTTGGCGCCGTAAATCGTGGCAGCTGGGATCGGAGGGTCAATAAATAGCATATTCTGGAAGGACTGCCATGCTGTGCCGAGAAATAAGTGTATTGGCGATTGTTAGGGTTAAACTCCCTCCAGAGATCACCAAACTCATTGCTGATGCAAACTGAGGCAGGGGGCCCACCTCCACCCTCCAGTCTGCCCTGCCAGTTCTATCCATATTCATGTGAAAGACCGCGTTTAGGTCCTCACCCATCAGCAGAATTCCCGGGGAACAGGTCCCCCAGATCGGAAAGAGTCGTTACCAAGGTGGGGCATAGACTGAACACATTTTTAGATCAGTCCTGTTTCATGTCCCATTGAGGGCTACGTACCGACCATGATCATCTCTCCATACTCTGCTGGAGATGAGTCTGATGTATATCCTGCATGAGCCTTCAGGACATGCCCTATTCGGTCTAAAGCTTTATAGTGATGACCCCTAAGGTATGTCTCTCTGGATGTGGCATCTCAAATGTTGCAAGACCAATGTACTTTCAATGCCACTCCCCAGCCCATTAACATTACAGGACCAGTGCCCCCCCTCAATACCTAGTGGAGAATCCGTGTGCCAGAAGCCTCCCTCCTCCCATCACCACAAACGCAAAAAATATAGTTCTGTGAAATCTTGGTAAGTGTTAACCTAAATTATAAAACCCATAACTTCCCCCCCCCCCCCCCCCCCCCTCGTTACCCTGCTCTGTGGACATTGAACTACCCACTTCCCCCAACTCGCAGAGTGCCTGTCGCCCTAAACATAACATCTAGTAATGAGGTTGTGTGCTGCAGCCGCCTGGTCAACAGCCTGTTGGATAAATATGGTTATTGCAATTGAAACACCCCTTAAAACCCAATATGAAATCGGCCTATCCCTGCTCAAGGCAAATCCAGCCCCTCTGGCACCCCTACATATGTAATCCACCTTGTCTCCAAGCCTCCCCTCCCCAATTCCCTTATGTAGGCATTACCATGCAACCAGTACTCACCCCTAAGTTCTCCCTTCCCGGGTGCTGACGTGCGATGTGGATCTCGTTGGCTGTCCGGGGGAGTGGCCCTTCTCTCACTGCCGCCCTTAAACCGGTCTTTTTTTCTGTCACCAGCAGCCCCTTTCCCGGCCACTGTTCAGCCCTCCAGACAGTCTCATGCCTCCTCCTGGGACGCAAAGTGCAGTGTCTTTCCTTTCGTGATAACTTTCAGCTTAGAGGGGTAGAGCATCATATATTTCAGTTCCTTGGCATGCATGACCTTTTTTACTTCATCAAAGCTTCTTCGTTGAGTCTGAAATTGTAAGGTAAAGTCTGGGAAGAAACAGATCATTGTGTTGTCCAAGTGTAGGTCCCCATGCACACGCGCAGCCTGCGGTATTGCATCCCGATCTTTGAAGTTCAATATAAGGGCAATAATGGTGTGTGGTGGAGCTCCCGGCTTCTGTGGCTGGCCCAGTGCCTTCTTAGCTCTCTCCACCGTGAAAAAGGTCGACAGGCTTTTCTGGTTTAGTTTGTTAAGAATTAAGTCTTTGAGGAATAGGTCCATGCTGGGGCCCCTCAGAGCCCTCCAGAACCGCGACCACTCTAATGTTGTTTCATCTCGCTCTCCCTTCTTGGTCCTCCAGCCTGGCAGACATGATCATGCTCTGTTTTGTCAGTTTCTGTACTTGTTCCTCCAGGTGCTTGATTGTGGAGAGCAATCGTTTATGTACGTGTCCGCCACTGCCACATTTTGTGAGATTTTATGAAAGTCCACTCCGAATAAGTTGACATCCACTGTTACTGCATCCAGTTTGGGTTCAATCTGGGCTATAAAGCCTCTTAGCTCCTGTATGGCAGACAATTATTGTTCGCAGGAAGTCTCTCCATCTTGTTGTTGATCCCCACTTGAAGCAGCGATCTAAGCCCCGTGGGCCAGTGACCCGGCAGCGGGCATCTTCACTGTGTCTTGGTCCAGGTTATTCTGTTGCGAATGCCTCTGGGGGCAGTCATTCACCATTGCAGGGACTTCCACCTCCCCGTCACTCTTTCTTTCCTCCGATATCCAATGGGCCAGATAAACCGGTGTCTTCCAGACTCTGCCTCGTTCACAGGGCCTACCAATTCAGGCCCCAGCCTTTTTGCACGCTCAGGCCCGGTTCTGCCAAGCAACACTCAGGGACCCTCTGGAGTCTCCTCATTTGGGGACCCCAACACTACATCCGTACTCCCCTTTGCGACCAGCTGCCTTCGAGCAGGAGCACTCCAGCATGAGCTAGCAGGTCAGTATCACCAGGGCTTTTGTGGATCTCCAGGCGATAAAACCAGGATTAGTCCCTCCCAGACCACCACTCTCCTGTGAGCCGGCCGTCAGCCCTCTCACTCAAGCATTATTTCCTCTGGGGCTCTCTGTTGTTTATTGTATCAATGTGTGGGTCGCAGTGCAGGGCAAACGCTCACTTACCAACCACTCATTAGGCAGGTCCCTGAGCTCTTTTGAAATTCGCCCCCGGGGCCCGTGGCACCCACCACAGGCACATGTAAGGGTGGAAGACTCACATCAGCTATCTCACTATTGGGCCTGCTGCAACTACCCTTCCTTGTGCAGACCTCCCCGGGTGACCCATGACGGTGTCCTGGCCCCCTGCCGAGGGCCGACGCACCCACCACCTTAGACCCTCTGCCTCGCTCCAGAAATTTTACCAGGGCCCTTACCCCCTACCGCAGTCACAGATAAGGGGGTAAGGCTCACCTCAGCTGTCCCGCAGCCGGGCCCGCTTAAACGGTCCTCCTTCGTGCAGACCTCCCTAGGGACTCACAACGTCTGTTTAGCTCCTCCCGAGGGCCACCACAGTCACCGCTGTAAATTCTTCAGCTCGTGCCCGTGGCTGACACTGTCCTCGAGCCCTCACCGAACCCTGCCGTTGCCCTCGTGTCAGGAGGCACTGTGCAGGGCAGGAATGGGCACAGATGAGGGGGCCAGGCTTGCACCAGTGTCTCCGCTACAAGGCCTCCGGTGGCTACTCTCTCCACTCTCAAGATATGCGGCATTCACTAGACCCCGCACCATGGGCCAGCGCCTCAGCTGCTGCAAGGTCTCTGGCTCATTTGCCGCAGCCTACCGTTCGCACCAGTGCTAGGTCTCATTGCTCATGGCAGGGGTAGGAGCACTTCACTCTGAGTCCCCCAACGCAGCAGGGCTTCAGACTCCATCTTCATTAGGCTGCACAGCCAGTACACTTTTTGCCCTACCCAGTTGCGGGAACCCACCGTCATCCCTGCTACCTGCACCAGTGTTGCCGGGGGTGTGGGGGTGGGGCTAGGTGGTGGTGTATCGCCACACTGTACTTACTGGCCCGGGTCCGATTTAATGACGGATGACGGGGGATATGCCCCAGGCGGCACGCAGCTCGCCTAAAAGGCAGCCATCTTCCTCGGCTGCAAGTCACGCCCCAGATACCATCTATGTTTAATCATGTTTTGCATGTGAGTGCTGGCTCTGGTTAAATGTATTCACAATTGAATGGAAAATTCCGGCTGCCTATTGTACTGTCTGCAAATTCTTTTCTGCTCAGCTTTGTATTTGTTTTATATTGCTTCCCTGTTTTGCCTCGGAATTGCTTTAATCTTCTGGGTGATACAAATCATTAGTTTTATATGTTCTCTCAGTACACATTTGGGTACTACTGTAAAGTGCTTCAATCTATAACTGATTGCTTCTTGCAACATGTTCTACACCCATCTCTAAGCTGTCAGTTTGTGTGTGTTTTTTTTCCAACTCTGAACTTGGGTGTACTTGTGAATTGCTTTTTCCTATTCGGTTGCTGTATGCCCGTTCCATAGTACCACCTCCAGTCAAGTTGGTTCAGCATCTGGGTGCCTCTTATACACACTACATATGTTTTTTATTTTTCTTATTTTTAACTGTTTTACTCTGTATCTTGTTTCGTCCTAAAGTGCCTATTCAGCTTTTATGACCACCCTGTGATCATGTTTCTAGAACAGTTACAGAAAACAAATAATATTAAAATGAGCTCTCATCTGTTCCACCATACCCACTCCCAATAATCTAAACTTCTTTTTCCACCAAAATAAACACCAAAGCCGATTCACAAAACAATGCAAGAACGGCTCGATCTGAAACAAAAAACTATGCAAATTCAGCCTGGAACCAAAAATATTGCCCTACAATCTGCAACACCTCAACCATCAAAAAGACACCTGTCTTTCGCTGAAGCCATCAATGCTCCTATTCTGCCTCCAAAGAAGAGCAAAAAGGACACAGCCACATGCCCTTTACATGTGGATATACCTACCTTTCCCACTCTACCATCACCATCTCATACTTCCACTCCTCCACCTGGCTCACCACAACAGTCCGAGGAGGGCATCATTATACCTCACACACATTCATCCATTAGGTACGACCAGGATGACATGGGAGAAGATACACAACCTACAGACCCCTGGGATGCCTATGACATAGACCCACAGGGGGATACAGACTCTGACCTCTACCCAGCATGTCCATCCCCACCATATGATGCTGCAGCTTATCAGGTTTTAATGGCTAGAGCTGCAGCATACCACCAAGTGCCTTTACATAAAGATCCTATTGAAGACGACTTCCTTTTTTAGATCCTCACCTCTGCACGAAGGGTCTCGCAATATTTATGCTTCCTTAAGGAGTTTTACGCCATGCTGATGACGTTTTCAAAGATCGGGTAAGGGCAAGGATTATAACTCGAAGAATAGACAAATAGTAAAACGCAGCACCATCTGACCCCATATACATTAAAGGTCAGTTAACACCCGACTCATTAGTGGTGGCTTATGAAGGAAAAAGGGAAAACTCCCAGACAACAAGAAATGTACCTCCTCCAGGCAAAGAATGAAAACAAATTGATGCATCTGGTAAACGGGTAGCCATGCAGTCAGATAATCACTGGAGAATAGCTTACAGCCAAGCCTTATTAGCATGATATGACTGAGTACACTGGGATGAGATTGTGGGGCTCCTCCAACATCGCAAAACCAAAGGGGATGATGGACGGAGTGTTGAACATTGCAAGCACTCACCCCCAGTCAACTGATCTGGGTTTAATCCATCATCATTCTTTAGCTCACTTCGCCACCCCAGTTCAGACATGGCCATATGCAAATCAGTCTGACCCTGTGCCTCATGCGAACAGTCCAGCCCGAATTGCTAAGCCATGTTTACCGTGGACTGGAAACAAGCATCTTGGGACCGGTTTCTGGCTAATCAGCCAGGCTAGCTTGAATCCAGTGGCAAAGTGAGCAAGGGACCCACGTCTGGCCTTACCCTGGCAACTTAGGGCGAACAAAGCAAAACCAAAGGAGATAATGGACGGAGTGTTGAACAAGAAGAACATAAAAAGCAAGGGTATGACCTAGTTAATGAGCGAAAAATAATTACAAACAATGCCATTAAATGTGCTCTAGATTCTGCTGACACAGCAGCAAGAGGTATTAACACAAGCAACCTCTTGCTTAGACATGTTTGGATCCATGTCTCTCACTTCACAACTGAAGTTCAACTGGCCGTCCTTAATCTATCCTTTAAGGAACACCTTTGTGGACCACATGTGGATGCAGCTCTATACAAACTATGTGTTCTATTGCCAGAAGCAAAACATTAACCCTTTTCATGCACGGGTGCAAACAGTTCTCCAGTATTGAATCTTTCATAGATTCACATGCTTGTATCTTCCCCGTCGTCATGGTGGGAGTCTCGCGCTAACAGAATAACCATGCAGTAAAAGAAAAAACTGCCTGTAAACCATAGAGAGTAAACCTCTGTATAACCACCTATCCTCATTATATGGACCAAACCACAGCCAATCAGCAACCAGCCCAGAGATACACCATTCCCAGCAGAGCCACCATACCTCAGATTTCCAACCGCCATCGTATGAGAAGGAGTCTCACTGAGCCTAGCTCAGTTTGTATCTTTGCTGAACTTTTGACCTTCAACAGTTGGAAGTGAGGTACTGAGTTTTCATCTCTTTATTATTCAAGATGTCTGAAAGCTCTAAAAAGAGACTCTTCAGATCCTGCAAGTCCTGTGGAAAACCCAGATTGTTTTCTGAGGATCCACACAAGGAGTGCTTGTACTGCTTGTACCCCAAGCATGTTCCTAAGGAATGCAAGCATTGTCGTACCTTCTCTGCGAAGACGCTTAAGGACAGAGAAGCACGTCTCCTATTATGGCTCCAAAAGAAGAAAACCACAGACGCTGAGTCTGATGGAGATTCTAAGGGACATACATCTAAGAAGCATAAGAGGGATTCTTCTGAGGAGAAAGGAGATCAAAAAAGACAAAAATCTGGGTAATCTAGAGAAAAAGAGTCCTCTTCTTCTTTGCCTCAAACTCCTCATAAATCTTCCTTGGAGACGAAGGCTCCGTCGTCATTGCCGTCGACGAAGTCTAAACATATTCCTGTCAGCTCGTCGACGAAGGTGTCGACGACTCTGACGATGATTTCCTCGTCGACGACGTCGACCACGACGACAACTGCGTCGTCGACAGCCGCTACGACGACGACCCCATCGACGGTGAGTGTGAGGCCATCGTCAACACCTATACCGTTGACGAGCCTGTCGACGATCCCGTCGACGACCTCATCGCCGATTAGACTGCCGTCGACGGTGACTGTGTTTAAATCTCAGTCTACGAAGTCTTCCACTTTCATTTCAATTAAACGTTATGCTCCGTTGATGGGCTCGTCGATGGGCAAGAAAGCAGAGTTTTCTACACCTAAAATTTCTCCGCTTCTCCCATCCACTATTCTGGATTGTCAGCATTCTGAAGACGAAGGACCTTATGGTGTAGCCTATAGTCCCTCTCAACTACACATCAAAAGTCAAGAGTCTCATGATGAAGAGTTCCAGGAAGTACAGGAACAGTTCTCTTTTAAAGATTGTCCAGTTCAAGGTTCTACTCGTTATGAGTCTTTCCATCAGGCTTATAATTATGAGGACGAGGAAGAAGCGAGTTCCAATGTCCAGGAGGACTCTGTCAGTGCCGATATCCTTAATAACTGATTTAAGACATATGATAAACAGTTATTATCGGCGTTTTCCAGAGGATAATGCTCCGCCCGCCACATCAGCAAATATACCACAGACAGTGGTTCAGACACCAGCGGTTCAGACGCCTCCAGTGCAAAAAGTAGTGTCTCCGAAAAATAATTACTATTCGGGATGATTTGGTAGAGAGAGATCATGAAGATCAAACAGAAGAAGGAGAGATACCACAAGATGACGTAGAAGGAGTTGAGTGGGATCAATATATTGTGCCAACTTCACCTTCATCACCCCTGCCTCAGGCGAGCTCCCCGCCAGAAGACATTGCAAGTTTCCATGATCTGGTTGAAAAAGCCTCAAAAAGGTTTGAACTTTCATTACCTGTAAAGGAGAATGAATGTTTTCTTTATGATTTTAAGGAAACTTCTCGGAAATCTATAAGGGCTATCCCAATTATTCAACATATATGGGATGAAGGCTTGAAATTAATGAGAAATCCGGCCTCAGTGCCAGCCTCAATTCCAAAAATTTAAAAGAAATACCGTGCTCCTGAGACTTCACCAGCGTGCCTGATTGGACATCCACGTCCTGAGTCTGTGGTAACTCAGGCAGCTCAAAGACGTTCCAAAAATCCAGTCTCTTCATGTTCGGTTCCCCCTGACAAGGAGGGAAGAAGGTTGGATAGCCTTGGAAAGCTTTTTGCGGTTATAGCAGCAGCTTCCATCAGGGCAGCAAACGCTCTAGTTCTCATCAGCAGGTACAATAGACAAATGTGGTCGGATATAGCACCAATTCTGTCCCACCTTCCGGACGACAAGAAAGAGGAAGCGTCTACAATTCTCCAGGATGGAGCCAGAGCAGCCTCGGTGTCCATTGATATTGCGATGGACATTGAATCAGTGAGCTTCAGACAGATGGCAGGTGCGGTCGCACTTTGCAGACAAGGATGGCGGAAATCAACATCTTTCAGACCTGAAGTCCAGGCAAAAATCATGGACATGCCTTTTGATGGGGAGAGTCTTTTCGGTAAGCACATTGATGAAGCGCTTCAGGGGATAAAGGCAGACACGGACACGGCTAGAGCTCTTGGGTCCTTACAACAGGGCCGTTATCATTCTTTTCGTGGAAGAGGATCAAGAGGACAATTCCATCAGCGTTCCTCTTTTCAATCAAATAGATACCAACTTTTTTTTTTTTTTTTCCAAAACCTTTATTGGTCAGCAACGAATAGTACACAGCTTCTTGCCTACAACCTTGGGTAACAGGCCGACAGCAACAACATACAGTTACGCAGACGTATAGTACTTGCTAGAAAGGATCAACTTATTAACACAGCATGTCGCCTACAACCCACATGGGCCGGCCGCGGAGTAATGTAATTAAAGCTGTTGAAGGATGCATACATTAGCCGTTATATCAGCAAGGTATAATCGAACAGTGAATACGTGAGGTTTCTTTTCATCTTTTATAACCAACCTTTAACTCCAATAAGAACTGTACTCTCCCAGTGCGTGTCCACCATACTCAGTATGTGGCGTAAGGAACCGTTCAGTGCAGGGCCACAGTGTAATTTATCCCATTACTGAGTGCAGTCTAAGCCCGGTGTGATGTTGCTCTGCACTTTACTGACCCAGCCAATGACCTGGGAGGAGATAGCCTTGATACAATTAGAGAACGTGAACTGGTGCTACATCCGTCAATGCCACGCAGCATGTGCTATAGTAGGGTAGGGTTTATTTTATCCAAAATCCAGGGGGTGGCCGACCCGCCACCCCCAAATAGATACCAACCTTACCAACAGCAGGGGTACCGCCAGATCTCCAACAATCAGCAATATCGGTCCTCTAACACCAGCTATCAGCAGCAGGCTAGTAGGAAACCTACTACAAGAGGAAAGACACAGGATTCTGGTAGGAGGCAGTGACATTCTTCAGGCGCCTCCAGCCCCATATCATATCAAGCAGGTCCATTACCTCTCTCGTTATCTCAATCATTGGAAGTCAATAACATCGGACAAATGGGTGTTGGATATTGTAGAACAGGGCCACACCCTAGAATTCTTACAAAATCCTCCAACTCAACCTCCTATTCACAGAAACATCTTACAGCCCTCAAGGCAGAAGTATTAGCTCTTATTGTGAAAGGGGCAATAGAAGAAGTTTCCCCAGAACAACAAGGGAAAGGATTCTATTCTCACTTCTTCCTTATAAAGAAAAAGCAGTCTACCAAATGAAGGCAGGTAATGGACCTCAGGGATCTGAACAAATACATAAAGAACATTTAGTTCCATATGACATCTTTAGACCTCTGGGATGCGTACTTCCCTATCCCAATTCACAGAAAGCACAGACAGTATCTGCGGTTCGTGGTGGCGGGGCGCCATTACCAATTCAAAGTATTACCCTTTGGCCTAAGATCTGCACCAAGGGTTTTCACAAAGTGTATGGCACCGATTGCAGCACACTTGAGGCAGCAAGGTCTCCAAATCTTTCCGTATTTGGACGACTGGCTGATAAAAGGTGCTTCGTATCAGGAAATGCATCAGTCCCTAATAAGTTGCATGGGTCTCTTCCAAAAATTAGGTCTTCGGCTAAACAAAGAAAAGTCTTTCCTTATTCCGGCACAATCACTTCAATACCTAGGAGCATTGTTAAATACTCGGGAAGCGAAGGCATACCGTTCGGAAGAACTAATTCAAAAGATTTTGCATTTAACAACATCAATAAAATCAAAAAAGTCCACTTCAATCAGGATCTTCAAATCCTTGCTGGGAATGATGTTATCCTGCATCCCATTGGTTCCCAATTGTCGTCTGCGTATGAGACCACTGCAAGAATCTCTTGACAAGCAATGGGTTCAAGCCCTGGGTTCATTCGAGGACACACTCAAGATCAACACCCGGATCAAATGCGAATTGTCATGGTGGGGCATCAGGAGCAACTTATCAAAGGGTCTCCTCTTCGAACCTCAGTCTCCCAGTTACGTCATGACATCAGACGCTTCATTACAAGGTTGGGGAGCACATTTACAAGACCTAGAGATTCAAGGTCATTGGTCAGCTCAAGAGGAAACGCTGCACATCAACCTTTTAGAATTAAAAGGCTTTTCTTCCCAGAATTCGTGGCTCGCTGGTACTTGTCAGAACCAACAGTACGACAACAGTGTTTTACCTTTTGAAGCAAGGTGGCACAAAGTCAAAATCCCTGTCAGCACAGGCCCAGAAAATTTGGAATTGGCTCTTACTCCACAATATCGCACTGCAGGTAGAGCACGTTCCTGGAGTTCTCAATACAAGAGCAGACTGCCTAAGCAGATCACCTTCCCTTTGCCAAAAATGGGAACTGAATCAAGATCAACTCCTACAAATTTTCAGTCTATGGGGCAAACCAAAATTAGACTTGTTTGCGAATCAAAACAACAAAAAATGCAAACATTACGCAAGCAGATTTCCGCAAAAAGGATCGAGTGGAAATGCTCTACACCTTTGCTGGACAGGAATGTTTGCATATGCATTCCCCCCATTCCCTCTAATTCTGAGGATTCTGAGAAAGATAAGGTTGGAACCATGCCACATAATTTTGATAGCCCCGGCTTGGCCGAGACAGTTCTGGTACACGGAACTTCTCCAATTGTCAGTGGAGCCCAGGGAGCAGTTTCCAATAATTCAAGATCTAATCTCCATGAAACAAGGACAGATTCTTCACCCGCAATTGACCTCTCTAAAATTGTCAGCTTGGAAATTTATGAGCATGAATTTTAATCGCTAGATATTCCTCAAGAGTGCCGAGAAATTTTAGCAAGTGCTAGAGCAACTTCTACTAACAAGACCTATACAGCAAAATGGAAGAGATTTTGCAATTGGTGTTTATCAAGAAATCTGCATCCTTTTAAATCTTCTGCGGAGCAATTACTTCCATATCTTCTTCATCTAGCCAAGGCCGGACTTTCTCATGCTTCTATTAAGGTTCATCTGGCGGCTATCTCCAGATACCGCAGATCCCCGGATTGTCCATCACTTTGGTCTCAAAGACTGAATAAAGAATTTTTAAAAGGTTTGTTCAGACAGTTTCCACCAATTAAACATCCTCCACCTCCTTGGCAGCTCAACATGGTGTTGTCTCAACTTATGAGGACTCCGTTCGAAACAATTCACAAAGCTGACTTACAGTTTATCTCTTGGAAAGTGGCGTTGGTTCTTGCCCTCACCTCGGCCAGGAGGGTCAGCGAGATCCAAGCATTTTCAATTTCGGAGCCCTACTTGCAATTCAGACAAGATAAAGTCATTCTTAGGACAAATCCAAAATGTATTCCTAAAATTCCTACAACTTTTCATCTCAATGAGCCAATTGTGTTGCCTACATACTTCAAGAATCCTTCAACTGCAGCAGAAAAATCTCTGCTCACGTTGGATATTAAAAGATGCCTCAAATTTTACATAGAGAAAACAAAATCTTTTCGTAAAACTAATCAACTTCTGATAGCTTATTTTGGACCCAGGAAAGGTTTAGCCATTTCAAGAACTTCCATTTCTAGATGGATTGCATTAGCCATTGTTTTATGCCATGAAAAAGCAGGAAAACCTTTGCAAACGAGAGTGCGCCCTCATTCTACTAGAAAAATGGCAACTTCCACAGCGTTGCTGGCTGGTGTCTCGCTCCCGGACATTTGCAGAGCGGCAACTTGGACAAATGTGCACACGTTTACCAGACATTATTGTCTGGACACACAGTGGAAAGCGGATTCAGCAGTGGGTCAAGCAGTTCTGCGGCACCTGTTTCACTAAGGTACTGGTCTGTCTCTTTATAATTTGTTTAATACAGAATTATGTACACGCACACACACACACACACACACACACTCTCTCTCTCTCTCTCTCTCTCTCTCTCTCTCTCTCTCTCTCTCTCTCTCTCTCTCTTCCTCTCTCTTCCTCTCTCTTCCTCTCTCTCTTCCCCTCTCTCTCTCTCTCTCTTCCCCTCTCTCTTCCTCCCCAGGTTGCCCCAAGTGAGGATATCACGCACGAAGAGGTAGCGCATACAGCTACCGGCAGTAGAGATCTCAGCCAGCCCTCTAGTTCTCACAAAGAACATGATGCCCTGTTTTGCTTACGCCCACATGGGCGGGTCTCTACATTCAAATAAATGGTGTTTCCACTCAAATCCGTTTTGCCTTGCCTAGTTGGAATGAGCCAGTGATCAAGAGGAGAGTATCCTCGAAACGCGTATGGCAGTCACTTTGTGAGAACTAGAGGGCTGGCTGAGAACTCTGCTGCCGGTAGCTGTGTGCGCTACCTCTGCGTGCGTGATATCCTCACTTGGGGCAACCTGTGGTGTATATATATATATCTCCTTTCCCTTGGCTCCACTTTTACGGGTTTGTTTCCCTGCGGCAGAGCCACGCTGCTCCATATACATACAAAGTTCTCTCCAGCCAGCGAGAAACAAATGGGACGGACTCTCGTATTGTTTCTTTTGCACTTTTTATTATTCCTTCAGAATGGCTGTTTTTAGGCAAAGCAAGATCTACGCGTTTCGGAATATGCTGATTCCTTGCTCACGATCAACCTGGCTTCTGGGCACACCCTTACATATATTCAAAAAGACGTTACGTCATTTCCTGCCACAGTTCCATGTGCCCCTATGCCTCCTGGGGGATGTAGTTTTAGTCCTTTTTTACTTTCTTATTTTTTTATTTAAACACGTGACAATAAGCAAAATAATGCATATTTTTCAAAATCAAAGCCGTTTGCATAGGTAAGTTCTTAATACAATTTCAATCCATTTCTTTTTCTTGAAATGAAAGCGCTTTGTCTTTTTTGTTTATTTATTCTTTTTCCCTCCAGTGGGAGGTGATCCATTTGTTCCTTCTTCTATTTTGTATCTTCACATCTTTCTTTATCGGAGGCCAGATTCGAACTCATGCTCGTTTATTATTCTTTTCTCCTTTTCTCTTTTGAGCTTTCATAATTCTTTCCTACCATTCCTTTTATTACGTATACATATATTTTACTGAAATTTGATAAATTTTCTTTTGTTTTTTGATAGACATTTATTCATCCTATTCTTTTTTCATTTCATTCTATTTTTTCTTTGCTTCTTTTTTCAAAGATTCTGTTTTCACCATCACCATGAGAAGCTAATGAGAATTACAAGTGAATGTAAAGTTCTTCCGACTGATTAAGCCCATGTGGATGCAATGTTCGCAATTGTAAAATGTAACGCGATTCTTTCTGGCGTAATTGTTTTTCACGATCTCCTCCTCGTTCTTTCTTTGGGATCGTATCAATGCCATAAAATCTTAATTTCTTCCAGTCACCTTTATGATGGTCCTCCATATGTTTTGCTACAGCATTTGTTCTAATCTTATGTATTGTTGTCCTTACGTGTTCCAAAATTCGCTTCTTTAGTTCAAATATGGTGCTCCCCACATATCTTAGGGGGCACGGACATTCCACAATGTATATTGTGTATTGAGTTTTGCATGTTATTAGTTGATGAATTTGCCATGCTCTGTTGTTAGTCATCTTTATTTCCTTTGTCTGTTTTGCAATTTGGCAAACTTTACACATGTGACATTTCACAAAGCTTTTCGTGTTAAGCCACGTGCCTTCCTTTTTCTTCTCTTTAAAATGGCTATGAATCAAATGATCTTTTAGATTTTTGTCTCTTCTGTACGTCACTATTGGATGTTTCCCCACTATTTGTTTCACTGTATCGTCCAGCTGTAAAATTTTCCAATTTTTTCTTAAAATTCTCGTTATTTCTTTGTTCTCCAGCGAGTAATCTGTTATCAGCCGGATTGGTTCTTTTTCTGTCTCTACAGCTTTTTGTTTCATAGCCAAACATTCATCACGTGATTTACTGTTTGTGCTTTCCCAGCATTTCCGGACTGTCTTGACATTGTAATTTCTTCTCTTGAAACGTTCAATTGTGTTGCTCCCATGTTTCTTCCACTCTTTCACCTCACTGCAAATTCGTCTAATCCTCAAAAATTCCCCATATGGGATACTCGAGATGAGAGATTTCTGATGGAAGCTTGACGCTTCCAAAGTTGCATTAGTTGCTGTACTTTTCCTGTGAAGGGTGGTATGAATCTGGTTGTCTTGAATATATTTCAGTGTCCTGGAAAACTACTCGTTTATTACTTATCTCATAAGTAAATTTCAAGTGTGTTATACTATTATTTAAAATTTCGAAATATTCCTGGAATTCTTCTACTGTGCCGTCCCATGTAATCAATAGGTCATCGATACATCGTTTCCAACTGACTACTTTATTCAGCATTCTGTCATTTCCCACACTCCACGCTACTGCTTTCTCCCAGTATTCCATAGCCAAACAGGCATAGCTTGGACTAAAAGAAAAGCCCATAGCAGTACCATTCCTTTGACGGTAAACTTCTTCACCAAAGAAAAAGATGTTTTTATTGAGGCAGATTATCATTTCCAGGAGCATGATGTTATGTTCACTATATTCCCTATTGCGTTCTTGTAGGAAGAAATTACAAGCCTCCAGGCCAAAATCATTTCCTATAGTGGTATATAAAGATATAACGTCCATCGTTATCAGTAAATATGTCTCTTGCCAAGGAGTATTTTGAATTAACCTTAATAAGTCCGTTGTGTCTTTTATATACGAGCTCAGTTGGGTCTTTTATATACGAGCTCAGTTGGGTCACGTAGGGTATTAAAAAATAGTCAATAAAATTTGCCATGGGTTCTAGTAAAGATCCTTTTGCAGATAAAATTGGTCTGCCTGGTGGTCTTTTGTGATCTTTATGCAATTTCGGTAAGAAATATATTGTTGCTGTTATTGGGTGGGACACTGTGAAATATTTGCGTTCCTCTTCATTAATGAGACCTTATCCAGTCCATTCTTCTAGTTTAGCATCAACCATTTCTTTTATTTCTAATGTTGGATTTTTCTTTAGCTTCTCATAATAAATGTTGTTACGCAATTGACGGTGTGCTTCCAGGACATATGCTCCTTTTTCCAATATAACTACGTTTCCACCCTTATCGGCCATTTTAATTTCAATCTGGGTATCCGTTGTTAGGTTTATCAAAGCGTCTCTCTCCTGTTTTGTCAGGTTCAAAGATAATGTTTGCGTGGGCACCCCCTGGCCATAAATACAGGCTGCTCCAGCCCCATACAAAAATCCAATCCGTTCTTCCATCCCGTCATGGAAGGGGCTCGTGACGCCTTCCACTCCCTTGCAATATCCCGCTTGGCCAGGGTAAATCCAAACACCATAAGATGACGTTTGTATATGTTACCCCCTATGTCCTCCATGATGTGAAGTATAGCTAGCCGCGGCGATCGGGGGAGCTCCCACCCCAACACTTCCGAGAGGCACGCCAACACTCCCTTCCAAAAAGATGCGCAGTGCCATATAGTTTGCAGGAATGTGCCTTCCTCCCTACCACACCGCAGACACTCCGGGGAAGCAATCAGTCCTGCCCGCCACAACCGTGTCCTTGTGAAGTACACCCTGTGGAGGTACTTAAATTGGACCAAACGGAGCCTCATGGCTATTGCTGCACCTCGCGGCGCCGCCAGCACCTCCCTCCAGTCCTCCTCCTCGAGGGCGCCCTCTTCTGCCTCCCAATCCCCCCGAAGTTTGCTCAGTGTGGGGGAACTGTGTTTGACCAGGGATTGATATATCCTGGAGATCTTTTTATCCTGTAGATCCCCCATGAAGACTTTTGCCTCCAGTGGGCTAAAATCGGGAAGCGACTCCAGGCCCACCAAATCAGGCGAGAGGGCGTGCCGGAGCTGGAGATATCTAAAAAATTGCTCTCTGTGCATATGGAACTCCCTCTGTAAATCCTGAAAAGATTTCAGTGTCGTCCCTCTTATTACATCACCCAGTGTTGAAATACCAATATCGTCCCATCCCTTGAAGCCCTGTAGTGCCGCCAATTGGGGCAGGCGCCCATTATGCCACAGGGGGGTCTCCCGTGTCAGGGCTTGCCACCATCCCATACGTCGCAAAGCCTGTCTCCAGATCTGGAACACTACCCGTGTGACCGGTGGCAGCGCACCTCTCAACGACGCCGAGTATAGGAGCGTATGCAGCGCGTGACGCCCATAAGCTGCCTCTCCAGCGCATACGCCGGATCCCCCCGGTCCCCATACCACCATTCATTAAGAACTAGCAGATGCGAAGCTTGGTAGTATGATAGGATGTCCGAGGTCGCCAGCCCTCCACAATATGTGGACAGGAAGCACGTTCGGATAGCCACGCGCACCCTACCCCCTTCCCACAGGAATTGTCCGAGCACCGAGTTCACCTGTCTAAACCAACCGGGCTGGATACGGTATGGGTGTTTCTGTAGCTGATATAGGAGCCGAGGGAGCGCCACCATCTTAAATATTGCTGATCTCCCATACAGAGTCAGGGGCATACGAGACCAAGATTTAATGTCTGAGCGGACGCGCTCCCACACCGGAGCCACATTCCGCTCCCATGAGACCGCTGGCACATCCGTCAGAAACACCCCCAGGTACTTCAGACCCCCCACCGCCAAATGAACTGAGGATGCCCACGCGCCCACTCTTGTGCGCTCTCCCAGCGCCCACAAGGTGGACTTGCGAGGGATTCATAAACAAGCCCGACGTTTCCCCAAAGATTTGCATGATGCGCAGAAGCCGCGGCCCTGTCCTGTCCATATCCGTAAGAAAAAGTAGAACATCATCTGCATATAGCGCAATCCGATCGGACAGACCCGTGGTCCATTCAAATCCCCGGACCTGCGCGTCCATGCGTATCCACCTAGCCAATGGCTCCATAGCCAGAGCGAAGAGGTACGGAGACAAGGGGCACCCCTGCCTCGTACCGCGTCCCAAGGATAAGGTAAGAGAGGACGCCCCGGCCACCCGCACCGCCGCCGTGAGCTCCGTGTAGAGTTATGTAGGAGAGAAAGCGGGGACCCAGATTGATTCTACGTAGCAATGCGAATAGGTAAACCCAGCTGAGGGAGTCAAACGCCCTATCCATATCTGCAAGTAGCAAAGCCGCCGGCTCTCCCGTCATCTGTATGGCTGCCACCGCCACCTGCGCCCTCCGTATGTTATGTCTAGTTGCCCGCTGGGGCATAAAACCCACCTGGTCCGGGTGCACTAATGCGGCGATATGAGGCAAAAGACGATTTGCCAATGCCTTCGCCAATATTTTAGCCTCCACATTTAATAGGGATATGGGGCGATAGGAGGCATGTTGATCCGGGGGCCGACCACCACTTCCGCGTGCCTCCAATCCGCCGGGAGCACCCCCCTTTCCCTGGCCTCTTCCACGACTGCTCGATAATACGGGGCCACTTGCGTACTGTACCGGCAGAAGAATTCACTAGGAAACCCATTGGGTCCCGGTGCCTTACCCGAGTTGAGCTCCCCCAACGCCACCCCCACATCTGTCAAGGGGGCCTCCAACTGGTCCCTCACCTCATCTGACACCCCTAGGGGAGGCAAGTCCACAAGGAACTTATCTATGGTGGCGCCCGGTAAACATTCCCGCGGGGCGTACAATTCTGCAAAATAAGCAGCAGAGCTCTCAGCTAAAGCTGGGGGATCTGTAATCGGCCTCCCTGCAGAGTTCCGTATACCTGGTAGTTCCTGGGCATGGAAGGTACCCTGACAGAGACGGTGCAGCATTTTACTAGACTTGTCCCCCCATTCATATACTCGGCTACGCGTCGCCAGCCAGATCTGACGTGCCTCATCCAACAACAGGGCACCCGATGCCTGCTGCGCATATAGTAATTGCCGCACGTTGTGCTCCCTCCCAGCCCCTAGACACTGACGTTCAAGTGCCTCAACTTTCGCCTCTGCTTGAACCAGTTCCTCCCTACGCTTTCTACGAGCCGCCACACACCAAGATATATCAACTCCACGCAGGGTGGGCTTCATTGCTTCCCACAAACTCGCAGCACTAGCGACCGATCCCTCGTTCTCCGACAGATACCGAGCAATCGCCTCGCTCATGTGAGCCCCATACTCTGCATTTTGCAGGTGCCAGGTGGATAATCTCCAACGAAACTGTTGCTTCCCCCTACCGAGACATATCTCAATGGATACCGGAGAGTGATCCGACAGGCCACGAGGCATAATTTCTGCTGCCACCACCCTATCCACGTCCGCCCGAGGAACAAAGATGTAGTCAATCCTAGAAAGTGAGTGATGAACCGCCGAGAGGTATGTGTATCCCCGCCGATCGCCCTGTTTTCGCCTCCATACATCTATCCAATCCATTCCCATAGCTAGCGAGTGTAGTTTCGTGGGAATACTGCTCCCGGGGTTACCCCCAGTTCTAGTCCTGTCTTTAGTCAGATCCATCACATCGTTCCAGTCCCCACCCACTACGGATACTCCATCCGGCATATCTGCGTGCAGTGTGAGCAGTTTCTCTACCAGGTTCCACTGTAACGGAGGGGGAGCATATACACTGCCCAGGGTTAGGGAATCCTCCCCAATTCTACCCCTGATAAATAGATACTGCCCCTGTGGATCAACCCACTGTCGTATGTGTACATATGGAACCCTACGGTGTATCAGGATCGCCACTCCTCTCGAGCCCCTTGTGAAGCCAGTGTGGAATACCTGCTGAAAGCCATACCGCTGTAAGCATAAGGCCTTTGTTCCCAGCAGATGCGTTTCCTGTAGCATCAAGACATCCGCCCCTGCCCTCTTTGCCTGATGCAGTATCGCCCCACGCTTGATTTTGTCCAGGGCCCCCCTTACGTTCCAACTAATAATCCGGAGACAGCCCGGTTTTAAGTGGCTATCCTGTGGCGTTCCTGTCATAAGATATATATCTCAGCCCAGCAAGCTGAGAATCATGATGGTGCAATGGTAAAGTACAAGTGTCCAGCGAAAGTGCGATCTGAAAACTAAAACAACCCCCTCCCCAACAAACCCCCCTCTGCATACCTCAAAGAACCATGAAGTATCTGTCGCGGCGGGATCGGGCCCCATCCCCAACAGGGGGCTGAGGCCCGCCCCGACCAATGGATCCCCAACTCACAGCCCATATCCGCTAAGTAAGTCCCCCACCCCCACTGTCGTGGCTGAGAGACCCACCCATATCGTATCTCCCCCTAAGTAAACAGCCACCTCGTCCCCACAATGCCCCATCAACATCCTATATTAGGGTTCAAGAGTCTGGCGCCCTGATACAGAGCCCCCCCGAGAGGCGACGCCGCAGGATCGGGAGCGCCCCCGGGAACTGGTCGCCTCCAGTCCTCCACCTACAGTACCCACTCAGGGGTGCAGGGCCTCCCTCCACCAGAGCCTCGAATTGCCCAGCGCAGGGGGGGGGGGGGAAAGCTGCCACCCAGCTCGAGCCACCCGGTCCCTGCCCCCGCGGCCCGCTTCAGCCGCCGATTCCCCACCAGTTCTCCAGAAGGCCGAGGGTGCCCCCAAGCCCGCAGGCCAGTCCCATGTGGTACGCCCGACCGCCGATATGAGAGTCGCGCTGACCCTCATATGAAGATGCTGTCCCCCTCCCGCGGGCCGACTGCACCGCCGACCCCCCAGCAATAAGGTGTTCCGAGGGGGGGGGGGGGGGCAGAAGAGGGGGCCCACACCCCGAGTCAAAGACCTGCGGACCGAGCCTCTGTGCCACCGGACTCCCCTTCAGGCACAGGATCGAAGCCACTCAAACGCTGCCCTTCCGCGGGCGACGGCACCGCCGATCCCCCGCATATGAAAACGAAGTCTACGGGGGGGGCACACCTCCAGGCCCGGGCCCACTAGTCGGAGCGGCGAGCACCAACCCCGCCTGCTGCCCACACCACCGCAGGGCCCAGTCACAGCTCCCCTCTCGCTCCTTACTAGCGCGGCCCGATCTGACTGCCGAGGCTCCGCTTCAGTCCGTGTGCCGGGCTGCCCACCAAATCTCAGGGCTCCCTTCAGCTCACGCGCCGGCCCACCCTGGACCTCCGCTATTGTCCAGGCTAATCCGCGTTGTCGTGCGGCAATGGGCGGGCCCCGCAGGCAGCGCGTCTCTCGGTCGGCTCCGGCTGAGCCAGCTGCAACACCCCGGCTCCACCTCTCCCCACTAGGCCGCTCCCGGTCACCACGCACTCGGTCACCTCAGGATATCGCGGTCTCCCCAATAGTTCTCGGGGCAACTGCAGGGACGATGCGGCTTCAAATCATCCGCTTCTCATCAACGCCATGCACGGGGAAAGAAGGATAACTGTCGGATTATCGGTGGGCTGGACGGAGCTCACTCCGCACACATCCGCCATGTCTGGCTGCCAAGCCACGCACCCGTCACCTTCACATTTTTAAATAAAAAAAATATAAAAAAATAAGAAAGTAAAAAAGGACAAAAACTACATCCCCCAGGAGGCATAGGGGCACATGGAACTGTGGCAGGAAATGACGTAATGTCTTTTTGAATATATGTAAGGGTGTGCCCAGAAGCCAGGTTGATCGTGAGCAAGGAATCACCATATTCCGAAACGCGTAGATCTTGCTTTGCCTAAAAACAGCCATTCTGAAGGAATAATAAAAAGTGCAAAAGAAACAAATGCGAGAGTTCGTCCCATTTGTTTCTCGCCAGCTGGAGAGAACTTTGTATGTGTATATATATATATATATATATATATATATATTTATTTTCATAACTGTTACGATCAGTTTTGTACATATTTTAATGAATTCTTTTTTCTTTCAGCAATTTTTTCTATATATATATATATATATATATATATATCTATATATATATGCAGTATAGCGTTAAAAAACAATTAAAAAATAATCAGTGCAGAGCCCTGGTGACAAAGGGGTCTATCCTAGAAACGCTATATATATAAGGACTGCTTTCTATTCTGATACAAGCATGTGAATCTATGATAGATTCAATACTGGAGAAAAAACGAGAAACTTACCTGTACACTATGGTTCTCCAGTATTATCTTTCATAGATTCACATGCGGCCCGCCCACCTCCCCGTTTCTTCTTTGGTAGACCACGTTTATCTCTGGTTTCATCTTTAGCTTACTCTTGGGCTGTTGGAAATCTGAGGTATGGTGGCTCTGCTGGGGATGGTGTATCTCTGGGCTGGTTGCTGATTGGCTGTGGTTTGGTCCATTTAATGAGGATAGGTGGTTATACAGAGGTTTACTCTCTATGGTTTCCAGGCAGTTTTTTCTTTTACTGCTATGGTTATTCTGTTACCGTGAGACTCCCACCATGACGACGGGGAAGATACAAGCATGTGAATCTATGAAAGATAATACTGGAGAACCATAGTGTACAGGTAAGGAACTAGTTTTTTGTTTATCTCCTGCATCTTGAAACATTAGGCTTAGCATACACTTCAATACATTTACACCTTGTTGCCTTATTCAATATACCTGTCATTAAAAAATTCATGAATGGACTTTAAAGAGTATTTCCCCCTAAACTCCCACCAGCATGTAATTTAAACATTGTGCTAACAAGGCTCATGGGGCCACTACATTCATGCCAACTCCAATGCTTATAATGTAGCATTCTTACTAGCTATCACTTCACTTATGCATATCAGTGAGCTCCATGCATTAGCTGTAGAAGAATAGAGACAAAATTGTGCTCAGAACAAATCCAAAATTTCAGTCCCAAGGTAGTCTCTCCCGTTCATATTAATCAATCAATAGAATTACCTGTTTGCTTTCCGCAACCTGATTTGGTGGCAGAAAGAGCTCTAGTTGCTCTAAACGCCAAAAGAGCTTTAATGTATTATATAGACAGAATCAAAACCTTTAGGAAAACTAGGCAACTATTTATGGCTTTCTCACCTCCTCACATTGGAAATCCAATTTAAAAAAACTGAATTTCTTAGTGAATAGTTAAATGTATTCTTATTTGTTATGCTACATCTAAAAGACTTTTACCTGTTCCCCCTAGGGTTCACTCAACTCTTAAAATAGGAGCCTTATGGCTCTTTATAGGGAACATTCCTATTGCTGACATTTGCAAAGCAGCAACATGATCCATACCACACATTTTCATAAAACATTATTGTGTGGATATTTTAGCAAGTCAACAAGCTAATGTTGGACAATTAGACAACCGCAAACCCCACAGGCTAGCCACTGCTTCTGGAGAGGGACTGCTTTACAGTCTATGCACAGCAGGTGTATCTACAGCTTCACATGCCTCGAAATGGTTGTTACTTACCCTGTAAGTATCTGTTCTTGGCATGTAGTGCTGTACAGTCACAGCTTTACATTACTTGCATGGACACCACATTACTGATACTTAATCTATCTCCATTCTCACCCGCCATCGGCAAAACAATCTAGCAATTGAGTCGATACCCATGCGCAGTATCATGGAGGGAGGTGTCGCACATCCTCATGACTTAATTACTCTTCCAAACAAAACAACTTGCAATCATCTGTGACCAACACTAGATGACGGACTTATGAACAGAATGTGAATCTACAGCACTACATGCTTAGAAGAGGTGCTTACAGGGTAAGTGGCATAATCCTTTACCACCATGCTCCTTCTAGACGAGGCAATATTGCTACAGTGCCACCGTAGTAGCAGTGGTGTACTACATCATTGTAATGTCTTTTTCATTGGAACTAAACTACATAAAAAAAATATTTATATATTTGTTATTGTTCCTTAAATTTATGAAATCACAGTTTTGTGTATGTTTTCATATTTATTTCACCTTTTATTTATAGTTTAACTTAAGCCGTGTTAATTCCTTTAACTACAAATAAAGATAGCAAATTTTTCTCATTGTTAGGTCTAGCTACAACAGCTTTAGTTTTTTTGCCAGAATTCGTGGCATCAATACAAAAAAAAACAAAGATGAGCTGTGGGTCAGCCCTATTAGCCTTTAGTTGCTATGAATGATGAATCGCTTGATAACAATGACAACCACACCCTGTTGGAGTTCTTCCTTTTTAATGTCATGTTATAGATTTGTTGTAGTAGATTTATGAATTCACAGTGGGCACATTTGATCAAAAGACAAAGAAGCTCCTCTATTGTAAAATCTTAGCCATACTTCGAGACCCCAGCCTCTGAACAGTCTTGCCCTGGTCACTGTTGTGGAGATGAATTGATCCAGTGCAGCTGGCCGTTTCACTGTAGTCAGATGCTCTCTGTTGATTGCTTTAGTTTAGGATATTCAGGTTGACTTGCATTAATACGTTTGTAGTTCTTGCCCGTTCTCCCTTCTTGGCCCCATCATTAGTTCCACTACTTCTTTTTTCACTTTGACGACTACCTTGAAGTGCTGGGAAATCCTTCACCCTAGCAAATTCATAATCAATCCTACAGCCTTTACAGTATGAACAGGAATGCAGTACCACAAGCAGTTACTAAGTGGTGTTCTGTGACTTACCACTGTTGCAAATGCATGGGTATGCTACAATAGTCCCTGATAGGTGGTATTCGGGCTGATTATATTTTAGACTTTTAAGGCTGCAGCACTAAATCGCTATACTAGGTGACATTCGCAGCCTGAAATTATTGCTGCATTATAGTATGTTAGTTCCAAGGGTTACTAGATAGTTTGTCTTATAAGTAATTTTGACTGAAAATGAGGACAAAATAAAGACACCAAACTAGTCTGTATTCAAAAGATATTCATTTAATTCAAACATAGTCTCAGCTAACTTTTCATCATTCACATCTAGGTCAAATAAAGATTATTGTGTTAAAAAAACGCAAATAAATCAGAAATGAGTTAAAGTATCAATGGTACTAGTTAGTGTTTGCAGAGCGTGCTTGTGCAGCTTAACAGATCAAGCACAGATTCTTAATTCCCTTACACAATTCCTCTGCCATTCTGCATCCCCATGAACAATTCCTCTGCCATTGGATCCTGTTTAGCCCCTACCTACCTAACTCTACCGCTTTGAAAGTCCCTACAATAGTTACGCTACTCCTACCTTCATTTACACCACAATCAACAGTAGGTTAGGCCAGCCTCCAAATTAGCACAAGCTTCATCATTTGCATAGTAGTCACTCGTTGAACAAGATTGAACTTCTACAAACTGTTAGTAGGTGATGTTTTATAAACTCCATGGATAAGCAAGTAAGAAGGGTGCTGTAAGACTAGGTGGCACTCTGCAGCATTGCTGGATTTCAAAGATGTAGTACCACAGTCCTTTGCTAGGTAGAACCCTGGCTTGCAAATTCTCCGAACTTCAGAGCTGCATCAGCACATACCTTTACCTGCAATCATTGCAGCATTAAAATGATGGTAGAAATGGGAGCCTTTTACCAGTTGGAGTCCACATAACACTCTTCTGCGGCTAATCTGATCCAGCACTCATGCCAAGTCTGCTAATCTGCATTTGCTAGCCAGTACTTTCTTAGGTCTCGCCTAGACAGCGCATGCGCTGTCGCAAGACCTATAGTAAACACAAATATGGGGGGGGTAATTTCTCCTGTCTCTTGCCATTGGTTGATTCTGGCATTGGTCTTCTTATGTGGCTTATGGTTGGCTTTTCATCCATTATGTCACTTCCGTTTTGCGGGATGCAGCACCGACCAACTACAGTTTAGTTCCGCTGCTGGCTGTTAACTATTCATTTAGGGACTACTTTTTTGTTTATTGAGCTTCTGCAGTCACTACGACGTGCCTTGCTTACATTCGGCACGCCACATCCACTTTAATTTTCAAAGCAGTTGGGACAATGGCGGCCTTTGTTGGTATCTAAGTTATTTCCCGGTGAGCCGTGGATACATCTCAGTCCGCGCGGGGCTGAGCTGGGCTCGTGCAGTCCCGCGCCTCATTGGTATCATATTCCACTGATGCCTCCTGTGATAAGGCGATCCGGAAGCAGGCATCCATCCTTCCCGACTGCTGCAGACTTTGTGCGCCGCACGGATCTCTCCTGTGCTGCAAGTACTAATGAAGAGCTCTTCCCTTCTTCTTTCCCTTTCTTCATTCGCTACCTCCTGTCTTCTGCCCTTCATCCTGTGCATCGATGCTGCTCATTTTCCCTGCTCCCACTTCCGTTTCTCTGCCCCGGTTCCTCCTATTGCTTTCCCAATTACTCACCCATTACTATCTTGTTTCCTTCCTCCTTTTCACCGTCGCTGCTCTGCTATTTCCTCAGTCCTCTTTTTCTGGTTTCCTTCCTCCCTCCCTTCCTCATTTTGCTCTCCCTACTTCCTTCCCTGTTTCCGTCCTCGCTCCCAAACCTAGGTTTTGCCCTTGCCAGCTGCCTTTGATACTGTCGACCTCCAGGCTTTTAAACACACACACACGGGGGCAGCAGGCTTCAATGGCAAAACCATGGACTGTTTAACATTATTCATAAACAATAGATCGTATCTGCCATCGTGGACTGGTAAATGAACACTGCCTCGCTCTCTCTAAAAGAAGTGCTTCGAAGTACTCCCACTGCTCTGAGTGTGTTCAGCCGCAGCGCCACTTGTGCACAGTGCACTTGTGGTATTCTCTAGTGGCAGAGACACCTCCCCACACACACACACACACACTACAGAACGATATTTACTACCGCATTGTCTGATTGAATGTGTCGTGTTCGTATTTTGTTTTGGTTTCACACACACATATCACGCAGCCTTCGAAAATAGTGTGATACTGTGTGCGTGAGTTACTGATTTCCCAAGCTTGACTCTAGGGTTTAGGTTGAACATCATTTCCTTGCTAATTGGGAATCCCGAGCACGACATGCCATCTCTGTAGCTCCTTGGCTAAGAGTGTGCCCAGTGCACGCTTCACAGGGCTATTGGTCACTGGATATAAGACGGCCGTTTCAAGGGATCTAATTTGATGTGCCGTTACTCCTGGAAGGTTATGTGAGTGTGAACTGCTATGGTAGCCCTGCAAACTCGTTTATTACGGCTGGCTCCTTAAAGCCCAAAATATCACTTGTGAAAAATAACCAAGGGCAATGTGCGCCAATGTATGCTTTTGCGCAGAGTGGGGCGGGGCCGTTTGTAAAATACATTTGGAAAACCCCTGCTATCAGCTACTCGAGTGAGCCACCCCTGCCTCCGTTGATAATTTGTCAGGGCGTGGCCCCTGAATGTATTCGCCGAATGGCTATTAAATTATAAACATTATTTGCTGTGTGAAAGCCATATTATTGCGTAATCTACATACTACACATAAAGGTGTTATTTTGGTGTAAATTGTAATACCTTAGTATTAATAATGTAATACATTATCTTAGTTTCCTCTGGCCTGAGGCTCGGTACTTTTAGGGATTTCGAAAACTGAGTAAAAGCAAAGCACAGCACGAATTCGCTCTAAATTGTTTTCTGCAAACAAGACAGAATATTTTCGATTGTAAGAGGGCGTTTTTAAAATACATTATGGCGACTTTGCCCAAACCCTTGGCTGCTTTCCAGGACTTTAAATATAGAAACAACAGAAAGCACAGACTACACTTTCTGTGACATTCGCAAGCTTGATAATAACAAGCATTTGCAATGCAACAGGTCTCGCATTTACGCATGTTTGAGCTATTGGCATTGTAAACGCCAATTCCTTGTATTTATGTTTTAGTTTTTAAAACATAAATAAAAGGCATTGTCATTTACAATACTAATAGCTTAAACGTGCATAAATGCGAGACCTATTGCATTGCAAATGCTTGTTGTATTTACTGTTAGATCCTCAGTAGATGCTGTGCTTACACTTTAGGGAAGCTCTGGCCAAATAGAGGGGTTTAGCCGTTGGGGTGCCTTAGAATGTGGAGATGCCCAATTAGTCATGGCTCCTTACCCCCTCCCGCTTACTCGTCTACAAACAGCCACAAGCTGACATGTTTTCTTTTTAATGTACTGTGTTGGATCCTCTTTGACTGCTGCACCTATACTTAAGTGTAGCTCTGTCCTGGTTGAGGGATTCAGCGCTTTGTCCTGAGAAAAACACCTGATATTTCACTTAACCTCCACAACATTAATCAGCTTTATCATGTTTTTCTTTGTCCAGAAGTAAAATAAAAATGGAAGGCTTTAGTGCTTATTTATAGTGGATTGGACCCCAGGAAGCCTAGAACTCAATGGAACTAGATGATCAATTTGGCATGTCTTTTGCAGTAATGTTTGTCGAGCCCTTGCTGAGTAATTGCCCAGAAATTAATGCTTTTAAGGTCATAGCACATAAGCACCAAACAGTGTTCGGCAATCCGGAGGGTTGTTGACTTTACTCTTACCAAATTTCTAAGCTCCTTGGTAATTTAGCTGTGAATTGTTTGTGCCTTAGGGTATACGGGTGTTTAGATGATGTGTTTAGGCCTCCCAATTTGTACAAGATAAGGTCATGTTTTTTAGCCTTTGTGTGTGCCACCATTATACTGAGTATCAACCTTGTACCCAACCAGCCTGCCCATCGACTTAATTCATGTTTAATTCATGTTTATCAGTCTCCCCATCTCCCTTGGAGTGTGCATCAACTCTGTGCCCTATTCCCACCCTACCATCATCTTCCCCCTGAACTGCAAACAACTCACAAGCCTCCCTCCCATGGAATTCGCCAACCTAATTTTTATGAACTTTAACACCACCTTTTATCCCTCCGTTCCCAGTGCCCCTAACCTTCATCTCCGTCCCAGCCCTCTGGCCTACAGTCCCCAGTTCCCCAAAAGTAGATGTTAAGTCGGTTGTGTGCTATTGGATATTAGGTTTCCAATCCTCAGGCTGCATTAGTTTACTCTCCCATAAGTTCTTCGTGTCGTGCATCTTCACCAGTTGACCTAGCAGGATGGCCTCTTCTCTACGGATGGTATCAGTTGAAAGTTTGGACCCTCTCTACTCCACCACCACTATCAGCCACCTCCCCCTTTGTGGGAATTATTCTTGTATCTGCAGCTGGGCTTTCTGCTGGCATGCCCATGTTCTGTTTGGCATCCGCGATGCTCTGGATTTCCTTGGCCAGCGAGAGAAACCTAACTTGATGTAGTTTGTTCGGTTCAAATAATATATGGAGCAGGTGACCCTACTAATATGTTGTGTTATTAACTCTCAAAAAGTCAGTAATCGTGTGGAACGAACTGCCCTTTTTGGAGTGTGTAAGTGAGTCCTGTTAGTGTGTTCATGGTGGCATTTATGATTCCTGTAATTGTGAAAGCTGCACTCTGTGGATCCCTTCTAACGCCATTCAGTCTGAATAATTTAGTTCCAATAACTGCTGGATCATGTGTTGAACAAACACCTCCAGTTCTCTGTCCTCTCCTCTCCCAAAGGCTCCTCAAGTGAAATTTGGCTTGTTGGGGCCTGTTCTCCAGGTTCTTGAAATTCTCACGGAGGACGTTCGTGCTGCATGCAGCCATTAATAGTGGATTTCTACAATTGGAACACACTGTCTTCTAAATCTTGGAATTCTTTCTTGACATCTTGTAAGTCTTACTCCGAGATCTGTCCAAACGGATTGAAAGTCTCTGTAAGGTGGCTAAGCAGCTTACACATGAAGTCTTTTGCTACAAACGAGGAGTGACCTACCTCTGTGATGCATCTGTGTGGATGTACTTTTTCCCACAATCTCTACTCCATGTAAGTTCGCCGGTTGGAGACTTTGAGTTGCTGCACCATGTTTTATGCCTACTACAGCTGTATTCTGAAGGTCAGTGGCTATTACCCCTGTTGTTCTGCTTCTCCGGTGGCAATTGATCTTCAAGAGTGGACTGCCATCTTGTTGCTCACTCTGTGGCCCAGTCGTCACACATGCACATCTAGCTAATCCAACCCATCCATATTGATTTCCTGTCCAGCAGTGAGATTCTGCACTCTGTCCTGACTTCAGAGTGCTGCAGTTTGCATTTTTTATCTTTGGTATTGGGCGGGGGATGGGCAATACATGGCTGTGGTGGAGGTGAGCTCTGCAACATCTAAGTCTCCGGTGGCCAAGGCCACATCCCCCAAAAGTACTGGTTTAAAAAAGAAGTGGAATTATGTGGTGCAAATATGATTATAGCGCCATTTGAATAGCGTTTCCCGGCAGTGTTCCATTCGTGCTGCCCCAGGAAAGCTTAGTATGAATGGAGAGGGTTTTGACAGAAGAGAGAGAGAGACACTTTGAGGCTCTGTTTAATAACTACTAAAAACTGTAAATGAGAGCCTCAGAGTAAGATGAGAAACTGGTTGGTCCTAGCTTTGGCTTTCGTAATCATTTCGGCCACGCAGGGCGTTGTAGTGAAGGGACAGACATAGGACAGCGGGCAGATGCTAAGCCTGCGGGACCCTGAGGAACAGCCACCTCTTGTGAAGCTTATACTTGCAGAATATAATTACGGCTACTCACTGGTAACAGAAGCACTCTTGCCTGCATACACCATGCTCTGCCAATGGCCATTGCCAAGCAGTCTCCGAACCCTACCTAACGTCCTGCACTTTACTTTCTCTATTCACAGCGGGCAACATAGCTTTCATCTGTGCACAATGCTTATCTGCTGTGCAGTCTGTAATAAAGCGCTGCAAATAGTCTCCCTCCTCCTCCATTCCAGAAAGGCATTTCCGATTCCTGACCCATTTGCCGTTGTTGTAATAGCATTGCAAGAGATTCCTTAGTAACAATGAAGTGCTACTACAGCAAAATCAATAAACTTTTTTATGAGATTCACAAGTTCTTTTGAATCGCCAAAATTAATGAGTTCTTTTTGGTTAATTTGTTTTGAAGAATTACACTTTTTCAAGTGTTCTGTTCTTTTCTATTATTTCATAGGCTTGAAAAAAAGCTTGCAGTCCCTCCGGGAAGAGATCAAGAATTTAGCCAAAGGAATCCGTGGCACTTTACAAAGTAAGTGGGTGTCGACAGGCACTACCATATAACTGCATAACCTACTGCTTGACATGCATTGTTACAGACAAGTACTCCATACAGACTTATGTCTACTATCCTCTGTGACTCTCACATTCTGTTGTCTTCAGGTATGGAGCCAAGTAAAGAGGAAGTGCAAAGTGGGCAGTATGACGTCAACCTGCGGATACGCAGGACACAGGTATATTGGGTTATTCGCTTAAATGTATTGTCTTGAATTGGATGGGTGCGTGGTGTAGTGGGGCTCAGATTGATCATTGGAAAACCGAGATATAACAAAGGAGAGGGGGAGTTTCCTTACGTTCTCAGAGGAGAGATGCATGAATATCTGTGGGGCCTTAAGCAGAAAAGTAAACTTCGGTCTGAGATGTGGGTGTCTATAGGGCTTGAAGTGCGAGGAATAGAGTTGCTTATAATGGAAAGCCAGAAAAGTCTGAGCCAGAGTTCAGCCTCTTGATTTGAGCAGAAGCTTTCACAGTTTAGACCTGAAACCAACATGAGTTAGCAATGGATCTATAGGTGACCAAGCTGTAAATAACGGATGCGGGAACATTAATTTTGTTATACTTTAAAATATGCTTTCACTTTAACTCAGTTAAGTATGTGATGGGTAAATGCAAGGATGCTATCGAGAGGTGTCTGAGTGAAATTGCTAGCCCAGATAGTATTTTAAACTCTTTTAAGGAGATTTCTAGTACAATCTAGGCATCTCTCCTTAGAAAGAAAAGGGGCTCTAGGAAGTCTAATGGTTGGTTCGACTCCAGGTGTACACAATCATATTCTATCATGAAAAAAGTGTTGCACACAATACCAAGAAATCAAAATGATATAAGACACGCTAGAGGGGAATATAGGAAAGCTATTAGGGACAGGAAAGCTACACTGAAGAGAGATGCTTGGGAAGCCTTACACGAAGCCTCATTGCTAGGTGATGCCCAGGCCTTTTGGAAGGCGGTTAAGGCGCCTTTCCTCATAAGTGATCCTGGCCCTTCCATTGAAGTCTCCATTACTGGTGACCAATGGATTTGCCATTTTTCAGCAGTTTATAAAGGTGAAGGAAATCCGGATATCTTGTATAATAATGAATATGAGAAACAGCAGTTGATCTCTCTTCCTGCGGTTGTGAATCTAGATTTCACTCTGGATGAAATAGAGCGGGCTCTCTCTTCTAGCCAGGGAGGCAAAGCTCCGGGCCCCGATGGGGCCCCATCATTCTTCAGGTGTTGTCTACAAGTTGTAACTCGGCTTTCTTACCCACCTGGGTGGAATCAACCATCGTGCCTATTTTTAAGAAGGGGGACAAGCAAGATCCAGGCTGTTATAGGCCTATCTCTTTGTAGGACGCTATAACTAAAATTGTGGGCCGTGTCATTTTGGAACGTCTTCAGGACTGGGCGGAGGTAAACTCTGTCCTGTCAGACCTCCAATACGGTTTCCGTGCAGGCTTGGGCACTGTTGAACAGGGTCTTAATCTGTCATTACTGATTGGGAAATACACAAGGGCAAAAAATAAAAAGGGGAATCTGTTTTTAGTATTTGTGGATCTAACAGCCACTTTCAACTGTGTGATCCACAGTAAACTCTGGGCCATTTTAGAAAAATTGGGGGTAGAAGATAGGATTATTTATTATCTTAAAAGATTTTCTAATGAAGGTACGGCCCGAGTCCGCTGTGGGGTTAATGGGGAACGGTCAGGCGCTTTTTCGATAAATAGTGGTGTTAGGCAGGGTTGTGTTTTGGCCCCTTTCCTTTTTAATCTTTACATTAATGGTTTGGAAGGGGCCCTACTTAAAAATAACGACGACTGTCCTTCTCCTGGCTGGGAGACCCATCCCAGCACTCTTATACGCAGATGATGCAGTTCTGATGTCCCGAACGCAGGTGGGCCTTCAGAGGCTGCAGGACAGCTTCACGAATTTTATGAAGAATTTAGGCTTGAGAGTAAATACGTCTAAAAAGTACTCTGTGCACTGTGGGCGTAGGATAAAGAAATGTAATACAATGTTTGTTGCAGGACAAAAGATCGAAGCTACTGCCAAATTCTCTTATCTGGGGATTCTTTTCAGGCACGGTGACGCATGGGCGCAAGCGATTGACGCCAAGAAACTGGCTTTTCTTAGAGCCACCACTGCCTTTATTAACTTTGCTAAAAGATTGGGTAAAAGACCACCGGTGGAACTTATAAAAATATATAAGGCCAAGTGTGTCTCATTAGCCTCCTATGGAGCAGGGCTCTGGGGGCTAGCAGATGTGAAAAAAATTCAGCATGTTGAGAACTCATTTCTCAAATACCTTCTATCAGTCCCAAGTAGTAGTACTTCTACCGTATGTCACGCAGAACTGGGGCTTACCTTTATCTCTGATTTAATTAAGCTAGAGCCTATCCTTCTATGGCATAGGCTCTGGATTAAGGAAGAGGCAAAATTGAATCGGGAGATTATTTTAGATTTTTGTAAACTTGATGGTTTTTGAACATCCCCTGGATTGCGTATGTACGTAACTTCTTAAATGACCTTGGTCGTTTGGAGAATTTTAATAACCCGAGTTCACTTGGGACTATTTCAAGGAAGGACTTGAGAAGAGAAGGGCCACTGCTTTTGGAAAGCCACAGAATGACAAATGATTTATTAAACCGACTGTCCTCCAAAATCAGATGATTTTAACCACATTTAAAATTCAACCTTATCTAACCTTTGTACCTGGTGTATACGATAGATTCATTTTAACAAGATTTAGACTGGTGTTTTTTCACAGACTAGTGTCATTACCAAAGATGAATGATTGGTCGAGAAACCTTCAGCAACAATTCATGTTCTATTCTTCTGTAAATTGTATACCCACTTAAGAAAACTGTACATAGTGCCCGTTTAAAAAAATGTTTGGTCTCCGCCAATGTCAACCAGCTTTTCAGGCGCTGCAATATCTTGACAATGAGCATAGTGTTTTTAGAATCGTGATCTTTTTAAAACAAAGTTTTTTTCTATCGGAAGCTTATGCATGTTTAATTGATTTTTAGCCTCATATTTATGTCCCTTTATATGTACTGAGGACTGTGTTATAATAATTATGAAATTTTTATTGTTTTAATTAATTTTCACCTACTGTACATATTTTTTTTCTTATGTGCTTTTATAATTGAATAACATATCAATCGAATAAAGCTTCTGTGACTCTGACTCATCTGTTTATAAGGAATCCAGGCTTGGCTCTTTGTAACAAAACATTCTATTACTACCTTAGACAACAATATTTATTACCATTTTTACCTACCTTTGGTTTTAGATCTTATACAGAATTGTTTGCATTATCTCCATATTTTAGCTGACAAGCATTGTTGTCTTCTTGTCATTAGCTTTGTATCTCGAGCTCTGAGAGTCATAAAAAGATCGAAGGATTGATGTCTTTTTTAACTAATCATGATATTTTGTTATTATGCTTTGTATTTATCATTAATATTTTATCGATTTTATATTGTACAGTTTTATCTTTGTTCAGTATTATCAATACTATTTAGCTGTGATGTAATATCTTTTATGGGTTTTTATCCGAATAAAGCATTTTGGCTGACTGACTGAAACATTCAGATGTAGCTGAGATAGATGTTTAACTGAAGCTATTGTTTGCTTGCCCACCTCCAGTAGTATGTCCTTATGGAGATCAATATTCTCTCAAAACAATTCTGGTAATTGTGACAAGGACAAATTGGGGAAGGTCACCATTTAAAAAGAAAGGCTGTTGGCTGCCTTCTCTTTTGTTTTCCTCTGTGTGATTTGTCTGCAATACCATCCATGTTTCCCATGTGCTGTTATATAGTAATTTTCACTTTTTAATAAAATTAAACTCTTTTCTACTTTCCTTCTAGTTTTTGTGTCTATTAGTTTTTGCTACAACGCTTTTGAAAATACAACTACTCCGAATAACTTGATGCACCTCTGGTGCTCCCTTCACATCTTATGTTGACTAAGCAATAACTTTTAGCTTTCCTGGAATCCTGTTCTCCCTGTGACTACTCTTTCTGTCCCTTGCAGCATGGCATTCTTTCACAGCAGTTCATAGAAACCATCAACAAGTGCAATGTTGCACAGTCGCATTACCGGGACAGGAACGTGAAGCGCATCCACCGTCAGCTGGAAATCAGTAAGTGCCCCATCATGAACATTCACTTTCCCACTCAGTTACCCAAAGCTCCTAACTAGTCTGATGTTGTCTTCCTGTAAGAAAAAATGAGAGGCGAATACGTCAACTTAGAAAAGCTCTCTAGATATGTCTGGCAGAGTATCTTTAACAACACTGCATACCATGAGCTTTTGCCATGGCAACGTGATATCGTTACATAAGCCAGAAATATGAATATATGAAGAGTGTCAAAGTAACCAGACAAAAACCAAACCATTTGGAACATTTTCAACATTGTGGGTTTGCCCAGGCTACCAAATGGCAATTAAAGGAGTGTCATCTCCTTTTGAAACCAGAATGGGTAAGATGGTTGTCCACTTCCTGGCTTTTGCATAGAAAATCAGAATAAGATTCTGCAGAACATCCCCAGAGTCCTCTTGAGAACATGTAGAGTGCGCTGAAGAGTGCCTAGCAGCATCCACACCTAAAATAGAGTACCCCTATTAACCTGCTGGTGTTGATGATTTACTTTTTTTCCCCTTCTGTGCGTCTTGGACAAAAGGCCTTGTGCGAAAATCCCCCCTCAAATCGGATAAGTACGAGTGTGTTGACTACGATTTGTGTATCTTAATGAAAAAAGTCCTTGTTGTCATCCAGAGCAACGTGCTGTTTAAAACTTCTATTCAGATGATAGACTTTCCCTGAAAGGTCATTTAGCTATTTAGGCCTATATTGGGGTACATAACATTGCCTTTGGCTATCTTGAGAGAGCAGAACACAAATGCCAGCACCTTCTCTCCGTTTTCTACCTGAACAAGTACAGCATTCAAGCCCAGTATACTGCATTCACACATCAAAATGCCCCAATGTATTCATTTCTCACATTTCCTTTTGACCCCGTTGTAAGTCGCTTGGCAATCAACAGTCTAGTCATATTTCTATCTTATTTATCAGTGATCTTGTTGAATGTACTAAGCTGGCAAAATTTCAAAATATTATTCGACTAAGCCTAGGAAGGAAAATAATTGGTGCGTGTTTTTCGGTACAGGTCGCTTGTGCTGCAGCCCTTAGAGGCCTTCCCTGGCCACAGTGCCCTTGGTACCCATGGTATCTTTTACAAGGGACTTACATGTGGCCATAGAGGTGCCAATTGGGAATACAAAGATACAGTTTTGGGGAAAAAACACAGGCCCTGGGAACCTGATTGGGAAGGACCCAGGGCACATCAAGTCAAAGTGGATCAGTAATCTGGCAAAAAGTAGGGGATTACTGCAACAGAAACCCATTTTCCTACAGTAAGTGCATGAAAATTTACAGGAAGTGGAATAGAACTGCTCCCTCAGTGTTGTGTGGTGCAACAAGGCAGCATTGTGTGGTCGCAGTGGAGCAGCAACGAGAGGATGAAGGTTCCTAACACTGGCCTTTGGCATGCCCGCTGCAAGTCTCCACTGCGCTTCTATGCTGCAGCCAGCATTAACTAGGTCCTGCAGGAGTGATCTCACTTCCTGTGCATATAAATGATGGTTAATCCAGTAATGTCACTTGTGGCTGAGATAAGTTACTGTATCCACCCAGAACTGGCATTCTTCGCTTTTGACAGTTAACCTACATTTCTTAATTCTCTCCATTACCTCCATCGATACCTTTCTTTCTCCAAAAGCGAGACCAACATTGCTTGTTGAGGTGCATTGTAGTTCACCGTGACACCAAGGTCATGCTGATGTTTCTAGCCCAAGAGTTTGTCACCCCACTTGACCATGTACACTTTTCACACTGTTTCCATTTCTTTGAAGCTGATTTTTATACAAGTAAAATCTGTTAAGTCTATTTTAGTTTAGACATACCCATTGTGATTGATGTCCGGCTGAAGTAGCTCATTGTTGTAATTTTCGTTTTTATTTGATTCTCCTATGAAAGTGCAAGAAGATCCCAAATCATCAAGTACTGTTAAAACTTTGTAACCAACCGCTATCTCACGTCTTGTTAACTAGTACACCGTGATCACATTATTCAGCGTTCTTTTGCCCAACAGAGAACTGTAGAACAAATGTACGCCTACGTTCTTATAGTACTGCCATTTGTTTTATCTTTTCACTTTTACACATGCTTCTGTAATTGCCTGTTCTCCCACACTTTCTGCACATGGAATGTTTCGTAAAGCAACACGTTTTATTGTAAATTGTGCAGTGTGTCCACATCCAAACTTGCAATCATTTTTTTTCCTGATTCTATACTATTTTTTACTACCCTAGTCTTTTCTTCTACACTCATGCCTTTAACCCTAGCTACTTTTCCCTCTGCGCTACTCTTATTTGTTACCTCCTGTGCCTCTTATAAATCGGCTTTCTTTGCCATCTACTGGGATTGTTAGTACATTGTTAAGAGTTTTTGACTTTTTATTCGGGGCAGTACCAAATCTCCATATTAGATTTTTTTGCCCATTTGGTCGGTGAAGCAAGATATTTTCCCACTCTCTCGGTTTTTCATTGCTGTTGAACAAAACATTTATCTATTTCTAAAACTACATTGATGTATGACCCTAAATCACTTTCCAGCGTTATGCCAGACCTTTCACATTACCTACTGCTATTTCTGCTATACTTGGATAGATATTTCTTTCTTCAATGCCCAGATTATGTCAGAACTTCTTGCTTTGTTGCAGGTGAAAGGTTAACACCACAAATGATGCTAAGATATGAGTCAAGTACTATTTTTTCATTTTTGAAATAGTGGTGGCTGTGACTTATGACAGCAGCCATACTTTGTCAGTTCACAACACACAAAACTAAGAACTTAAGCTTAGAAGGAATTCTAATCTAACAAACTAAAATAAACAATTGTTCTGTAAGAGCTAAATTGTCTTAGTCACCGTCAAATACCACAAAGACTTCAGATAGGAGCACGTGTAAGGTTTTGCAAGTCAGTTAAAAGATGGTAGGCTTCTTCAAAAAGTATTTAAGGCTTAGTTCCCATTGATTCTCCTCAATACATTCGTCTTAATATAATTGTTTACCCTTGTAAAAAAAACTGCCCGTCGCCTTTGTGAGCTACCCCAGCCATTTGCTGCTTCCAGCAGCTGGCCCCTACCGGTTCTGACCCCCCAATTTGGGCAGGAAAACCAAGTGAGGAAGGGAGGTGTTTCCACCTTTGCCAACTCCACCACTCAGGTGGGGGAGGAGAGGCGAAGCACAACTCGCAGTCCCCACCATCTTGCAGATGGGGGGACCCAGCCAACCAGAGAGAGGCATATGCCCCCCTCCCACTGGAGGGTGGCATAATAGGGGGTGTGGCCAGCCTAAGGAAGGGACCAATTGGTCCCTAACTTTACTTACCTGCAAAGCCCCTAAATCTAGTATTTAGGGGCAACCCTAATCCTTGCCTCCTCAGAAGAACCGACCAGAAGAAGAGAAGGAGGACCGAAGAAGCAGTGCTGAACTAAGAGGAGGAGGACGCTCACTATCTTGGCCCCAACCCTACCGGCCTGTCCCCAACTTGAACCTGCTCCAGGGAAATCCCGGTGTGTTCTGCAGCCAGCAGCCCTCAAGAACCCGAAGGACCTGCCCTGTCTTCCAAAACCAAGACTTTGTCTCCAGTGAGCACCGGATTTGCTCAACAACAGACTCTGGCTCTGGCCAAATCCGCGAGTCTGCACCACTCTGCACCCGACGCACACTGCCTGAGTTTGAGTGGCCCAACTCCACGAGGAGGTCTTCTTGGTGATCCTGACCTGAGGTCTGGTCATCTCTGACCTGCCTCAAATCTCCAATTAACACCTGCAGCCCCTTTCTGGAGGATCCCCCTGACCGCAGCTGGAGCTAGTATGAAAACCCGATGCCTCAAGACACCCCTGCACCCAACGTCCCACAGCCTTGGGTGGCCCAAACGACGGTGTCCCAGCATCCCCAGGCATCCCAACTTACCACTCCAACCGGTGGTCAGCTCCAGAAGATCTTTGTCCCCGAGCCTGCAGTGTTTGCTGCAACTGAAGAATCCCCATTGAAATCAACAGGGCAACCAACGCCAAAACAGCACCCTGCACCCAGCCGCCCCTGCGCCGCTGCCGGTGTACTTTAGGTGCTAATTTGGATCCCCCTGTGCCCTGAGCCCAACACCAGGAGCTTTGCTCCCACAACCTTATGGCCTGCTCATGAGCAGCCAGAAACTGGAGGACCCCTATCCCCGTTGGATAACATTGGGCCTCAGCACCGGCTGCCCTTGTACCGCTGAGGGTGTTCTGAGAGTGCATCCTTGACCCTGGGGGAACCCTAGTTCTAACCCCAGAATGACAACTCACTCAAATAACTACTTACTTGTAAACCAATAACTCAATTTCCTCCCATAGGATTGCATTGACTGCTTTCTTGAAAATTCAAATTGTTCTAAGTATGGAGTTGGTTTGTATGAAAACTTGAAAAACTGCAAATGTACTAAAAGTGAATTACTTACCTTATGTCTAGGAGATGTCTCAGTGTGATATCTAGGCATATCACACTGATTAGCATAAGTAACTTAAAAAGTAATCTAAAAAGTAACATGTGCAGTAATCTGTAAAGTAACCGAAAAGTAATCTCGAATTGTTGACTTACCTGCAAATCAACCAACTGCATTTGAACCGGCACAAATAACTACTTACTTGTAAACTGATAACTCAATTTTCTCCCATAGGATTGCATTGACTGCTTTCTTGAAAATTGTTTTAAGTGTGGAGTTGGTTTGTATGAAAACTTGAAAAACTGCATATGTACTAAAATGAATTACTTACCTTTTGTCTAGGAGATGTCTCAGTGTGATATCTAGGCATATCACACTGATTAGCATAAGTAACTTAAAAAGTAATCTAAAAAGTAACGTGCACAGTAAAGTAACTGAAAAGTAATCTCGAATTGTTAACTTATCTGTTATTCAACCAACTGCATTTGAACTGGCATTCAACTGTAAATCACTGCATAAGATTTTGCAAACTATTATTTCACTTCCCTTCTAGAAATAAAATAACGAAATCATATTTTTTATACATACAAATTGGTCTGAGTTCAATCTTCAAGTGTGTGACATCATTTGCTGCCTGAGTGTGTACAACAAATGCTTAGCACTACCCTCTGATAAAGCCTTACTGCTCGCCCACACTACCACAACTAGAGAGTAAGGTGCCAACTACTTTTACCTCTGCCTACCTTTGGACTCTGTGCACACTATACCTCATTTTGGTATAGTATATACAGAGCCAGCTTCCTACAACCCTTTTTAATGTTTTCCCTAATGTATTAGTGCCTAGTTTGCTTTTCCTAGGAAGCAATTGCTGTTCTTATTTCAAATAGTTTATTCCACTTCCACGTGCAGTAGCGCTTTTCTGCATTGAATCTAAACAGTGGAGTTTTATCTCCCCAAGTATCGTACTGGATAGATTGACTCCTAAAATGTCCGCCACCTCTATTCTAACCTCCCACCGTACGTACAAGTCACTGGTTATGGTGATATTATATGAGCTTGCTCTAGAAACTTCAAGTGAAGCCCCCGCTAACTCTACTCACCAGAATATTCAAATTCTCATCACGTGCTTCTGTGCGGTAGCCACCTTCCATTAAAAGCCCTAATGCTATAGTGCTAACTGTACACTCCGAGTGCTTGGTTTATGGATGCAACAGTGAATAATATATGAGGGTTACATTGCAAAGTATGTGAAAAGATTTCAAGGAAATTAAGTGCACGATAAGGTAAAGTGGATTTTAACTTACCATGTGTCCAAACATCACAAAATCATGAGTTCTAACTTGGGAAGTTGCATAAAACAGCCAAGGGCTCTTTGAGAGCACATAAGCATCTGTTGCACTAACAAACTGTGGGTAATGAATGCCCCGCTGCAGCAAATGACGGCAAGGAGAAGTATGCAATGATGCCCAGATATCCTGGAACAGAGGTGGACAGGCAATGCAATCTGCTTTTTTAATGGAATCCACAAACTATGGTAACAAGTGGAATCAGGTGTACAAAGAGAGCAGACGCAAGACGGAATTTCTTTGGTAATTTCGAGATCAAACCTGGATCATGCATTTAATGAAAAAGACTTGGGGTCTCTAGGTACAATTTTAGTTTCTTCACATTTTCTTTCCGTGTGCCTTATCTGATCCGTGCCAAAGCTTACAGGCATGTATCCTTGGAATCAGTTTTTTGGCAGTTTAGTAGTTCTGGGGCGAGAACCAGATTTCCTTCACAAAATAGACTTTAACTTCTCGTGCACCTTCAGCAATGGAGCAATCCATCTGAAATTATTACACTTTTCTTGGTCACATAGAACTGCTGGACCCTCCACCCCATGAAAGCACCCAAACTGTGACAGATTTTTCTACCTGAAAACTAGTAACTTAAAAGAAAACCTGTTACAAGATCTTTCTGTAACAGATCATCTATTTCAGGCTTCTTGAGCACCGCAAGTTTAAAAGATATGCATATTTGGAGTTAACCTGTAGAGGATAGCCTTTTCGTTTATTTTCATAACTTTTATTTTTTTTGCATTTAACTCTGTGTTTTTGTTCATCAGCTGAAAAAAGATTTCCCTATAGCTGTTCCAAAAAGCACATTATACACCATTTAGCCTAATTGGAATCAACCAACTTACGAATAGATTTAACTGGTGATGTACCATGAGAGTTATGTAGTGGGGTTAGAATGTATCCCCTGAAATGCAATGTATATCATAGTTCTAACTGTATCAGTGCATTAACTTAATCCATGATGGTGGTAATGTTTCCGTGCGAACCTAAAATAAGCTTTTTTGCTTTGCATTCTGGACAAAGGTCATCCTACTTTGTAATGCTCTGCATGCCACTGGGGGCTGTACTTATTAATTCACCTGTCTCCATATATTTATTTGGCCTCTTTGCTCTCTTCAACTTGTTGTGCTGTTGCTCTGACTCCAGGGCTACTTCCATGCAATGTTCTCTTTGTAGCTCAATTTTCTTCTTTAATATTGCAGGAGAGACAAATGATTCTCTCCATACTTACCACCTTCACCTCTCTTTCTCATTGTGCATCAACAGCTGATGTTTGCAGCAGGAGGGGCAATTACTGCTTTTCCTGTATGTCAACGGCACTTTACTAGTGCCTCCCCCTAACAAGGCCAGCTTTCCTGATCTCGGACTGTGTGTCCTTCCATGACAGATCTGTCTGCAGTTTGGCTCAGGCATGAATGATCCAGTGCTGAATTGTGCATAATGTAGCACCTCACACTTCACATTGATGGTGGCATGCAACAGCAGACTTGCTGTGTTTAACACTTTCTTCAGGTCTACCAATCTGGACATTTGTGTTGCATGCAAAACCTTCAGTCATGTGCTTTACTGTCTTTTTCTGTAGCGGGCGTAGACGTGACGGATGAAAAGCTGGACGAGATGTTGGAGACCGGCCAGTCATCTGTCTTCACTGCAAACGTAAGGGGCAAGTGCTGGGTCTTACTTATGATGTCTTTCCATGCCTCTGTTTGCACATGATTTCATTCCCGTCTCAACCAATGTGTGTAAGTTTGCTGTGCTTGATACGTATCCCAGTCCCCATTTAAATAGCATGGTATTTCTTGACTGGGATCAGAACCATAATGGCATGTAAAACTAGAAGAACAATGAATACTCATGTTTTAATATATATAAAAAAAGAGCTCTTAATTCACTTTATAGACAAATACTCATCTTGAAACAGTAATATTAAGGAAATATACACAGACTTAAAATGTGACGAATGTTACAGTTTGGAGTAAGCAAATGAGAAGGTAAAAAAACAAAATGGAGACCTATTCCAATTTTCAACGTTTAACTTGTGAATAAGACAGAGTGGCACGATTTTCTGGTAGATCTGATGGCCTGCTATGTGTTTTCAGGAGTCGTAAATTCTCCAGTGCTCTCTGCCATCAATTCATGGCAAACAAAATTTCCTTTTAGATCCTTTTACTATATACATTTAGAATGATAGAATACTTGTGCATACGTTGCTTCAGTTTATGGCAAGGCAAAGCCTGGATAAACACTTGTTAGGCTATTAATATATGTATTCTGCAAGGATTTTTCCCCATTTAAGGGTACATGAAACAACATTTGCTTAGAGAATAGCTGGTTATACCACCGTGATTCAGTCTTCATTTTTGGCGCTCAGTGTTGGTACTGATTGCAGTGTGATTTAGGTGCTTCCTTAAGAGGGAAATGTTGTGGTGATCAGTTTTCAGAATAGTACATGAGACCAAACAAGGTAAAGGGAAGACTTTTCGTGGGACTTAACGTGTTGCTTATAGAAGCTTGAAGATTTGAGGCAAATATCCTCATTCCTGCACATGTTTATTAACAACAGAGTGTTTGTGAGAGTTTAGGTTCTGTTTAACATGTTGGTCTTTAAGATTCAACAGATCTCTTTGGCATGTGTAATAAGCTAACAAACACAATAACTGGGCTTAACCAGCTGCTCTCCAGTATGACAGATGCAGGCAGGTGTGTGCTGCCCCCCCCCCTCCCATTTTCGGTTGTCAGCAGTATTCTGGGAGTCCAATCACAAGTGTGTTCTCATAGTCTTTGTTCAGTGCAGTAAATGATCATTGGTTGGTTTCAGTAATAATGATTCTTTTGTTAATTATCTGACTTAGTTGAATATAGGGCTCTTAGCACGTTTTTGTTATGTAGATGTAATTTGCTGTTGGGTGATAAAAATCTGCCTTGATTTAGTCTCCCTCAAGACACCAGAAATATGTGGAATATAACCAACACTGGGTGGTGTCTCAACGGTCAGCCACCATCTGGATGCCTACCATTTGCCTCGCCGCGGTTGTGGTTAATCCATTTGTAATGGTGGCATGCATTCATGCTACAGAGGCACTGAGAAACTCAAGGCGCAAGACCCAACAAGCAGCACTGTTGGCCCCACAATACCAGAAGCAAATATTTTGTGTACCTGGCACCTCTCTACCTGGCATCCTTGCAGAAGATCCAAGTGATTGGATACCAGTTTCTAGGAAATTAATAAACCTCCACGTGGACCCACACAGAAATTTGAAGCTGCCTATATGTACAACAGTCTCTTTCAGCCTACAAATAGTACTCCAAGACCAAGTGGGATCTGAGAACTTGAGCACCTTCCCTTCCTGACTACCAAGAACAACTCATTCCTCCAAGCAGCCAGATAGCAACAATGGACACAAGGGGTCAGCTGTGTCTGTGAAGAAAAACATGAAGAACAAGGCTAATGGTGATGCAGTAGACAGGTCTTGATCCATGGTTGCTCAAATTATTGAAACAGAGTTCCAGAACATGTTGAACAGTTTGCCAACACAAGTGCAGTAGCATACATGGAGGACGCAGGAAACTGTAGCCATTAGTGCAGTACTAAACAGTATATACTATGAGATCTTTGCACATAAGAACAATTGTTTGCTGAGGGATTCTAGCATCAATAATGTTTTTATCTTTCACAGGGATTATGTTTTAATGTTTTTCTAAATAGCTGTAAATAGCTGAAGCTTTAGATTCAGCAAAATTCTGGTAATTTCTCAGTTGATGTATGGGAAGGTGTGATGTTGCTGGTTTTACTTTTTACACTTGCTGGTGGCTGTTTTGGTGGTTAAAAGATCTGTGCTTGGATTTTGAAAATGCAATCAGGCATAGCACTTGGGGCTTGTCTTTCTTAGCATAACTAAGTTGAAAGCTGTGCTAGCGAAATGACCACCACAAACAAGTAAGTAGAGAGATTCATTGAGCACCCCACAACAGGAAACTGCTGGCACTATCCCTCCTAACATCTTAGAACATAGAATACAGTTTAAAGCACAACCAAAGGCTAAACAATCATTAGCAAGACAACACATAGCAACATTTTCTAAAATGCATGAAACTGAAAAAAGAACTTCAATCACTTACTTGCACATTACTACACACCTCTTTCCTTTATCAAAAACAAAAAATAAATAATGAAAGAATATTAAAATATTGAATAATTGAAGCATGACTATCCCAATATTAGTCATGCAACGGTTCAAGACCTAATAAAGTCATGAAATCGTTTTGGAATTTTAACATTTCGTGAACTTCTCAAATACATTTTTTTTCATTTTGCAATGGCGAAGATAATGAAGACGAGTTTGAAGTTGCCAAACATGGTGAGAGATTGTGATCACCAGGTAACAAATAGGCTCTGAGATCAGAAGAATATACATTTTTCTTAACCATATGAATTGCAAAATTGGCATATGACAAATCTTCCAAATAAGAACATACATTTCTTTTTACCATGGCAGAACTAGAAGCCCCCCACCCCCAAAAATAAGAAAAGTAGATGTCTTACCCACTCTTAACACTTTTAAGAATCTTGAATTTCTTTTTGAAACATGCCACAGAACTTTAATTGGAGCCCATTTCGCAGCCTGCAACATATTAGTCTTGTAAGATTTCAGATCTTTATTTCAAACTTTCTTATACTTTGTGTTTATTTGAAGCATTATCCTTAGCTACTCGATAAATATTCCTCAGGTTTATAAGAGAATCATGTCCTATAAGCCATCATGGGTTTGAACCATGTGTTGGTGTCCTTCCTTTAAGCAAAATAAATGGTGAGAATTTCATTATGCCAAGAAGTGTTCAATGAAATAACCATATCAGTTCTGCAATATGTTTTCTGCATCAGTCTTAGCTTTAATAGCCAATTAAATCCCTTCCACAAGTGTTTTGTTAAACCTTTCAGCAAGACCATTCATATTGGGTGGATAAAGAGCTGGGCATACATATTTAATACCCAAACTAGCCAAAGAGTTTTGTAAATTCTTCAAAGTAAACAGTAGACCATTGTCAGAAGTAATCAAATCTGGAATACCCTCACTCTGAAAACACACTTCTGAATTCTGAAGAACTTACAAAATCCATTTAAATTCTGTCCTTTTTGAAAATCATTAAGTACCTGAAGCATACAATTTCCCTTGCTCAACGCCTTAACATGATCCTAAAAGGACAATAGTTAATTTCTTCCATTGTTTCTCTGGAAACACTCTCCCAATCTACCCGACCATTTAAATTTGAAAACATTTGTTCAAATATTGACACAAAGAACATCCTTTTTCAAAATGTATATTCTCACAATCCATACGAGGCCACCAGAACATCTCTCTTGTTTTCTTAATAGTCTTTGGCTGTCCAACAAGTCCCAAGTGAGCAATAGAAATTATTATTTTTTCTAACTGCCATGTTGTGTAATTCTCACTAATCTGTAGGATCTGCGCATTTGTTGAACAACAAACTTTGGGTGAGGTGCCTAGACTGATATCAAGCACCCCCGCAGGATATGTTGGCCTAGAGACCATCTAGTTCACACGGCCACCACCAGCCCCCCTAACCGGAGAGCGAATGGTTTCTGGGAACCACTGAACATGACAACCCTGACTCATCAGGGACCGTCCTAACAGATCAGAACCTTTCCACTCAGTCACTCATGCTCTTTTGTTCTCAGAGAAATATACAGACAGCACACATTGGTACGTTTTCAATATATTTATTGAACCAATTTTATGCTTCTATAAAACACATCAGTAGGCCGAAGCAGATGAGTGATTACAAGCACCAAAAGATTAAATAGCAGATACAGTTCCACCATGGTGCTAAAACAGTGTATATATGCATGCATATAATACAAGGTAGTAATCTGGCATTGTCCTACTGTGCAACCCCTACTCTGTGTATGTCTAAAGTGTATGTCGGTGTAGAGCCAAGAATCCCACCACAGAATGATCTATCCCCATTACCTGGTGGGAAAGAATGTAGAACCCTGTTCTGGTCATGAACTGGACACCTCTCACAGAGCTGTCTGACCGCTGTGAGGCGAAGTCTCAGCATGCAGGGATCCTCGGTGTGAACTGAAGTGCCTCCTCCGCTAATACTCTGAGATGCTTATTATTTATAATAAAAAGCATCCTTGCAATGTATTATAGATTAGCAATGTTATGGATATGTAGAGAGCCCTGTCGCCCTGTGGTTGAAGATAGAACAACTTTTGTACATCGTGCCTAAAGTCTTATACTTGGTGTTCGATTCAGCGTCCTAATGTTATGCAAGCCAGATGTGTAAATGGTAGTAGTTTCAGAGAAACTAATCCAACATTGTCACACATGCGAATATATGGATAAGGTCACAGCAGTAATGTTATTATGCAAAAAGAGGACAATGTAAGAAAATGTGCAGCTATATAACATGGGCCTAACTCGGGCACATAACAGTTACAGGTGGAACAAAACATACATCTTTCTCACCTGCCATTTACAATGGACATTTGCTCCTTAACCGTCTAAAAACTTAGGAATTTCTTAGACAAATATTTCTCTAAAAAGCCATCCTTAAACAGTGAATTTCTTATCCGAATTTAAACTTTAAGCACTAGCAGAAGCATTGACAAGGATGTGGAATTCCTAGAGCCCGACGCCCGGGACATATTGTTTGGGGTCAAGGGCAACAAGTTTTCATGTGTATTTTGTCCTTGGGACAAGTAGGTCCAATCCCCTGCAGCACAAACCCTTTGGCTGCCAGTTTGCAGTACCACATCATGAATCAGGGAAGGTCACTGTCTGCAGTTAAGGTAATATTTTTGCCCATATGTTAATGTTGTTCAAACTTGTATTTATGATTCATTAATTGAAAGCCTTTATTATTAGGGCGAGCGCCCCAAGTAAATGTTGTAAGCTCCGACTGCACTACTGTCAGTGGTTCCAGTATAAAAATGTGTACACGTTTTCAAAGTTTAGCAATATGAGGCTATGTTTAATGCTCCCAGAATGCTCTCTGATTTGATGCAAATATTTGCAGAAGCTTGAAAGCAAGATTGATGATCCTTTGCATTCAATTTAAAATGTTCATTAAAAAAAGAAAGCAGAAAAAAACATTTTGCTAAATTACTGTAAAATTCCAGGTACCATTTCTTTGCAGCATCATTTAAAAACGTGTTGATGAATGCTAGTAGTTCCCAAAACTTTTCATAATGGAAAATCAGTGTAACCAGTTTCAATAAGATTATGGGAAACAAAAATTAACAAGCATTGGCAAAGCCAGACCGTCTGATATTGGTGGTCAGCTGTTTAGTTTTGTCAATATGTAACTTGTTTTGGCATGGTTTTTGTAAAACCTTATTGGTGTGGGAGCTGCCGGGTCCTCACCATTATAACAAACAATGGCGAAAGCAAAACAATTTTTGGGGTCTCAAAAAGCACACACTGCCACAGTAGTTATTGGCACTGAATAAAACTACTTTGTGTGCAGATATGCTCCTTGTGAAAGAGCAAAATGCAGTCACTCACAGTGAAACCAGCCGATACAGAGAGAGAGACAAAATTTTAACAAATAGAAAGGGTCACATTCAACTCCAGACCAAATTAGGGGCCCAATTATTAAAAAAAAGTCTCAAAAGTGCATTCATGGTATATGTCCTTGCATTAAGTGCAGCTATACGGCTTTCGTGAATTCCAAAGATTTTACAGAAGTAGGACAAGAAATAGTACTCCTAGAAAATATTTGTGAATTGCATTTTAGCATGAGCAAATATGCATGTGTAGATTTGCTCATGCGAAAATCTGTGTGTTTTCAGGTTCACTTTCCCTCCAACCACTTTTTTCCCCTAACTCTTAAAGAAGGTTTATGTCTGCCATTGTCAGGAGTAAATTTCCAACATTTCTCAGTATGAGAAAATATTGGAGAAGAGTTGTTGCAAACCCTTAAAACATGCAAGTAAGTAGGTTTGCACAGACTCAAAAGGCCATTCTAACCCTGGAACTTTTGCTTACAACTAAATTCAGCCCCAGTATGTGGATCTGCGGAAACTTGGTAACTGCAAGTATTCAAACACTACTATAGTATGAGTCCTGGCATAATCAGAGAGGCTATATCAGAGCTCTTATATAATGAGAGTGCTGCCATAATTTGTCGCTGCACTACATGGCACCAAAGGGGCAAGTGGATTTTGTTACAGGACAAGTAGATTTAAGAAGCAATCTGCGCCATGGATAAGTAGATATTTTATTAATATCCACACCCCTGCATTGAGTCAATCCTCTTTTCACTACACCTGGCACACAGAAACACAAAATCTTCTGTGATTGCCACAACACAATTTTCAATCCTCTCTGAACTATTATTGCCTCAACTCAGTCTTCAGTGTTCTCTAAACACACAGCCTTGTTTTCACCTGCTGCTAATTTTGTCAATCTGCCCTAACATTTTGTGTCCCTGATATATGTAACAATTTTTTTTATTTTGATACAATTTAGCCTTATAGAAGCCTTACATACCCCATCATTGAATAACCGCTCAACCAAAAGTATGTGATCATTTTCTAAGTGAAATGATTTACCCCACAATTATATTTTAAAATGTTCCACAGACCAAGCACAAGCCAGAGCTTTGTTCTCAAAAGCTGAATACTTGCACTCAGCCAACGTTATTGGTCTTGAAGCAGCAGCAGTTGTATGTTCAACATTTCTCTTGAATTGGCTTAACATTGCACCTAATCCAGTCGAGCTGGCATTAACAGTAACTACATTTGATGCAATACATGAAAAAGGTGATAAATGTAATGTATTTATGATTTCATTTTTTAAAGAAATATAAAGCTTCACTCTGCTTTTGTGCCCAGTCATATTTCAAACCTTCCTAGCAAAGATCTTAATGGCAAAGCAAGATCAGAAATTCTTTTTACAAACCTTGAATAAAATTAACACATACCTTTAAAAAAAGATCTGAGCTGGTCCTTGTTGTCTGGTGCTTGAATATCTTCCGTTGCTCTTAACAAGCCTTTTTTGGTGAAATACCTTCCTTATGAATAGAATGGCCAAGGTATTCAACATCTGATGCTAAAAAAAGAATATCTAATTCAATTGTTATCTCTCTTTGTTCCAGAGTAGATCAAACCCTATTAAGAAGTTGATAGTGCTGCTCTGCAGATCCTTGTACACCAAAATGTCTTCCTGAAACGCCAGTACTCTATCGATTAGCAACAAATAATACAGAAGTGTTTGAACCACTGATACAGCAGAATCAGTACAAACGGCATTCTGGTGTATCTGAAGCACCATCCAGTGTGAAAAAAGTGGTAATGTGACGAGATTCGCAGTCAGTTTAATTTGATAAGCTGATTTTAAGGTCATAGTTGAGGAACATTTTGCTCCAACCAGCTTTGCTAACATTTCTTGGATGACAATCCACTCTAAGTTGATTATTAACCAACCTAAGGACAACATGCATTCTTCGATTTCCTGTTTTCTTTCTAACCAAATTTATAGGGAAGCCCATTCTGCTGCATCAACAGGTTCAATAACCTTTTCTTTACATATCTTTGAGCATTTTAGATAACTCGCCTCTAGCAGAAAGAGGTACATGTCTGAGCTTGCTTGACCAGAAAAGCATTATTTTTTAATTGAATGTGGTGTGAAAAACAAAACTTTGCCTACTTCCTTGTGAACTAAACCTTTATGGCTGTTTAATTAACCTTCCAAATGGTCGTGATTGCAAGGGCTTACTTGAACCACATATACATACATAATCATATATACATCTTCTGAAATGTAAACCAGGTTTTGAGCATCGGGATTTAGTTATTCCAACTGTACCTTAATATCGACACCGTAAAACATGTAAATCATACGCGGCAACATATACCTTTCCTAAAATAGATCTGTGCTGGAACTTAATTTCTGCAATAAAGTTTCCCATCCCAATAATTTTATTTTAACCAAAACTAAATACTTTAACATCATTAGATTTGAATTGTTTGTTAAGCCTATTCTTGTATGTCAAGCTGTGCATAATATGGGCATGTGTTATAGATCGCTCACTAAACTATAACTGGTGTATTCCACTGTTTTAGTTGTTTTTTTTTTTCTATTGGCTCATGTTTCATTCCATCACCTAACTATAAAGTCACTTTAACTATTGGTTTTTAGTGGAAAATCTGTATATATTTGTATTGAGTAATGATTCTGGCTCAAACACTCAAAAGAATTGAAATTAACCAGTTATGCTTAGCGACGCACACAACACACACCATAACTCGCACTATTCACCATTTGTTGTCTTGTTAATTTTGTTTGTTTGCTTGGCAAATTGCTATTTTGAGGATGACTGACAGCGCGAGTTATGATGTATTGTAATTTCAAATAATTTCTGCGTTTTTTCTTTTGTCTTAATACTTAACCTAACTATAAAATACACTTTAACATTTTGCCTCTTTATTGGAAAAAAATAAATATATATCAAAATGTTACTGTTTTAAGATTAGTGGCCTATTAAGCAACTAAGAAATTGGGTAGGCTGACTCAACAAATTTCAGTTATTTATGCAGCTATCCCTCTATTTATATCTTTTTTATAAATTCATTATGCTTCAAATTACTAAACATTCAAACCCGTTCTCGCATTTATAACCCACTGGTTTCATACCTTCATTAACATCTCAATGCTCTTGATTTAATTCAGCTTACTGCTCAAGAAGCTTGCACTCGTATTCCAACAAATTGGCATTCAGGAGCTCCTCACTTTTGTCTTGCTAGCAGAATGTTGGCACTCAAGTTGTTAATTGAAACTCTGTGGTGACGCTGTAGTTGATTACTAGGGAGTTAACTGACAAGGCTGCTGCTGGTGTTAGAAGTACATATTTCACTCTGCATGTCACCCTCATTTACTGACATGGATGAAGAAGATATTTAAGAAGTTATGGATAATGTGCCCCCAATTTAGCTTTCTAGAGCATTTCTATGACAAAAAGAACCTCCTCATTTTGCTCCTTTGCTGCAGTCTCCTCCTATAGGAAATGCATTCAGTTTTCAGCTTTGATTTCATCCAGGTGACACACACACTTATTTCTTAAATACAATAAGTTTGTACTCTAGTTGCTCATTTGACCTCTGTGGTGAAGCCACAGTAGAACACTGGGGTATAAAGTGACAGGCTGCTGCTGGTGTTAGAAGTACATGTTTAACTCTGCATACCAGACTTTGTTTCTGACATTGATGAGAAAGATATCTGAAAATGTATGGAAGGTTTTGCTTTCCAGAAGACTAAACATAATTGCTATAACAGAATGACCTACCTAATTTTGTTCATTTCTAAAGGAAATGCTTTCAGTTTTGCAATTTTGATTTAGAACCTTGGCAAGTTGCAGTAACTCTGGGGAATAAACTGGCAAGTGCTGTTAGAACTACATGTTTTACTCAGAATGTCAGACTTTGTTCTCAAATGTGCTCTCATTTGAGCTTCTAGATTGCTTTCCATTTGAGAAATTCCTGAAACAAATTCTCTTAAACCTGGTTCATGAAATCCCAGCAGAGGGCCATCAGTTTTCACAGGGTTAACTGACCTGAAAACTTACCAGAATACTTAAAATGGGTATACCACCAACAAATTATTTATATCGTGACAGCAATCTGTTATTGCCTTACTCACTCTGCCCCATTATATTTTTATATATCCATTTTCAGGATACAGGTAACGTGTTACTGAGCCTGGTAATAGCTGCCGCATCATATTGTTCATGTTGTGGCCAGCCAATCAGGATTTACTAGTCCCCTTTAAATTTGCCAGTCCTTGCATATCTGGACCCTAATGATCCAGATACATATAATTCAGTAATGCCCAACCCTAGCCCATCTTTAAACTCAAACTTCTCAGAAATTACAGAACGGTTTAACACCAAATCACAAAAGTATGCTTTATGAATAATGTTTTAACTTTTGGCAAATATGGTGGAATTCCATTCAGCCATTTTTTCTGTTTCTGAAAGCAAAGCTTCCTATAGGAAATCACACTTTTGGAGCACCATATTCCCCTTGTTATTGGCCTCTGCTTAATAGATCAGTGCAAAATTTTCCATGAAGGAGCCAAGGTGTGGTTGAACTATTTTGTTCGAGAGCTCTATACGGATTCGTTAAAGTGCACCAAAGTAATTATTGAAACAAAAAACGTTCTTCGTATGGAAACACTGACCTAACTATAACTACCCAGTAGTGACTGCCATTGTGTAATATATAAATATATATATATCAAATATTAGGGGAGGGAATCTGACATTTACAGGTAGATTTCTACTCTATTAAGGTGTGAAGAGTGAATTGAGCATTGTGGCTTCAGTGGTGATGGTTGACTGTAAAAGTCATATGTACCCCAAACAGAGCTCTCAGATGGCACCAGCACATCCATAAAGGCTCCCATTTCTGGTGGTCTATGAGTAGGTACTTCTGGTCCAAGACCTCATTGAAAAATAATGTGGGTCAGGCCTCGAGAAACTACTCGCCCACTTGCTAGGGCAAGTCAAGAGTTTGAGGATGAGCTATATTTAGAGCCTACTTGCCCATTCTGGCAAGCAGACAAAGAACAGGTGTTCTGTTCACTCAGAATGTGAATGAGCAATAAAATGCTTTTAAATCGTGTTTTTATCTTGACACCTCTGCTCTGTGTTCAGACAGAGGTCAGAAGTCAGTTTACGTCTTCTCACAATTACTTTTCTTTACCTGACTGCAGAGTTCCAGGATTTTGTAAAGTGAACTGTCTGGGTGAGTGAGAAATGAAAGGCTGTAGGGTGTCGGGTGTTTTCCCAATACACAATGTTTAAATAGCTAATAAGTGAACTGTAACAAACATTTGAAAAGCTATTTGAATAGATATTTTAATAGATTTTTGTTTTTTTGCACAGCAGAAATGCTGAACACACATATTTGAAGGTGCACCCATGTGAGAATGAAGAAAATGACAGCTCAATAAAATATTTGCCTAGGATCGCACAATTTGAGAATAATTTACAGGTCAATTAAATTACAGTTTATTCTGAGTATCCTACTCACGTTACTAGATCTGCAGGTTTAGTAACATTTATGATTTCTCTAGGCCTATGATTGCAATATTCAGTTCATGCATTAATGGAAGGCTTCAACTGCAATCCCAGCCCTCTGTTCCAAACTCCATTTCTGGTTTTGACGTGACTCGGGACACCCAGCTAAATGGCTGCAAGTTTCCAGTTTTTTAAGGTTGAATCGGAGATTTTTTCTCCACTGCGCTTTGTTGTATTAGTCAGAAATTGCCTCCGGTGATGTGATTAAGGCACTGCAGCTCCTAAAGAAGCTCCGCATATTTTACTGTTCTATTACTGGCACCCTACAATGTGCTTGTTTTACTGCATCTAAGCATCTTAAGACTCCTATTGCACAAGTCTGCAAGCTTCAGTGCACCATTCTTGGTTGATGTTGGAATATTATTGTTAAGGGTTAGCCTCCGGTTCCCCTTTTTGTTTTTGTGGGTTATGCTCTTTTCTTAGTCAGCATTTTAGCAGAAAAAAATGTGCTGCTCCCGAACCTTTTAGCACATAGGGCCTGGACTAAAAGAAACTGGGTTACGGACCGCAGTCCACCTCCTGTTAAGTTTTGTAAGGAAGGGGCATAGACTCCTAGACAATTGACCCACTCCTCTCCAGAGCTTACCTCTGTGGGAACGAGGTTGACTACAGTGTCTAGACAGAAGTCATAGTGGAGCTCCTAGTCAAATTTGACTTCTTGCTCTGACTTTCTTGGGCACAAGTAGATATGAAAGTCTCGAGTACAGTAGTTTAGACAATTGCAACCACTTCCAGCATTCATCTTTGAGTCGTTCAGTGAAACATGACCACAAAATAATGCTTCCATATCGCAAACCAAGGTGAAGAAGATATTGCGCAATCAATTCCTCAAAGCTGATTGACAGAAATAGAAAAAAGATTCTCATCAACTGCTTCCAGAATGTTGACAAAACATTTATGACCAATATCCTTGGTGTCTTGGGGCATATGTATTGCTGCACCAAAGTTGCACGTATTTCTGCTCACAGCTGCAACAGAACATGCAAGAGACTTATACGTCCTGAGTTAAGAACCATCTAGCAAAGATTGTTCTTAAGTTTTTGTGTGTAGCTTCTCGTCATTAATTACTAGAGCTGCTCTCCTTTCTTTGAAGTGAGAAGAATAAACAAGAAAAGTGAAGGAAGAGGACTCACAATGGAGTGGTTTTCGTCACGCATTTGCACCATGTCATTGTTGCACCATCCACTTAAGAGAAGAAGTCCTGAACTGTCACTTGTGAGCAGTGGACTTTTTTTGTTCTATGTGTCAGGTGTTTAAAGGTTAAGGACTACATAGTTTCCTAAATTGTAGAATTCTGAAGTAAATATCCATTCTGTTGTGACATCATCTTAGATGGGCTAATTAGATAGATGTCAATGCCCTAGAGAGTTACTATTTTAGCATTTTCCTGGGGAGCACTTGATGGAATAAATTCACTACGTATTAATCTCTTCTATGTACATTTATTTCTAAATTGGCTTCCTCTCAGCCTTGTTGGCTTTAACTTTCTTCCACTAAAGCACTCCATTTACTGGCTCTCATGATCTCTTTTACCCTGGTGAGTGATCCACTATTTTCTTCTCTTCGCTTCTCCTCCAGATTCTGAAAGACATTGAATTAACAAAGGAAGCACTGAATGAAATTGAAACTCGCCATGGGGAGATTCTGAAGCTGGAAAAGAGCATCCAGGAGCTGCATGAAATGTTTATGTACTTGGCAATGGAGGTCGAGGCTCAGGTGATTCTGACAATGTCTGTCTTACTGCATTACATAGAGTGAAATGCTTTAAAAAGTGCTGCTTCATTAAAGGGGCAAGTCTGCTATGACTGGTTAGGATGAGTTTGGTGGTTAGAGGAGTTATTTACTTTTGCTAATTTTTATGTTTTATGAAGCATGAGTCTGACTCTTGCAGTGACTAGTTTCCTTAAAAACAAGCTGCTCCCATGTGCCCTCATGCACTTTCTCTGCACTAGTATCTGGTTGACATTTTTCAAGTTGGAGAAGTGCTTATTTTCAGTGAATGTAGAACAGGATTTTACTGATGGATACCTCTACCTGCAGTTTCTTCAACTTTTCTGAATAGCTCCAATGGATCCGTTTATTTTTCATTATAGCCGACTTTGATTTCTGCCCAAGTCGTAAACCCATTTATTGGCTGTCTGTACAGGCCAGCTTGTGGGTTTCCTGGTAGGTGGCGCTAGCTCTGTCTCCATAAGGTTGTGAAGTCTCTGGAGCCATACATCTTCACCCTTGTGCACTGATGTCCGATCCTTTTTTTTTTCTGCATCTATCAACGTATATCCGGAGATGCTCTTCATGAATTCTCGCTTTGTTCAACAATTTTTTTCCTAAATCCGAACTGACCAGTGTTTAGGGATGCATCACCCTAAAAAGTCAGTGTTTGTGTTGCTGCTCCTGCCATTGACAGATGTCCATATCTGACCCCCTCGAGGTCTGCCTTTGGTTCTAGGTGCTGAAGTATGACTTCAAACTGTGCACAAAGTGCTGCCTCATGTACACTAAGGCCATTAAGTAGCGAGATGCCTATTTCTTTGTGTCTTGTGCGTGACCAGCCCAACACCAGTCGTGGTCTGCCTCGAAGTGCCCTCTTCTTAGTTTACAAAGTCCTCTAAATATAGGAGGAAACATAAGAAGAGATGACTTTCACTGAGATGTCACTTGCGGTCTCTGCTGACAATCACCTGGATGGTCCCCTCCATCTGTGCAGTTCTATTGCAGCCGGAGCTCGTTGACTTGACTCTTACTCAAAGAGCCTTTGCTGGCAGCATCAGTGTCTCCAGTGCCCATTCCAGGCCCTTTGCACATCCTTAAAACTACTTCTGTGCTGGCAGCAACACTACTGTCATTTCTGCCACCAATTCTGGCCTTCCTGGCATTTCCCCTCTGGTGTGCCTCTGCACCCCATGAGACCGATTGGGGACCCGTTTGGAGCACTGCTAGTGGGTTCGACCTGATACCATTCGGCCACGAAGGTCTCAAGGTATTCCTATGGCGACAACCATAGCTACACAAGGCTGTGTCCCTAGGGCTTTGGGCTCCTCTGTAGCTTTGAGACACGCATAGCAAAGGTCCACCTGATTCTCCAAGGACGTGAGGGTGAGTCTAATGCACATGCTATTTGATGGTTTTCATTTGTTTGGAGATAAGACTGACGTAGGCTTGGAGACTTTCAAGGCAGGAGGGGTTGGTGCCAGATCATTGGAACTATATACAGCAGCCTGATGCTCTAGTAGTCTGAGATTTTGAGGCTTCTTGAAAGATTTTGCCTTTTGCCAGTGTCTGCCCTCTGTGTACAATCAGCAGTCGAACCAGTGTCTGCAGCAGTACAGGAGAGAGGCAAAGGAAAAGGCAGACGGGCCCAGAAACCCTCCTCTTCCTAGTCTTCCTCCTCGTCTTCCCTCAAACCATATTAAAAGGTACTTTAGTTTCCCCTTACTGGGACAAGTTAGAAGGACATATGCAAGTCTTGTAGATCATAGAAAAGGGATATGCCCTTCTCTTCCAACAGGTGTAGAAAGCTGGCTCTCTATATAGTTGGATCACAATGAGATGCACTGTGCAGAGAGTTCAGGCGACCCTTATCGGGTTACAGGGGGTTGCTTTAACATCCCCTCGGCGCTCTATATTTAGGCAGTGTGGTCGAGCAGCTTTAGGCATATCAGAGGGGAGTGTTTAGCATTTGTTGTACACACAGAGTCAATAAATGAGACAGACACTCAATTAAGAAATTCAAGACCAATTTAAAAAAATAGCATATATTTTTATATTCAATCAATCAAAAGATCTTTATTTCTGCACTTGGGCCATAAAAGCAAGTAAAAACATATGGAGCAATGAAAACGTTAAGAACGTATAAAAACAATATATATTATAAAAGTTATCACTCGATAGCACTTAAAATCAATGCAAATGGACGCGGCCATTCGTATATTGGTAACAATGGACAATAAATAAGGTACAGTCAACGATCATAAACATTTCTAAGATCAGGGCAGAAAAACTGAATTCATATGACTTAAGGTAAAAAATTTAAAACAGTTGTGCAAATATAACACACCATTATGTCAATTGTAATCAGGAAACAAATATATCCGTTGATTACAAGATCACCGCCAGCCTCGCTGACGGGGGCAACACACACTTTTTACTAGGCCTGGGCTAAATTTCCGTTCCGCTCGCGGAAATTGCGATAATTTGACATTTTTGCGTTCCGCGGAGAGCGCGAAAATATCAAAATTTCCGCATTCCGCAGCTTAGCGATAATTTGGTTCTTGCAAGCATAGTTTAAGCTATTAGCATTGTAAATGGAAATGCCTTTTATTTATGTTTTAAAAATCAACACATAAATAAAAGGCATTGTCATTTAACAATGGCAATAGCCCAAACTCTCCTAAATGCGAGACCTATTGTATTGCAAATGCTTGTTTACTGTGGCTGTCTGGCATCCAAAGCTTTTATAATTAGTCAGCCACCCTACCTGATAACTAGTGACCGCAACAACTTCTTTTTACATAGCGCTTCTTACCACACTTCTGCCATTTCTAACCTAAGAATATGAGGTTCTACACATGGTACTCAATTTACCAACCTCTGAATGAACAGTCCTCCATATGTTGATTCAAACATTTGCTCCGCAGGTTGCAGCATATGCCTCCAGTGAGAGTTACTTCACAGAGCCATCTTTTTTGTTTGAATGTAAGCTGCTTTGGAAGTTGAAGGATCCAGAGTTGAGGAATGAGACGCCAACTTTTGTTGGAGAATACACATTAGACTTTTTATTGTCTGTTTTTGTTTTCTGCATCATCACCACTTGATTTATCTTCCCTTTAAGGACAACCCACACTCCTTAAGTACAACAAACACCCTGAAAACCCACCCTCACCCATCATGTGCAAGCAATGAGATTCCCTGTGGAGAATCCCTCTCTTGCTGAAGCATAAAAACAGACCGATGTCTGCACAGAAAACATTATGGCAAAGCAATTGGTGCATTCTGTGCTATACAAATATCTAGAAACATAACTTAACACTGGTGAGCTGCGAGAAACTGGGTGCATTTGTTCTGTCAGTTTGAGGATTTGTTGAGGACTAAGAGATTTGGAAATCCTACTGTTATTCAGGGACATATTAAAGATTTTGGGGGCCCTGGGCCAAACGTATTTTGGGGGCCCCATTTCAGAGCAGCTTTAAATTTATGATCCAATTTCAGCTCTTTCATTCCCTCTTTGGCCAGGTCACTGGCATGGCAAAGGCACATTGGTCCAAATTCTAAATGCATTTACATCTAATATTCAGGGATAGTGATGTGCGTTTTCAATATTATGATTCAGCAGCAGTTCACTAATATTATTGCTAATAATCTTAATGACCCTCTGCCATTTCTCATATGTGAGGTCCTGTTTTGATCTAAAAGACACTGTTTTTATGGCTGTCGCTTGGTGCTGAAAAAAACACATTTCTCAGCTAAATGTCTGTAATAGACTCCAGTACATCACCCATGTTAAAAATACATTAAAGGAAAACAGTACTCAAAACAAGCTGTTAAGAATTACTTAAGGCCACCAGGGCAAGGACAGAGCTGGCTCTATGGGGGGTGCCTAATAGGCTGGGGCCCTGGGCCAGGGCTCACTTTGCCCATGCCTTAAAACGTCTCTGCTGTTATGTGAGAAATGTCACTTTTTGTTGAAGAGTTTTTTTTGTGGGTCTATAGTAAATGTAACTTTGTTGGCCCATCGTGTATTTTTTAACTGTAATATATTTTAGATTTAACATGTTTTAATTAATAGCACACTTTACTGTAAAAGTATGTTTTTTTCCATTTATTAATGGGAAGTATGCTGTTAATCTATTTTCGGCATATCTGTACTGCTCTCCTTATTCCTTAAGCTAGTTTGGATAAGTATGACTATGTCAAATGGAAAATTTAAATTGAGATAAAAACAAATTTCTGATAATGCTTTTATAAACGCAACAGGGGAAGGCTCCCAGATTCAAAAAGTTAATTCTGTGGCTAGAAGATTTTTTTCATTTAAAATGCAGAGCTAATAAAATACTGAGACAGAACGGCGAAGGCTTTATGGTGGTAAGCAAGGGTAGTTAATGATCGTAAAGATAGCGGGAAACAAGCAGGTGAATTATACAGCCATCAGGGTAGTGGTTAATTTTAACAAAAAAAGAAAAGGGGCCCTAACTATTATAAGGAACCTGATGCATCTCTGCCGGCTGCCCGGGTTACTGGATGACTGATTCAATCTCATGCCTCTTTCTTCAACTACCGTACACAGACTGTCTCTTTATATCACCTTACAGATGCTCTTTCATCCCTGCTTCCTCACTTTGTCATAGTTGTCTATGTTTCTCTTTTTCCTCCCTTTGCTACCTCTTGCGCTTTTGTTCCAGGCTATGGTATGATGGTGAAAAATAAGTGTCCAAAAACGAGAGCCAGTGGCCTCCGTTAGCAACCAGGGGCGCACTATCCATGGAGACTGCTGTTTACTGTTCCTGCTTGCCGTGGGTGTCTGACAGCCTTTCCAGACTCTCCTTGCTGGGGAGACGCCGAGGAGGTGCTCCCTTGATCCTGTGGACATTTTGATGTTATTCCTCGGGGGAGCAGCTGCTGTGTGCAGCTGCTGGGGACTACGTATACCACAACGCCCTGCCAGCACCTCACCAGTCTACACGTAGCGTTATTTTTTTTATTTTTATTTTTTGAAAAACCTTTATTGCACATAAAAATCAATACAAACATGGGCCTACAACCACCAGGGCCGGCCGCTAATATGTACGTGGTCAACAACATCAAGGAAACAATGGGCCCCCTGGGGCTCCGCCGAATTGACAAAATATTGGGTGCACCTCAGAAGTTATCCGGATACATAAATTTTAGAAATACAAACAAAAAGGAAAAATAAATAACACCAAAAGACAAGGCGGAAACCATCGAAAAAGAGGCGTCTAACCACGGCTGGGGGACCACACAGTACCAACTACACCCTCGGGTGGTCAATGAGGATGATCAAGGGGGGGGGTGGGGGGGGACGGGAGAGCCATAACCATCTACAGGTGAAATGCAATAGTCCGGGAACCTCAGGATCAGGGGGACAAGGCAGCATCAGATGAGTCCACGAGGGGGGGTGTGCAGATGTTCCCACGGTACGCGTTCCACTGGCCCCAAATTCTACCCCATGCCCCTGGCTTACCCCGGGCCACATACACAGTCTTCTCTCTGCACATGCACCAGTCCATGTTCTTCTTCCATACTGACACGGTGGGAGGCCGCCGGGAACCCCAAAGCTGTGCGATGTCCCTCTTAGCAACCATGTTCCCAAGGGCCGCCCACCGAGCCTGAGCCGCATTATAATCGTTAGGCTCCCACACGTTCAGCACACATCGGCGAACCTCAGGCAACAGGGCGACCCCAGTGACACATTCCATGACAGCATGCACCCGGCGCCAATACTCCGCAACCTTACGGCACTCCCAGAGAACATGGAGAAAAGTGGCGCTGAGCCCACAGCCGCGCCTACAGAGCCCGTCTTTAGAGAAACCCATCAGAACTAAACGAGGGCCCGTCACGTAGACACGATGGAGAATTTTAAGCTGGACAAGACGGAGACGCGCGGGTATGGCCACCTCCTTAGGGGAGGACAGCGCGGACTGCCAGTCCTCGTCGTCCAGTTCCACCCCATCCCCGATCCACGCCTCCCGCAGACGCACGAGGAGATCCGCCCGAATGTTTATTAGTTTTTTATAGATAAGGGAAATAGTACTGTCGGGCAAGTGACCGTCGAGTATGCGGTCCTCGAGTGGCGAAGACACAGGGACTGCAGTCCCCGCCCCGATGGCCGAGAGCAAAGCGTGGCGAACCTGAACGTAGCGAAAGAACTCCCTCTCACTCAATTCGTACTCACTCTGCAGCGCAGCGAAGGATTTAACCGCACCCTTCACCCAAAGGTCACCCACTCTGCTGATGCCAATCGTGTCCCAACGCTCGAATCCCTTCGTCGTCCAGAGGCTTCCCAATCTTTCAGACGCAAACAAAGGGGTCGCGCCCGTCAAGCGATCATTCCAGCCCATGGCCACATTCGCAGCCTTCCACAAGCGTACTGCAATCTTAGTGGGACCAGTTAAGGTCCTCCCAGCCGATCGAGAGTAAAGCGCTCTGTTAAAGTTGCCGCCAGGCAACAAAAATCTATCCATGTCGAAAGCCGGATTCGGACCAGGTGAGTACGTTGCATGGTTAATAGCAGATAGCTGGGAAGCCCAGTAGTACCTCCTGATGTCCGGGAGCGCGATGCCCCCGTCGTACCAGGGGAGAGTCAGTTTTGCAAGAGCAATACGTGCACGACCGCCCCAGACAAGTCTCCTCTGTAAGCTCTCTACTTCCTGGAAGTAGGCCGCCGGAATAATATCAAAGGAGTTCTGAAGTGCGTAAAGACACGTAGCGTTATTTAAGCTCGACACAGTCCCATCCGTGGACCGTGGGATGTGCCCCGGCAGAGTCCGGGCCCATGTGTGCCAGTCCACGGCAAACTGAGGCTAGGCCAGGCCGGGGCTGGCCTAGCCTATCCTCTCCTCTTGGCTGACGCATTTCAGTGCATTTTCATTCTTCTGGTAAGGTTACTTGAGAGTACATCTTTATTACATCCTGCGGCAACCATATAGCTAATATCCATCATGGAATACGTAAACTGACCCGAGCCCCTACGGCCAAGAGCACGAACCCAGTGAATCCTGTGAAAGGTAGTAATGTCATCACCAGCTACCTTCCCAACGCCATGGGTTTTGTTGGCACTGAGATTCAGATCACTGAGACTAGACTGGTGGCTACTAAAAGTGCTCTACGTAATGTGATGATTACTGAGGCTGTTGCTCTAACCACAGCCACCGATTTAGATACGGCCGAGTCCAATCGCGGGATTGCACCTAATTCTCCCTTACCCTCCTGCGTGCTCATGGAACCGTTAGAGAGCATGGAATTGCCGCTCAGCCATGAGTTAATCTCACTACCTGCTAATAAGAGCAGACAGCCTGGCAACGATAGGGCTGCCAAGCCTAAACAAGCGCTGGAAGACAAGCGCGGCCTCGCAGTTCGAATGTGAAAGCGAAGCGCAGCGTTTACCTTACAGGAGCGAGCAGCGCCAGGCGCGATAATTGCGAACAGATGGCGCCACAGCTCGCTCCTGCAAGGTAAACGCTGTAGATGCACGAGTACTCATTGGAAACACTGGAGTACATGCACGAGTTTCCCAAAAAGTACGGAGTGATTCCAAGAGGTCACTCCAAAGCAGCAGGCAATTCCTAAAAACGTACCGCTGCTCTCCTGCGAATGAAGGAGGCAGACCCTATACTCCCTATGGGCTTTTTTTAATAAGGGCCTTAAGAACAGCCCCTGCCACACTGGGGGCCTTATTATACAAAGTAACAGGCGTTTGAGTCTGCTTTGCATGCCCTGGAGTACTGTGATATTACAGAAGGGGCCGCAAGACGCTTGAACGGCCCTTTTGTCATACACATAGCGGTGGGCACGTATAGCACCAGCACTTTCATCAGGGGCTGTTCCCTCATTTGCATGGTAGTGTGACCCAATGCAAATGATGGAATCCCTTTGCCTCTGTGCCCCCGCTGTATTCTAGATGTGGGCACAGAGGCAAAAAAGCTATCAGGAGGCACACTGACAGTGCGCCACCTAAATGGTGGTGAACTGGCACTGCGCCTCCCGGATGGCAGCCCTTTGAAGGGGGTCCTATGGACCTCTCTAGACATCACCTTGCAGGCAGGTGCAGTCACTCATTGCAGCCGCATGCAAGGTGATCTCTCAGCCCTCTCAAAAGTGCAGGCGGGTTGCCTCCTGCTCAGTGAATCACTGATTGGCTGCTTCAAGGCCGCTCTGCATTTCACTTGAATGCGCTGCCCCCACGACAGCATGACTTCGTAGCTGCCCTGGGTGCAGCGCTTTCCATATAATACGGCGTACTCTCCTTGTTTGCGCAGGGCACACCTTCCGAAAGGAGCCTCCAGTGCAACAAGGAAAATGCTCCACATTGTCTAATAAGGCCCCTGGTGTGCACTCTAGGCTGGTTATCCCGATCTCCCTCAGGCTGGAACCAGCATAGGAGATTATTTCCACCAGTCCTTGCCGGTATGTCTTGAGCTCTGGGATCACCCAAATCCTCCTCCAGAAAAGCAGAGGGTGCATTCCCGCCATGTCAGAAAGTGATCTTAGCCCATAGGAGGTGCAATGGAGTACTTATAGGGACGCCAACCAACTGTTGCATGAACCTATTTTCAACCACAGTTAGCACAGTCACACCCAAATGGCCCCACAGGTCCACGCCATACAAAACTGCCCTTAGGTCCTGATGCCTATAAATCTGCAGAGCAGATTATACGGGACGTAACAGAGCCTAATGCCAGTTAAATAATCCCACCCTTGATTTGTTCCATCTTTAGCTTGAGCTGAGTGATGTGAACTTGCCATCCCATGTGCTCTGTTAATGTCATACATAGATGCAATGAAGTACGCACCCGCTCCAAGGATACCCCTGGTAACATTGGATTGGCCCTGGTAGAGTGCCCTGCAGGACCATGGTCTTGGTATTCGTCACATTAATATCTAGACCCCTAATCTTACAAAAGCACTCGAATCAGTCCAACAATTTTTGGATTACCATACAGGATTTAGAGAGGAGTGTGTCATTGGCAAACATGAGAGCAGGAACCTTCATGTTTGCTAATCTAGGTGCATCATTGTTGCATTGTTCCAGGAATTTGACAAGCCCATTAATATATAATATAAAGAGCGTGTGGGCAAGTACACATCCCTGCCTAACTCTTCTGGTGACAGGAAAGGGTTCTGTAAGCTTGCCAACGTTGCCACACCTTAGCTGTACATAATGCCTATGGTGCAGCCTTGCTATAATGTCAGTCAGGTAACTAGGCACCCCATCTCATCAAGCACCAGTCAGCCTGTTATTTTGGGTGCTAAATGAAAGGCTGAGTGCAGGTCTACAAAAACAACATAAAGTCGACCCCATTTCAAATTGACGGTCTTCCAGTAGACCATCTGTAAGTGAAACACTTGGTCAATGATGCTGGTGCGCACTCTGAATCCCGCCTGGAGAGGAGTCAATACTTCCTCAGCTAAAATCATATCCTGAAGTCTTCCCAGGATTGCTCTACAGAATAACTTTTGTGAACTGTCAATCAGACTTAGAGGTATGTAATTTACAGGTGATTCGCGTGAACCCTTTTTGAAGATGGTGATGATTTCGGCCCAGCCCATGTTGTTGGGATAGGCGCTCCTTTAATAATGGCCATAAATATTACTAAAAGATGTGAGCTTCAGATACCTCAGGTACAGTTCCCCTAAAAGTCTGGCTTATTTCCTGCGCTGTGGTCACCGGGTAATTCGGCTCTCCAGTGTGTACTATGGGCCCTAAGGACTCCGCCTTTGCACTTTGAACAACCTCCCATGTATCTTCATAAAACTGTTTTGGCACCTCACTGCCCGGTGTAGTACCTTGCAGGGCTTGATGATCGCCCTTCTGTGTGTATAGATTGGCAAAATGTTTTACCCAAACGCTGTCTGCAATGTTATTTTCAATCGGGAAGAATCCTGCCCAATACCTGATGACACCAAATTCCAAAAGAAGCAATGGTCCTTTGTTGTGGCAGCATCTAGAAGACCGTCCCTTGCCCTATTCTCTTTTAGCAGTGGATACCGCTTTTTTATCGGACTGCCTCGCAGCCTGCTCTAGGGGCCTAGCTTGCTTTTTTATCGGTAGACCTAGCTTGGTCTTGGCATCTCCGCATTTCTTGTTGTAGCAGGATGAGGGGCGCATCCTTATCAGTGCTCGCTTGACTATAGTGAAAGAAAGGCTCCTCAAATTTTGAAATATCCAGTCATGTACCTCCAGGATCACCCCTGCGGATTCCCTTACGTCCCAAGTCGAATCCAGGGAGACCAGTACCTCTATGTCATCGGCAACCAGTCTATATATCTGGCAGATAAACTCTTGATTGCTTCACGCTTCACCATGTTACCCTGTGCCTATTGCTCATGAGCCTTAGCCTTCTGTTAGAAGGCTCGCCCTGAGTACAGGAAGTTTCCCTAGTAGGTAGAATCAACTTAAGGTTCAGAGAAGTATGATGATTGTCGTAACGGGGAAGCACCATCATATCCATTAAGAATGGCCACAGTTTGATATAAAACATAATATAGTCTATTAAGCTATTGTTATGACCCCTCATATAGGCCTTGATAGTTGCACAAACTTTTACCTACATTTGTCCTACCATTGTTCTACATAATTGGTCTGGCACTGACCTTTTACCTAGTGTGGTTTTCTCTGAAAATTAGCCTTATTTATTATGCCTGAGGATTCTCAGTATCACAGCAGGATTACCTTCTTCTGCATAAAAACTCCATATATGGGTCACCACTATCCTCATCCTTGGCCGACATGCTTACAGTACCATGACACATCTGGGGGTACCTTTCGGGTATATAAGTACCACCTCTTCACTGGACAAGGGAGATGAGAAAGCTTCCATGCTGACACGAGACGCTGAGATCCCTGCACGCAGATACTCCAGCACGCAGTGGTCTGACATTCTTTGCAGGGTGTCCAACTCGAGACCAAGACGGTGTCCGTCCTTCACTCACATCAGGGAATACGGTTGGCTCTTTCCTATGGCTATTCTTGGCTATACAACTGCATACATGCTAGGTACACTTGGGTGCATCTAGTTAGGGATTGCTTCGTAGGAGTACGCATTATTACTATCATGTATCTATATGCCTGCATATATTCACTGTTTTTGCACTATGGTAGAAATCTACCTTTTATTTACTCTATTGGTGCTTGTAATCATTTATATCTGTTTCTGTCTAATTGTTTTTGCTGCACATGTATTTTATACTAGAATGACGTTGGTTCAATAAATGCTTATTGAAAACATCCCCATCTTTAATCTGTATATCTTTCTGAGAACAAGTGAGCTCGAGTGACTAAGCGAAAAGTACTGTACTGTTTCCACGATCCCAGAGGGGTCAGGGTTGTCATGTTCGAAAGTTGCCAGGAACTATTCGCTCCTTGGTAATGATGTGTGGCTTGTAGTGGCACTGTGAGCTAGCCGGTCTACAAACTAACATCCTTTGGGGGTGTCTGGAATCAGTCTGATTACCAATCCCTTGGTTTATGCTATCTAAAATGCACAGATCCTATATAGATTTGTAGGAACTACACAACACTGGTATGCTTACCTAATTTATGTGACCCAATCTAAATTAAAGGCATGTTCAATGTGAAAGCATTGATTTGAACTGCTACGGGGTCCATTTCTTGATAGGTAAGAGCTTAAGGTCGGGCATTACCCTGGTTGCATCCTCTTCTGCCATGAGTGCCTGGCTGTCTAAAACCTGAGACTCAAATTGACAGTTGAAATCAACCCCCAATATTTTCTTGCCTGGGAGTGTAGCAAGATGTTCACTCAGACAATCTATGACAATAGATTCCGTCTTATTGCCACTGGATCTGCTGTGTGCATTATATATTTAGTAGGTGACGTCCGAAGAAATAGCTGGACTGCGGCATAGTAGTTTTAACCCAAATCGTTAAGCCTTCAGAGGGCCTGCCTGCCCCTGAGGATACTGCTTCCTTACAGATTTTTACATAGCCTGCACAATGTATTGGCTGCAAAGACCAGGTCTCTTGAAATTGGCAAAAATCATATTGATATACAAAGTCCCCCCAGTTCGGATTGCTTATTTTGGATGGTAACCCGCTGCATTCCATGAGGTGAGGTTCATTTGAGGGGATTCAATCAATCCATCAAGCATTAATAGAGCGCACTACTCGCCCGTGAAGGTCTCAAGGCGCAGGGGTGGGGGGGGGGGGTTCCGGGCAGCTCCGAGGTCATCCGACGAGCCAGGTCTTGAGGTACTTTCTGAATATTTGCAGTGTAGGGCTTCTTCTGATGTTGACAGGAGGTTCATTCCAGGCCTTGGCCACGATGTAGGAGAAGGATCTGCACCCCGTTCTGGCTCTGTGACTGCGGGGGACGTTCGCTAGGGCTAGGTCGGCGGAGCGGAGGTTTCCCTTGGGACGTCGAAGGAGATTCTTTCGTTGAGGTATTTGAGTCCTGTGTAATGGAGGGCTTTGCAGGTGTGTGTGAGCAGTTTGAAGATTATTCTCTTTTCGACGGGGAGCCAGTGGAGGTCGCGGAGGTACTAGATGATGTGGTCATGTAGTGGGATGCTGGGGATGAGTCTGGCTACAGCGCACTGGAGTTTCCAAAGGGGAGTTTTGTTGATTCCTGCGTAGAGCTTGTTTCCGTAGTCCAGCCTGCTGGTGATGAGTGTGTGGGTGATGGTCTTCCTGGAGTCAGGGGGATTCTGTGGAGGCGAGGAGAGCAATATAGTCTGTGAGGGTGATGGTGTACGGGGAGCTTGGTCGTGGTGGTCTGTAGGCGAGTGTTCCGCGGAGTGCCATTCTGGGGTTGGGCTGGATCTGGAAGTGTATGTGTTCCATGGGGGCGAGGTGTCGTCCGAGTTGGTGGTTGTCAGTCAAAGGGAGCTTTGGGGAACGATGGCGAGGCCTCCTCCGGGGCGGTCTTTTCTCAGGATCTTGTATCCGTAGGAGATTGTGGTTGCGATGTTGGGAGCGGAGCTGGCGTTGGTCCAGGTCTCTGTGAGGAAGGCAATGTCAAGCGAGTGGGTGTTGAGGAGGCCCCAAACTTCTACTGTGAGTGTCTGTGCAAAGAGCACACTTTGAGGAGGATGCAGCTCAGGGGCTTGTGCGCGCTGGCATCCGGGGGCATGGCGGTGGCTGTCTGGGTCCAGAAGAGGGTGTAGGTGTGGCAGCAGGAGTACAGACTTTGGGAGTTGCTCTGCATCGAGAGCTGGCAGTTGTTGTGTCCAGGGTTGAATGCTGGGGTCGTACCGGCAGGGGATTGGAAGACAAGGGTCCCTGGCGCTGGTCACGGATGGGCACAGATGGCCGCCATTAAGTAGGAGTTTCAGGAGGGAGTAGGAACACGCTGGGGAAATTGAGAGCAGGCGGGAGCAGGAACACGCTGGGGGCAGGGCCACAGGGGCAGCAGCGGCGGGGAAAAAGGCAGACGCAAACAGAAAACTAGGCAAGTAACAAAAAAAAAGGCAAAGACATAAAAAAACTGAACAGAAAAAAGACAGAACAGCAGCAGACAGAAAAGGCTGACAGAGCGGACCAGCAGAAGAGCAGGCTCTTCCACTGGACCACCAGGGATGAGGCACAGATTGGAGCCTGCGGGTGAAGGAGGGCCTTGTACACCTACCTGGGTGACCAGAAGGAGCTGGGGGCAGTGCCTTAAGGACGAAGCTGCACGAGGGGAGAGCAGGTACCCTGACTTGATTGAACGTGGTAATGTTATCCTATGGGAGAAACGTACACTGCATAGGTTAACTTGCAATCGGGTTACAGGACTGCTTTTCTAGACTTAAGATAAGTTGGGGCCAAGATCTTTAGAACCACCAGCAGTTTCGGTTTACCAGCCCTTGTGTGTCTGGGTGCAGAGGTGATGGTCACCAGGATATCCTTGAGCACTACCGTTGAAGCCTATGGAGGAACCTATAACCAGCAAAATGCTGCCAGTGGGACTTGGGGACAAGTCAGTCAAAACCCAAAGCCATGCATCGGTCTCACGATCACGGGTGCACTGTCGGTAGGCTCGGACTTGGGCTGTGGGGCTCGTGTGCAGAGGTGTTTTGGCTCGCAGGTTGCTTGCGTTGAAGGCTCTCATCTTTGGAGTCAACCTGGAGGTTGGGACCAAACAGGACAGCTGGGCCACTCTCAAAGCTGGCTGCGGTGATGCTGAAGTCCCTTGTCGGCTGGTCGGTCTTTGCGGTGTTGGAGTCTGGATTGGACAAAGAAAACAAGCATTGGCTGCTATGAGGGCTCTGGTACCCAAGGTATTAGTGCTGCTGGGATCCTGAATGGTCTAGCGTCTCAGAACTTGTTGAAGAGATGGGGCAGGCCTCCGTTAGCCTGCAAATCTTCCTTCTGGGGTGCTGCTTCTTCAGTGGACCCGGGGTCAGCTAGACAGTGTACCGGGTCAATGCGGTCGGGGGCTGCAGAGAAGAGGCTCCTTCACTTCAAGGGCCATGCTGGCTGGTTGTCAAATTGCTGGCAGCCCTCCAAGGATTTAAGAGGATGCACAACTGCTGGACAAGTCGGTCTTTTCAATTGTCGGGACAGCAGCAGGCAGGTTTTGGTGCCCTTTCCGGTGTTGGTCCACAGTCCTTTCTGTTTCTAGTTGCTGGTGTCGGGGGCCACCTAAATAGCGAATTTAGGAGCGCTAAGGGGAGTGTAAGGTAGTACCCAATAGGCTACTCACCTTTGGGGTCGCTACAGCCCCTAAATAACAACTTCCTGTGAGGAGTGGACATACCCCTGTCCTGGAGTTCCTAATTCCACCATAAACTAGAGGGTGGAATCGTTCTTTCTTGGAGCACATCAGGTAGTCCACCTTACGGGTGTGACTTGCCTGGTAGTGCAACATGCCTACTTGCATAGCTAATTTTCCACCGTCCTGGTGCCAAATAGGCCTCAGGGCAGTGGGTAGCATTCTCCAGGTCTGGAGGAAGCCAGGGTCGCATACCGAAGGCAGCAAGGGCTTTGAAGCGTCTGGCCTTCATATGCTACTTCGCTAGCCATCCCACTGGAGGAGCTAAAAACACACCCTGCCAGATACGCCATGGTCTCTGGCCTCTGAGAGCGCTGGCTCTCACCTGCAGGCGGTCAAAAACCTGTCTCTGGTGGCAGGCTGATAGATACCAGTCAGCCAGCACACTAAGAGATAAGTAGGTTTTCAGGGGGCACCTATAAGGTGCGCTTTGGGTGCAGGTCATCCACTACTGGCATCAGTAAGGATTTATTAAGATAAGGTTTTTGATACTAAACACCTTTATTTTCAGTACAGCCATTATATAGCTGGGTAACACGTGATAACCAATGCTCAGTACATATCTCTAAGATGGCTGCTGATCCCTTGTAATGCCATAGTAATGGTGCTAGACATCACAGGGTAATATCTGCTCATGCAGAAGTGCCCTCATATGTATCATAATGCACCCTGCCTTAGGGCTATATAGAACTGCTGTAAGGGTGACTTACATATAATACATGCAGTATACTTGGGCATGGCACACAAGTGTGCCATGTTGTGTTTTCACAAGGGTTTGCACCCTTTCAAGCATTCTGCAATGGCAGGCTGCATGCAGTTTGTGTGTGGACGCGTCCCTTAGGGTGGCATAATACATGCTGCAGCCCTTAAGAACCCTCTTTAATACCCATGCTTCTTGGTCCTGCTTCATCTCCCAGTAGACTAATCTGAGTTCCTTGTGTCAGAGGGCCACCTGAATACTGAATTTAGGAGTGTTAAGAGCAGTGTATGGTAGCAGGTGATGGGCCACATATCTTTAGGGTCATTACATCCCCTATATGACCACTTCATGTGGGTAGTGGACATAACCATGTCCCAGGGGTCCTAATTCTGCCATCACCTAGATGGCAGACTTTTCCTAAGGGGGCCACATCAGGCAGCTCACCTTAGTGGTGTGACAAGCCTTGCAGTGCACCACGCCTCCCTGCATATCTAATTCACCATCTACTCTTGTGCCAAATTTGCCCAGGGCAGGGGTCTTGGTAAGCTGTGGTCACATATCAAATGCAGCAGAGACCTTTGAAGCCTCCTACCTTGATATGCTGATAGGCTCTCTGAGAGTTCAACGCTTCCCAATTGTAGCATCTTGCTGAATTCAGCTCTGATGCTCTCCTTAACTTGATCCGACTGTCTATTTATTTTGTTTTTGATAGGTTTTTTGTCTCCAGTGTCCACATCATGGGTACACCGGGTAGTCTGAACAGAGGTTAGGGAGAAGAGCTCAGTATGCTGCTCCTGAACTTGCCTGCACTTAGCTTGCTATTGGGCAGAGAGGGTGTCTGAGAAGACAACTCCATCCATTGGTCGATCTTTTGGGCTGTAGGAGAGGAGGTCAGGAAGAGGTTCACTCTGCTTCTTGGTCCTCATCAGAAACCATGACTATAGCACATCAGCACTGTCATAGAAAGGCTTCAAACGATTAACATGGATGACCCTGTGAGAGCTCGTGCTAGTGCCTAAATCTACCAGATAGGTGACCTCACCTTTCCTTTCAAGGATAGGGTAGGGACGACAACTCTTTTACTGGAGGGCCCTGGGTACCACAGGCTCCAAACCCCATACCTTCTGCCCTGGTTGGAACTCCACCAGTGCAGACATTTGGTCATGCCAGAGCTCCTGGCTGTCCTCAAGGTTTTTGGATACTCTCCCATGTATTCTGCCATCCTTGAACGTAGGCCAACCACTTAGTCCACAATTATTTGTTTAGGCTCTTTGAGAAGTCTCTCACAGCCTTTCTTCCCTAGACACTGTGGTCCCCTTACAGGATGCCCGAACAGAAGTTCAAAGGGGGAAAACTCTTCTCCCTTCTGAGGTACTTCTCTGTAAGGAAAAAGCAGGCATGGCAAAAGGACATCCCATAATCTCAGTTTTTCAGAAAGTCTCATGATCATATTTTTCATGGTTTTGTTGAGTCTCTCAACTAAACCATTTGTGGGTTATATGGAGTTGTGAAATTTTAAGTCACGTCACATTAATTCCACATTGCCTTTAGGTTGCCAGACATGACGTTTCTACCTCAGTCTGACACCATCTCCTTAGGGAAACCTACTTTTGTAAAAAATACTTAAGAGGCCGCTGGCAACTACAGGAGCAGTGACAGTCCTAAGGGGAATAGCTTCAGGGTACCTGGTGGCATGATCCACTACCACCAGTATGAATCTGTTCCTTGATGGTGTTGGAGGGTCCATGGGGCCAACAACGTCAACCCGAACCCTCTCAAAGGGACCCCAACCACTGGAAGTGGAATTAAGGGGGCCTTTAGGCGGTTACCTGCTTTGCCACTTGTTTAGCAGGTAACACCGGTGTTATAAAACTCCATCACCTTCTGGGACATATTTGGCCTGTAGAAGTGGCTGACTAGTCTGCTCCAAGTTTTTCTCTGGTCAGGATGCCCAGCTAGGGGGATGTCATGGGCCAATGAGAGTAAAACTTCTGTACTGCTGATGCACTACCACTCTTCTAGTGGCACCAGGTTTGGAGTCCCTGACCTCAGTGTACAGGTGTCCCGCCACCAATAGGTCCTGTGGGAGCCACTGACATCTCCTATTTCCGGTACAGCAGCTTGCTTTCTCAGGCTTTCAAGAGTGGGACAGGTCCTCTGTCTTTGGTACAGCTCTTCTCTAGAGGGTCCCCCTGTACCTAGGAGCTCTGCCAAGTAGGGCCCAAGTTCCTGGGGTTAAGTTCCCTCTGGGATTGACAAGTCTTCTAACTGAGGAGAGGGGTCCTGAGCTTGTGGCTGTACAGAAGCTGTCTTCCTAGACTTCATACCTTTTCTCTTGGAGGGTGTGCAACTCTTTAAGACCCCAACACCCTTTTCACCCTGTGCTTTGCTCTGTGGACATACCTATACTGCATGCAGTGTCAGCAGGCATTGCACACATGGATGTGTGCCATGTGGTGTTTTCACTTTTATCTGTACCAAGACATGCAGCCTGCAATGGGATTCTGTGTGAGTTAGGTGAGGGGTTCTTAAGGGTTGCCCAATACATGCTGCAGCCTATAGGGACCCTCTTTAATACCCATGCCCTGGGTACTCGAAGTACCATTTACTAGGGACTTACAGGGGAGCTAAAAGTATGGCCAATTGCGGGAACAATTGTACAGTTTTTAGGGAAAGAGATCTGGCACTAGGGGCCTGGATAGCAGGAACCCATTGCACTTGTGTCACAATTGCATCAGGTAATAGGCAAAAAGTAGGGGTGACCATGTCAACAAGCATTGGCATAGCCAATAGGTCTCGCCTTTGGGACAGTCTAAGTGTTTAACCATGCAACAGTTAATGTTGTTCCACCAAGGATATTGTGCTGCATATCTAAATACTTATAAGGTCCCAAAGGCGAGACCTATTGGCTATGTCCTTTCTTGCTTTAGGGTCTAAAACACCATAGCTACGCTCATGGCTGTGTTTTGTTGAAATTTGCCTAAGCAAATACGAGTCAGTCAAAATTTGGGGCTGTTCATGGATATAAAAGTGTGCAAAATTTCAAATATTGCAAATCCCAACTTTTTAGAACCAGAGAGGCAGAAATAAAGCGGACTTCGCAGCCATCGAAAGAGAGCATTGAGCAGCTCCTACCCTGGATAGCAAGCTGGCGCGAAGAAGATGACTGCCATTAGAATACTAATGGGCAAACACATGAAGGGGACGCGTGGGCCCACGCAGCCGTCCTTTCCACAGTGCCATGTGGTCTGTGTAATTATGATGCGAGGAGCAGGCTGTGCAGTACTTTGAGGCACTGTTTGTGGTGGTTAAAATGCTTTGATCCACTTGGATGGCAAGCCAGCAGATGCGGATCGTACTGCGCCATGCAAAGTGAAGAGGAAGAAACCGGGGAGGGAGGAAGTCAGCAGCTGACACTCTGAGATGACGCAGGTGGAGGAAATCTGTTCAACCAGTTACATGCGATCCAGAAGGGTTAAGTGGAATGCTGTGTGTCTTCTACACCAAAGGTACTGCCACCATCCTAAAAAGGAGTTTGAATAAGTCACCTCTATGCAAAACGGATCCTAAAGTTAAAACTCTCTCCAAGTACTCATAATTCATAAACCTAGAAAATGAATCAAGGGTATCCCAACAAATCGAGAAAAACCTTAGTGCCACAATATGGAACTTGTACATACCTTGGTTAAAAAAAAAAATACAAATACTCTGTGGGAACAAAACATAACAACTGTGTTTTTCTGCGTCCGTTTATGTCTTTGACATCAGTTTCACATTAGTTGAGGGCTGTGTCAAAGCCCTATTTTATTTAGTATCAGATTACCTAAATCTAATGAAAACATGGTGTAGAAAACTCTGAAAAGCACACACCCTCACGAACTGGCGCAACCCCCCCCCCCACCCCCCACCCCCCCCCCCAAAAAAAAAACACCTTGTTTTCGAGATACAGATGATTAAAGGCTTTTACACTCAAAAGCAGAAAAAAAAACAGTCAACACCATTCCGGGTTAAAAGGGCAATAGATGCACGCAGCTGAGAAGCATACCACTGCTGACCATCGGAAGACTTGCCCCTAAGTGTTATCTCCTTTCTAACTGTTATCAAGCCTTCGCCTTGTCTGGAGAAGCTGGCGCTACACTGATCACACTAAAGTGCCTCTGAATTGTCTTTTCACAGACCGTAAAGTCAGCAACCCTCTGCTTGTCCCCTCCCATGAAGCTGGCAGTTCTCCAATGAAGTACATGTGTCTGAGGAGACACACACTTGCCGTTTTGGAAGACACATTCTTATTTCGGGGCTTCGTAAACGACTAGCAATAATAAACGAAAGAAAGAGAAATAAAGTGTGAAACAAAAACGGGGTTCACAAATAATAGAAAAAAAGTAGAAAAACCAAAGAGAACGAAAGTAATGTCAACAGCAATGCCAACAGCAATGGTCCACGTTACTGAACAATTCAGCAGGACTAATGCTCAGATCAGCTAATGGAAGGTGAATGAATGGCTCTTCCAAAAAGGTGATGTCTGCCTTTGGAATCACTGCTCGTTTGTAGCGCCAGTGGCATTCTTGGAATACAGATAATTGTGCCTTCACAAGCAATGATGCCAAGCTGCAGTGCATTTTTCCCCACGCAAAAAGTACCAACGAGTCCTGGCAAACAGCTGTAAAGAGTCACTACTTCAAAAATACAAAAGAAAATAGCCTTACAAAGGCTGACACGATGCTCCTCTTGAGTTGTGGGGGCAGTCGAGCGGGAATGGTGCTTCCTCAAGTTGTGAGACAGAAGTGATTGCTGGGACGCGTAATACCCGAACAAAGAGAGTGTTACTGTTAACGACTTCTTGCACTCATGAGTGGAATCCTGGTGTAAATAAAAAGAAGCGTGGTTTGGATTGCCAGTCCACCCTTGTAGAGCATTCTACAAATTCTATACTTGTAGTCTGCAATGTATTACACCAAAACAGGCGAGCGTGTTATTTCCTGCTATTTCTGTAGAATGCTTTGAAAGGGTGTGTCCCAATAAGAAAATGTTATGGGTTAGGATACACAAGACCCTGCGAAACCCTTCGTCTGTTGGAATTGGTCCAAAGATACGCTACCACCGTAGAGTTATGCGCGCGCGGGCGTGAAAGTAAAAGAAAAGACAAGCCTGGCCTCAAAAGTGGTGCACGTGCGAGCGCCGGCCGCGGCAAAAGTGAGAGCACCGCGTTTTAATGATTCGTGACAACGGAGAAAAGACAGTTGGCACGTGCACACGCGCGTAACTGCACGCTGGTGGCCAGCAAAAGCCTTTGGTAGGACTTTCAAAAGCCAGCTACTAAATGTCTCGCGCAGAGCAGCGCATGCGCTGGCTCTAGCGAGACCTAAAAAGGGGCAGTTTCCTACAGTAAGCATAACCCTGTCCCAGAGTACCTAATTCCACCAAAAACAAGATGGTGGAATGCTTCTTTCTGGGAGCAAATCAGGTGGCCCACATTAGGGGTGTGTCTAGCCTGAGGGTGCAACACACTTACTTGCATTGTCAATTTCCTACCTGTTCTACTGCCAAATAGGTGTGACGTTCTCCAGGCCTGGAGGAAGCCGGTATCACATATTAATGGTGCCAGGGGCTTTGAAGCCCCTGGCCTTGATATTCTAAATCACTAGCCATCCTGCTGGAGGAGATTGAAACGCCGCCTGCCATAACTGGCATATTCTCTGGCCTCTGACAGCTCTGGTGCTCACCTGCAGGGGGGGAGGATCAGAAACCTGTCTGTGGTGGTAGGCAGGTAGATACCAGTCAGCAAGCACACTAAGAAACTTGTAGCTTTTCAAGGGGCACCTCTAAGGCGCCCTTTGGGTGCATGTCGTAATAAATCCACTACTGGTATCAGTAAGGATGTTTTACAATGAGGTGTTTGAACCCAAACACCATTATTATCAGTACCGCCATTAAGTAGCTGGGCAACGCGTAATGGCCCGTGCCCGGTACATGTCTCTAAGATGGCTACCTGATCACTTGCAATGTCTTAGTAATGGTGCTAGGCATCACAGGGGCATTTCTGCAGTGCGTCAGTTCCCTCGCACGTGTCATAATGTACCCGGCCTTAGGTCTATAAAACCTGCTGTAGGGGTGACGTACATAAAATAAGTGCAGTGTATTTGGGTGTGCCATTTTGGGGTTTAAAAAGGGTTGGTACCCTTTCATGCATCCTGTAATGGAAGGCTGCATGCAATTTGTGTGTGGGTTCCCTAGGGTGACATAATATATGGTGCAGCCCTTTGGGGCCCTCTTTAGTACCCATGCCCAGGGTATCGAGGTACCATTTACTAGGAACATACAGGGGTACTAAAGTCCTTGACAATTGGTGAGCAACTGAGCATGTCTTGGTTTTAGTGGAAGAGCACTGGTGCTGGGGACTTGGTTAACGGAGACCCAGTGTATATCAGTTCAAAAACAACAATATCAGTGTCAAAAAGTCGGGGTGACTATGACAAAAAGGGGCACTTTCCTACAACAGGCATGTCAAAGTTACTTAAGTCAGATGATCATTTTCAGGTCCTGCAGCAAATGGTGGCAGCCCACCTACAGTAAGGAGCAGTGGATTTGGTCTCAGAGCAGAAAACTGGGCTAGGATACTACCTAGGAATGTTGTCTGTGTCTAACTCTAGACCTCGGGTCTTGATCTTTTACATTGTCAAGGAAAATTTCAAGCTGCTGTCCTTGACTGAAAGATGAAAATTGGATGGTTTCTCTTGACTTGCAGGGCATATATTTTTATATACCGATCTTGTTGCTTCACAGAATATTCCTGCAACTCATGGTAGGAGCCACCTGCTACCAGTCACTGTATTCTGTTTGGAATAATATTGGCACCCAGATGTTCACTAAGTTGATGGCGGTCTATCACATCTGTACAGGTTGAGGATTTAATTGTTTCCATACCTCAACAATTGGCTGCATAAGGTGAGCTCGCTGCAGCTGGTTTCAGGCCACTTAAAGGCCACATCATTCCTATAGTTCGACAAGGACTTGTCCATCAACTCGCACAAATCTCACCAAGAGCCCTATTTGTGCCTCCTGTGCATGGGGCCAGTACTGAATACAGCATCTTTAAGAACCTTCCTGCATTCTCAGAGGATCCAGGATGTTTGTGATTTGATTCTGATGTTTTGAGAGGGACCTTGTGCTCTAGTCCTAATGATTGTTTGCCTAAGCTGGCTTCCTGCACTCTACTGGTCATGTACGCACGCTGGCACATGAGGACGTTCGATGGTGCCTCCATCTGCAGTCCTAGGCTATCTGTTGGTCATCTTCAGACTCTCCCGGAACACTGTGACAGGCTTGTTTCTGTGGTCAGTAGAGAAGAGCCTGATGCAAGGGATCTCAGTTTGCCCTCTACCAGTAGTGGCCACAGTATTTGAGGGCTCATCCACCTTTGGAGTGTTGTGTGCATTTGGAAGAACTGGGGAGTAGGTCCCCTGGTCTTGTGGAGAGCTGATGTTGCACATCATTCTGGGGAGCTTTGTGCAGTGTGTCTGATCGTGAAAGCCTTCCTGCCATCCCTTTGCACCTAATCTGTCCAGATCTTAACAAATGACGCAATTTGGCACATTGACAAGCACGGGGTGTGGTGTCTGATTTTTGTCAAGAAGCCCTGGAACTCTAGGCCATGGCTGGGGCTCAGGCGCAGGCGATCTGACTGGTTGCTAACCATCTGCCCTGTGGTCGCATCACTTTGCTGACAACAAAAGTCTCCTCCACCTGGAAGTGGTTCATGAAATCTTGGCCCTGTTGGTCACCCCTCAGGTGGACCTATTTGCCACACGCAAGAATGCCCACTGCCCAATGTTCTGTGCCGTCCAGTTCCTGCTGTAAGAAACCTTGAGGAGGGATGGGTGTCAGTTGATGTTGAAATTTCTTCTTCATTTAGCATTTTCTTAATTCCTTAGACAGTAAGGACGCTACATCAGGATCGGGGCCAAATAATTCGGGTCATCCCAGAATGGTGTAGAACAGTGTGGTATGCACACATCCTGCAACTCTCCCTGTGTCATCTGCCCCAGCTACCTCTCATAGAGTGAATTTCCTAGCAGTCTATATGGCAGGGTCTTCACCCCAATCTCCAAAGCCTCCACCTTCATACCTGGAGATTGAATAGGAACACCTGAGTTCCTTTAACTTTCCAGCAGAGGCGGTTGACGTCATATTGTCAGCTTATTGCCTTATCACAAAGCCGGTCTACTCGAATAGTTGGACCTTTTTTTTTTTTTGAGACGGTGTGCAGATCAAAATTTAGACCCTCTAAGGGCACAGATATGTAATGTTGCATTTTCCCACCTGTTAATCTAGCAAATATGTGTGATTGGCACTGTCAAAAGCTATGTTGTTGCCCTCTCTGCATGTATCTCTCTTCTTGACCAGCCTTCTTTTGTCTAATCTAGCTTGTGCTCAGATTTTTGAAGGGGCTCACATACAGTTGTCCCTCTGCAGCCTTTGTTATGCGTCAAAGATATCCGAATTAGTGCTTTTTTTTTTTTTAAAAGGGCTTCATTTAAATCCCTACATAGTTGTCAGTTACGTTTGTTGACATTAAGAACAGTTTTTCCTGTGCCCATCACTTCAGCACGGTGCATCAGCGAACTTTCTTATCTAAGGTGGTGAGTCACTTCCTTTCACTTTCCGGTTTCTTCCCTCAATCCAATTTCCCATCAAGGAGAAGGAAAGCTGGATCCTCAGATGGTGGTCATTTATTACATTGACTGGACGAATGAGAGGAGGTCTCATGACTATTTCCTCGGGGGGGGGGGGGCATTGTGTGGATAACAGAGGCACCTACCTGACGCCCGGACGCTCCGCTGCGCACTTCTGCATCTCCAGGGGGTCAGAGACGCTGTGGTCTCCCTCGCTGCAATCTCTCTTGCTGGCCGCTTTGCAGGGGGACTACAGCCCCCAGGGTCCCTAGCGGCACCTCCTGCTTCCGCTTTCCTGCGCGCCCGGAGGCGCTTAAAACTGAGAGGCTCCCTCGGTGGAGCGGGGGGCATTGTGTGGATAACAGAGGCACCTACCTGACGCCCGGACGCTCCGCTGCGCACTTCTGCATCTCCAGGGGGTCAGAGACGCTGTGGTCTCCCTCGCTGCAATCTCTCTTGCTGGCCGCTTTGCAGGGGGACTACAGCCCCCAGAGTCCCTAGCGGCACCTCCTGCTTCCGCTTTCCTGCGCGCCCGGAGGCGCTTAAAACTGAGAGGCTCCCTCCGCGTCGCGGGACGCGCGCGGGCGGCGCCGGGCTAAGCCCGGGCAAAGGGCGGGCCCTCTGTGGCCCTCAGAGGACCGATTGAGGCCGGGACGGGCCACGTCATTAACCTGTAAGATTAGCACACGTGAGCACCTGGTTTGGGTGACCTGCTCATCCTTTGGACTATAGATTTTGTTCTATTGGTTTTAATCTATTCATTTTGGCTAATTGGTATCACTGTATGTGTTGGTGATATTATATTGTATTACTGTTTAATTTAAATTTTAGGAACTCCCAGGGGTGTGCCTACCATGGCCAAATCTACATTGAGTAGTAAATCCTCTACTGCCTCAACATTAGACAACTACTTAGTTAAAGTAGTTACAAAAATCAATAGTGATAGGCGTAAATCTTTAGGTCAGGGGTCCAATTTAACGACCATCTGCCCTTTATTAGATCATATACCCACCATATCTTCCCCTCCATTTCATGGTGCGAACAGTTCCAATGATAACCATGATTTGGTAACCCTGGGCGATCAAGTTCTTGTTGAACAAGAATTGCCAGAAGCAAATAGGGACTCAGTAACTGATGTAAATGAGGTCCCACCAGAAGAATCCCCGGACCTGACTACTCAGAGAGTGCTGAGATCCCGTAAACGCACTCAACTGAAACAGGGAGGTGCACGAAGCATCCACAAAAAAACGGGTTCAGCATCTTTAAACGGGGTTACCTCGGAGTTAGCCTCTTCTAATAACCCAACAACTAAGATAGATCCTGACCAATTAGATTCTTTGGTAGGCCTTTTGGAGGCAAAAATTTTAAAAATAGTTGAACCCCTAGTAACCAAGATTGGTGAACTATCGGCAGAGATTGAAGGTCTACGTAAACTCATGGCCCTTAGTAACAATTCTCCCGGGAAATCTTGTAGTGTAGCTGGGGGTTCATGTGGAACTGTTGATCCCCATAAGTCCTCAAAGGTAATTCCAAACTGTGCTGAACCCCTGGCTGTTGTACCCACGATCATTGTGAATAATATCTCACCTCTAGATAGCTGTTCAAGGAGCAACCAGGTACTCGGAAGTATGCATACAGGAGGAGCGAAACCAGACTTACCCCCTGATTGCACCCCATTTGTTGTAGTGTTAACAAATGTACCCCCCCTGAAGGATGGTGCCCAAAAAATTAACTCAGAATCCCATGAATCTCTTAAAAATAAAACAGTTTCGTGGTTAAATAAACATTGTGGATTTCCAGTGCATTTAGCCCATCAGATATTAACAACTAGAAGAGTTTCATGGATAGGGCATTCTCGTAAGAACACAAAGGGCATTGTGTTATAATAAATTTCAGTAATCCTTCCTTAGTTAATAACACCCTATTGAAAGCTACCTGCTCCCTCATACCGATCAGGGTATTACCCTCCGATCACTGGGTTATTTTTATAGGCAACAGACAAGGATTAGTGATCCGTTGGAGGGCAGAGTACGTTACCCTGAAGGACAGTTTTTTCATGGTGTCGTCACCTCTAATCGTTTTCAAGTTTTGAGTGATTTAGACTCTAATGACTGACTCCACCATGATTGGGTCACTCCCAGACCTACTAGGGAAGGTTCAATTTCAATACTGGAGGAGGGCCAGGGATTAAATGGAACTGAGTTAAGCACGAGGGTAGAGGGCACCCTAAATGCTATGACTGTAGTGAGGAATGTTACTGTTGAAAATGTGGATAGTATAGCTGCTGTTCCATTGCAGCCTTTAGGCACAAGTGTCCTTAGTTGGAATATAGCCGGCCTTAACAGCAAAGCACATGATCCCATATGGAGGGACTGTTTATTAGGCCACAAAATTATTGGGCTACAAGAAACTTGGGACACTGAAAGTACCTTCTTGTTGGATGGGTTTTCTGCTTTTTGGTCACCTGCGGTGGTCTCTTGCAGGGGGAGGGCAAAAGGCGGACTTCTCACTCTCATTTCACTGACACTTGAGGGCAAATATAGTAAAGTGGAGTCAGGCTCGCCTTATTGCCTAGCAGTGGAAATTCAATCCAACTCTAATGGGAACTGGCTTATTGTAAATTTTTATAACTCGTTTACTAAGAGCACGCCAAATGAACATTTAGTCAGTCTATATGATTTTTTGCAAATGTATAATGAAACTAACAAGAATCCCTATTCGGTTATAGTGCTTGGCGATTTTAATGTTCATTGTTGTTTTAACAATTGTTTTGTATGGGACAGCCTAGGTCCACCAAATCAAGGTAATACGCATTTCGATCATACACCACAGGGCATGTATCTAGATGAGCTTCTTGCTGGCAATGCCTTGGTTCATCCCGTTAATCATTTAAATGATATCCCAACCTATAAAGGAAATGGCTTAGGCTCCACCATTGACTACATTTTTGTCAGTACTAACCTAGCAAATAATGTAAGTCAATACAAGGTAAATTGGTCTATTTACAGTGACCACAATTCTGTCCAGATAATTCTGACTGATGATCTTAGGAAAAGAGAATCTGACAATCCCACTGTCAGAACCCTGGACATAAGGCCAACTGACCAAACACGTCGCCTGAAATGGTGTCAGGTGGTACCAAAGGATTTTAATGAGAATTTGTGGGGAACGGTTGGGGATGAATTAGATATGTGTTTGCAAGATGGGATCTTTGGTGAAGCAGTCCTGACAGCTTATGGTAAAATTTGTTCTCAGGTAAATAGTGATCTTAAAAAAGTATGTAAGGCCAAACCAACAAATGGGGAGAAATGGTTTGATCACAGCTGCTCATCAGCCCAACGGAAGCTAATGAGAGCTCTGAAAGCTGTTCCACCAGACAGAGCAGAAATCGCTGTATTCAGGAAAGCCTATAAAACGGCTCAGAATAATCGTAAAAATGAAATTAGGGAAGAGGCATGGAATGAACTTTTATCCATCGATGTTATCAAAAATAGTGCCAAATTTTGGTCTATCGTAAACAAGCCTTTTTTTAATGGTAAAAGTAATAACGAGCTTGACTGCGGTATCCAAGAAGATAAGTGGTTTAGCCATTTTAAACAGGTGTATGATGGAGATGGCCCGAGGGTGACGTCTTCACTTAACTTGGAGAATTATACCCTGTCCTTCACAGAACTAGAGGTCACAAATGCCATCATGCAAATGACAAGTAACAAGGCGCCAGGACTTGATGGAGTCCCGGCAGATCTTTTTAAATCAGATATAAAAACCTGGTCTAAAATTTTATTTAATGTCTTCGTAAACGCATGTCAACTGGGCCTACCATCGACTTGGGCGAAATCTGTCATCATCCCCATTTTTAAAAAGGGTGATAGAGGTGATCCGAGCTGTTACCGTCCAATCTCCCTTATAGATTCTTCCGTGAAAGTACTGGGGAGGGTTGTCCTTGCCCAACTGACCGGTTGGCTAGAGGAAACAGGAACACTCTCTAAGGTCCAGTACGGATTTAGAAAAGGGATGGGTACCATAGATCAATGTCTAAACTTACAACTATTAATTGGCAAATACACGGTGGCCAAGAAGGGAACCTTATTGGTGGCCTTCATGGATCTGTCATCGGCTTTTGACCGTGTAAATAGGTCAAAACTATGGTCCCTGCTCCTATCCCATGGAGTAGACAAAGACATCGTCTACTTCTTAGCGGATCTACATAGTGAGTTATCGGCAACAGTTCGCTATGATCAAAGGGGTAATTGTACAAAAGATATACCCATATCAAATGGGGTTAGACAAGGGTGCATTTTGGCACCTCTTCTTTTTACACTTTACATAAATGAACTAGACAATACCCTAATCGCCTCATGTAATGATATCCCTCGTGCAGGGAAATGTTTAATCCCTGCACTTTTATATGCTGATGACGCCGCCCTAGTCGCAAGAACGGGAGTGGGCCTTCAGTTACTGCTTGATTCATTTGCTGGCTACATGAAGGCCTTGGATTTATCTGTCAACTTTGCTAAATCGCATGTCATGGTCATCGGTCCTAAATCCGCTAAATCTAAAACCTTTAAATGTGGGGGTCACCAATTATCCAGGGTATCTTCATTTCCTTATTTGGGCGTTCTTTTTGACGACCAGGGTTCTTGGGTAACCCAAATAATAGCAAAAAAGATTGTTTTTTCCAGAGCAACTGTGGGTGTTCTGGGTTTTGCCAGAAAGCTAGGTGCCAGACCAATGAGGGCCCTTATTCAAGTTTATAAAGCTAAGTGTCTCTCTTTGGCATTGTATGGAGCTGAGATATGGGGCATAAAAAATGTCAAAAGCATTCAGATTGTTGAGGATAGATTTTTAAAAAACCTCCTTTCAGTCCCGATCTCAACTGCTAACTATAATGTCCATCAGGAACTCTGAATTGGTTTTCTAGAAGACAGTATTGCCCTGGCCCCATTATTGAAATGGATTAGCATTTGGCTTAACCCGGATCTACAGCTGAATCGTACAATTATGAAAGATTGTACATTGCTAGATTATGGGTCGCGTATACCCTGGCTGAAATATATTCGGAACCTGGCTATTAAGCTAGGTAGACCCGAATTATATCAGTCTCCAGAGGCCCTGGTAAAAGGTGACATTAAATGGTGTAAAGAAACATTTATGCACATATCTACCATGGATAGGGAAGGGAATGAGCTGGTTAAGGGCACCGTTAGGGCCCACCAGCTTTGTAAAACAACACCATCCATGGAACCATATTTAGGAATTGTCACAAATGTAAATCACCGTTTCCTTCTGACTAGATTCAGATTAAATCAATTACATCTCCTGTTTGGAGATAAGAAAGGTTGGAAAAGGGCTGTGGACCTTGGCCCTTGTTCCTGTGATAATTTCTCCCCACAGGATATGACACATTTCTTCTTCTTTTGTGAGCACTTTATTGATATAAGGAAACGCTTTTTACTCCCTATATTAAGAAACAAAGTCTTTGTTCAGGTGAGACCTGCTCTTCTTTACCTTCAGATGTTAAATGATGTTTGGGAAACTTTTAATATTGCGAATTTTTTATCTGCGGTAATTCGCTCCTTGAGGAAATGAACTGTACCCTTTTTAATGTTTTAAACTGGACACGTTGCCCTGCTTAACTAATTTGTGTCAATGTGTTTTTTAGCTGTAGCGATTATTTAAAATGAAATTTGTATTTTTAAGTCTATTTATTGTAGTATGCTTTTATGGTTTGCACTTAAACCGAATAAAGACTTTTTGACTGACTGACTGACTGACTATTTCCTCGTCAGACATGTGGACAGTAAAAAATGAACAAGGCAGTCCAAAAGAGGTCCTTCTCATGCTGGATTGTCATCTTCATTAAAGTGTGCTATGCCCTTGCTAAGAGGAAATCGTCAGAGGGAAGATGGAAACCCCATACTCATGCCACCAGAACAATGACTTTAGCTTCATCTCTGGCTCGGGGTGCTCCTGTGTATGAGTTTTGTTACTCAGTGACTTGAGCTTCCATCCCTGTTATTACTTGGACAGGGAGATGAGAAGGGATGTCAATTTTGTTTGTTCCATTTGGCAGGATTTCCTTGTATGATAACTCCTGGTCCTCCACATGGGAGGAGGTACTGCTAGAGTATCTATTCAAAAGTGAGAAATCTGCAGGTAGAAGTATGCATAAGAAGAAAAAAGTTGCTTACTTTTGATAATGATCTTTCTAGTGGATACTCAGTCTACCTAATTATTACTCCCCTATTCTGCCAGACTCCCAGTTTTGAGGGATCACCCTACTTTCTGATACTAGTAAGGTTCCCACTTAGTTTGTTGCACTACACATCCATGTATGATCTGATGCTTCTCTTATCTGTGCCTTTAAGTGTTGAGAAGAACTGAACGAAGACCTGACGTCAGTGCACCAAGGTGGTATTATATGGCTCCAATGAAGTCACACCTGTACCGTTTCGGGTGCTGAGATATGAACTAGTACTACCTACTGGCAGAGGAAATCTGTCAAAAGTTCCTGGACCCATTGCGATGCCCCAGGATAGTCCAAAGGGGAGGAATATGTAGGTAGAAAGACTAGCCACTAGAAAGCTATTTAACAACGATATGTAAGATTTCGACATGGTAGCTGAGTGAAACCCATTTTCTATGCTAGCTGCAAAAGTATTTAATAAGCTTAACTCTATAAAGGAACCACAAAACGTTCCATGACTTTGGTGCACAGCTATAAAATAACGGTTAAATAAAAGGTTCTTAACTCCATGGGGGGGACACACGTTATATTATGATTGAATATGTCACAGCATCCAAAGTTGGATAATAGAACCCTTTGTGTGACTGGTGTGTGTCCCTTGTCCCCAACATAAAAGTAACTGTAGACCCCATACCCTTAACTATTCTTAGGTGACTTCAATATGTATTTTCTTCTTTCAAGGGGGAAAGTATTGACCGGATTGAAAAGAACATATCGACCTCAACCAACTACGTGGAGAAGGCTAAACTGCAGTTGGAGACAGCCATCGTGAACAAGTCAAAATCTAGAAAGGTAGGCTGGACCTCCTCCCAGAAGCTGTTTGGCCAATGTATACAGGCATACAGGAATACATTTTACCCATGCTGCACTCGCACAGTGGCCCTTGGAACAGAAGTGACATTTGAGACCAGAACTGGAATGTAGACATCATCCATCAGAAAATGTATCCACTCAAGAACTCTTTGAGAACAGAGACTAACACAAACTGTGTGCATCTGCGTGTAGTATCTGCATGTGTGTGCAAGTGTGCTTGCATGTGTGTGTGTGTGAGCTTCCATGAGTGTGTGAGCTCACGTGTTTGTGTTCACCTGTGTGTGTGCGCGTGCGATCAGTGTATGCTTGCCTCTGTGTGTGTGTGTGGCAGGTGCAAGCCCAAATTGTGTTCACACGTGTCCTTGCCTGTGTGTATGTAGACAGCTGATGATATAGACCAGAAACATACTGAATCTTTTATTTTATTTTTCCCTGGTCCAAAGATAAATATTGCTTTTGTTATTTTGTTACTTTCAGTGCACTATCCCTCTACACCTGCCCTCTCTCTTCTGCCCTTCAGACTCGACTCCACTCTACACCCACAATCTGGAACACCTTTCACTTCAGCACCAACTGCACTACAGCCTATGAATACCTTTGAAACCGAGATAACTGTTGCAAATCAAACTGCAATGTAGACTTCATCCATTAGAAGATTTCTCAGCTCAGAAACTCCCCAGACTGGTGACCAACATGTGCTATGTGTGCCTGCACAGTATATGTATCTGTGCGCTCCTCTGTGTATGTATGCTCCTTTGTATGCTTGTGTTTGTGCATGCTCTACTGTTTTTCTTTGTGTGCTTTCCTGTGTATGCTCCTGTGTCCACTCTTTAGTGTGCACCTGTTCCTCTGTGTGTGTACGCTCCTTTGTGTATGCTCACAATTGTGTGCGCTCCCCTGTTTGCATGTACACTTGTGTGGATGCGCGCTCCTCTGTTTCCATTTCTGTGAGTGCGTGTACTCTCTCCAGCGCGTGCGCTCCAATGTATGTATATTCTCTCCTTTATATAAGGGAGTGCATTACTGTGTGTGTGCGCGCTCCTCTGTGTGGGATCATGTATGTGTGCCTATTCCTTAAGGTGTTTATGTGCATATGCCTCTAAGTGTTTGTGCCCTTGCAAACTTGTGTGAGACGGTGTTAGAAATGGGATTTTTGGTCGGCTAGGGCATGTGCCAAAGTCGGGCAGAAACCACCACTCTAGTCAGGATAAGGGAGTTACACTCCTAAAATAACCCCTGCTCACCCCCTTGGTAGCTTGGCACGAGCAGTCAGGCTTATCTTAAAGGCAGTGTGTAAAGATTTTGCACATAACCAACAGTAATGCAGTGTAAGCACTCCAAAAGGACACCAAACCAGTTTAGAAAAATATCCAATATTTGTATATATTTAAGACAAGACCAAAAATGATAAAAATCCATAATACAGTACTTAAAAATCTTCAATTATCAAAATATGCTTGAAAAATAGTTCCTTGATGTCGATAGCTCCGTCCAGGGCTATCACGGCGTCGTAAGCAGACAAATCCAAACAGTTTTGGCTGACTGTGGCGTCGCGGGCCAGCTACAGTGTCAGTAAGACCCGCAAACAGTACCTTTTAGAAATGCAGGGCATCGGCGACCTCTCGTTTGAGTTTCCGAAAGCACAGCGTCTGCAGGAGTCGTCGGGGAACTCCCCTCTGTTGTAGTCCGGAGCGCCGGCATCGGCAGGCGTCCGGTGTGGCGTGCGGTGCCCTCGGGTCGCGGTGCGGGCAACAGCTCGGTGGCAGAGTCAGATGGCGTCGTCGGTGAGACCAGGGTCGCGTTGCGAGGTGAAGACGGTGCTCGTTGCAGTGCTGGCAGGTTACGATGCAAGCAGCGGCGTCGTGGCTGAAGCGTTGTCGTGGGCTGACGAACTGGAGTCGATGGTGCCGGCGTCGGTAGGGCCAAGGCTGCGGTGCGGGATGAGGGCGGTGTGTCATGTAACTCTACGAGCGGTGCCCTCGAACCACGGTGCAAGCAGCAGCATAGATTTCGGCGTGGAGCGTCGTCGCGAGGCGGTGCGGAGTATGGGGCCCACACATCGTGGTGCAAGCGGCGGCTCGGTGGTGGCGTCAGCAGGGGTTGTCGTGAGACCAGGGTCGCGGTGCGGTGGTGCCCTCTGCGATGCCTTCAGGACATGGACTCAACAGTGGCGTCGTAGACGGCATTGGGTTGCTTTTTCCTCTGTTGCAGCACAAAACACACAGTCACCAGTGCTGAGGGCAGAAGAGCTTGAAGTCTTTGCTGTTCCTGAGACTTCTTGAACAGGGGACAAGCTCTACCTCAAGCCCCTGGAGAAACTCACAAAAGTAGATTGCAGAAAGTTCAGTCCAGTCCTTTCACTGCCCACGACAGAAGCAGCCACTGCAGGCCAACACAGCAAATTGGTAGTTCCTCCTCACAGCTTCTCCAGCTCTTGGCAGTCATCTTGATCCAAAAGAGTTCTAAAGTTCAGCGGTCTGGGCCCCAATATTTATATCCCAAAATCCTTTGATCTCTTAGGCAGAGAGTGTCTGTGCCCAGCCAGAACCAATTCTGCCTTCTCTGGTGTGACTTCCTGGCAGGAGGTGGAGGGGGCATGGTCAGAAGCAGACCAGGCTCTTTGAGGTGCAAATAAATCTCCTCCCCCTTCCCCAATTGCAGCCCAGGTCTATTCAGCCCTTTCCTGTCCCACCTAGACTATCTGTAGCCACTCCTGCTCCCCAGCCTTCTGGCATCCAAAACCCTGACAGGCAGTCCACATTCCAGCAGAGGCACAAGAAAATACCTACTTTCTAAAAGTGGTATTTTCAAACACAATGTAAAAATCACCTTCACTACAAGATGCATCTTTAAATTCTGAGTTCATGCATACTAACTTTATTTTCTTACCGGGCCAGTTATTGTTTATAAGTTGTTAAAAACAAACTGCCATTCTGTCCTATGGCGAACAGGTAGCCTTGCAATAGCGAAAAACAAAAATGGCCGTAATTCGCTACCAGGACATGCCACATACACCAGGGCATGTCCTACCTTTCACATACACTGCACCCGGCCCACAGGAGTACCTTGGGCCTACCTTAGGGGTGGCGGACATGTAAGAAAAGGGAAGGTGAGGGACTGGCATATGTGTGCACTGGCCAAGTCGACATGACAGTTACAAACCGCGCGCAGACTCCACAATGGCGTGTCTGAGTTACCTTTTTTAGGGCTACTCACGTGGGTGGCACAATCAGTGCTGCAGGCCCAATAGTAGCATTTGATTCACAGGCCCTGACACACTCAGTGCACTTTACTAGGGGCTAACAAGTAAATCAAATATCCAATCATGGAAGAACCAATACATAACACAATTTACCACAGGAGCACTTGCACTTTACCACTGATCAGCAGTGAGAAAAGTGCGCACAAACACTACGCCAGTCAAAACCGGGAGGTCAGAAAGCAAAAACTCAGCAGAAACACGCCAAAAGATGCCAAGTCTAACGGACGTTGTGTGTGCTCGCCTGTGTTTGTGCATTTGCCTTTTTGTTCTGTATGCATGTCTTTGTGTGTTTCAGTTTGTGCGTGTCTTTCCTTATGTGTGCGCATGCCATTGTCTGTGCAATTGCCCTGTGTGGTGTGCACATATGCCTCCTGTGTGTTTTTTCATTTGCCCTTGGTGTGCTTCTGCATGCGGACCATCGATTGCGCTTCCCTTCATATGTTTGTGTTTGCCTGAGAGTGTATATGGACCTGCAAACAAACTGATATATGGATGAATGTATTGATTTGTTATCGGTGAAAAGTAGCACAAGATAAGCAGTACTTTCTAGGGTCGAGCATGTGCTAGCACATGCATCTCGCTTGCGAGACACTGTTGTTAGCAAAGAGGGCTTTGAGCCCGCCCGTTGTTTACCATTTGTTGGCTTGCGTGGCACTGTTCAATACAGCCTCTTAATTTGTCAAGGCAGGCCTAACATCATTTCCATCCCTCTCTGTGGAGCAGAGACCAAGCACTGGTTGATTCAACTTAATTAGCGCCCTTCCTTTGCTCCTGACGTGATTGGGGTACTATTTTGTTTTTTTAACTGTTAGTGCCCTGCAAACAGAAGGCAAGTGACATGCAAAAACGTTCCCAACAGGACAAACTAAATTGCAAAGATTTTATTTTCTACAGTTAACTTTTTTATTTTGGCAAGTCTTCTTTTCTCACTTTGCAATCATGTTGTCTTTTATTTTTGCTCATGGGCACTGTTCTCAAAAGATGAGGATTATCTTATTGCAAAGTCACATTGTTTATTTCTTATGTGTAATTTCTGAAACGCTTTAAAATGTAATCGTGCAGTACACCTCAATCCACCCTACCTCACCCCACACCAGTCCACCCCACTCAATCCAATACACACCACACCAATCCATTGCACCCCACTCCAATCAAATCAATCTACTTTAATCCACTACACATCAATCCTTCCAATCTCCCACACTTCAGTTCGTCCCAGTCTAATGCAAAAAGACCTGTCACTATCCAAAAAAATCTGCCTCAATCCAATCTTCCACACTCCAATCTGCCCTACTCCAAAACAATCTGCCCTACTCCAAAACAACTTGCTCTACTCCAAAACAATCTGCCCTACTCCAATCTGCCCCACATCAATCTAGTCCACCCCACGCCACCCCAATCCAATGTACCCCAATCAATCCAATCCATCGAGTCCACCCGACTCTACTCTACATCTCCACTCTAATTCCGCCCACTCCAGATCACTCTAATCCAATGCACTCCTCTCCATTCCACCCACTCCAATCCACCACACCCAATCCAGCCCACTCTACCCCAATGCAATCCACCCCAATCTACTCCTATCCATTCCACCCCACTACCTCAAGCCACTCCAACCCACTGCACCCTATTCCACCCACTACACTGTATGACACTCTCTGCCACTGAACTCTGTAACCCCTCTACTCAGCTCTACAACACTCTTCTCCAAGAAATCCAGTCTACGACACTCTACTCCCACCCCCACTCTAGGACACTCCACGCCACTAACTTTTAGCAATGCTGAACAGCAGCCACACTGGTGTACAACATGAGCAAAAACATATCGCCAAAGCCAATAGCTCTTGTATAGGGGAGACCTATTGGCTTTGCCAATGCATGTTTTCATTGCAGTGCTCTCGCCCTCCACATCTTGGTCCTCTCACCCTCTGCCTCTTCGCTGTCGTCTTCACTCTGCACCCCTTCTGCATCAATCTTTCTTTCTCCCCTCATACTCTAACCTTGTCTCTCCTTTCTTCTTAGAAAAAAATCATGATTGGCATCTGCGTTGCTGTCCTGCTGCTGGTCCTCATCATCATCATCGGAGTAGCCGTCGGCTCGGGGTAGGGGACCTGGCCCTCCCTCACCAAGGGTCACTGCCTCTTCCCTTGCGGTAAGCGGTGTTTCTTCAGCTGGGTCAGGTGGCCCCAGTGGTGTCTAGTTCGGAAATCGCGTCCTTCTTTAAGACGACACTTGTGGCGATAGGTGGGGGTTCTTGTCACATATTTGGTCCCATAGTTGCTGTTCCTTTAAAGAGACCGCCGAAAGGAAGTGTGCAGGCTGTCAGTCAAGATAGTTTTATTCGGCTTTAAAAGCCATAAAAACAACAAATAAAATAGTTCCAAAGTACAGTTCATAGTTATTCGTCGTCATAAAAAAAAATACATAAAAAAAACAGCGACTATCCTTATTAAGACTTTAAAATAGCATCTTTTAAAAACTTTCTCATAGCAAAGAAAATTGCATCTGAAGACGACAGCACCTGTAGATTTAAGAAAATGGCTTTACAATTGCCAAATTGCAGTGTTCATAGCAAGGGCTTAAGAATGGCGTTCACGCGGTTGTTTGAAAAGGCCACAAAAAACGTAAAGTGCAGCGTCGTCTTGTGGAAGTGTTAAAACATGAAGACAGAATCTGTGAAAACTGCTTGATACCAGATCTGAATCTTACTAATAGGTTCCGTTCGTTTTGACTTGGAAACAGTTCCAGATGCGGCTACAGACCCAAAAAGTTGATAGTAGCCGTAGGCCCTTATTCTTAGCTCTGAATTCAAGGTAGGTTCCATTTACACAGATTTCATACCTATCACTGCGAATCGGTCTTGGACTGTTAAACAATTCTGTTCAGCCAGTCTTTTTATCACAGATTTTAATCAATTTTAACAATGAGAAGTTGTTAGTTAAGTTCATCCTGATACAGTCCACAATGATTTTCTGTGGCAGTTTGACACTAACTCAAGGGAGTGTGCAAACTGGTAGCCGAACTACACTTAGGCGCCTGTGCGCTCCCCCTTTCGTCCACAAGGTGCCAAAACTTTCATCCACAGGGGTTCCTAGACTGGTGATCACTTTGATCAAACAAATGGTGGACATTATTCTCTTGTGAATGAAGAGTGTGCGCTTCCGCTCTGTCCCTACCTATGACTGGAGGCAGTCCAAATCTGCGGACATATATGGAGAAATATGTGTAGGTTTTTGTGGTCAATGGACGGGAAATCTGTGGAATCTGCAATGAAAAAGTCATATTACCGTTTTTCTTATTAATATCATATGTACTAAGTACATCAAACTGCACTTACTGTATTTTTTACATTTCTGAACGTTTAGATAGCAAGCTAACTTAAACGTGTAAGGTCCCTGCCCCGTTCGAGTAAATCGTTTGCTACCATTTGTTAGTTCTGTTGTTAAGGTCTCCCTTACACGTTTCTCTTACCTTCCCCTATTCATCTCTCATCTGCGTTTGTCATGCTGTCCAGGAATACAATTATCTTCCTCCATCGCTCCATTGCATGTGTTTACATTGAACTACACCCTCTTAATTGCTGCATAATTAGATTGTCTTTACTTACGACTTCCTCTTCACTGGGATGTTTCAGTGTGAATTTTCCTGAAACATTAGCTTTTTATTAGTTACTCCCAATAACCATTAGATGGCAATGATGTTCCATGATATTCGTCAACGGCCATGTCATCAGTGGATTATTTTGATCTACCACCCAAACATTTTGCAATTTGAGACATTTGTTGTCTGTCGTCGTGTTTTTTAAAAACTTTTTTTTGGCAAATAAGCACAGGATTCACAAGTGCAAACAAAGGTACGTATTATGTAGTTTTGCAAGATTCCCTAGTGTTCGACTTTGACACACTACAATATTAACTCGGGGGGGGGGGGGGGGAGGGCCTGCGCAGCTGGTGATTTTTACACAAGGCACGCCGCACTTTACCTGTCTGCTCGCCCCAGGGGACTGCAAAGCCCGGAGCGTCCTGCGGCTAGAGCCGCATGCGTCGCTACAACTGCGCTGTAGTGTAGTTCCTATTTCCCTTATAGGCTCTGCGTATTGGAATAATATACACTATAGTTTTTGCATAGGACTAAGGTCAGTATGCCTCTATCAAGTTCATTAACCTTAATTACTTGTGAACCAGCTAACTCAGCGGTCACTAGAATCTTCTCGAATAAACAAGAAGGGAGTAGTTTCTGACAACCGCATAAACATTTGTTTCCCTTAGAATCGGAACGTGTCTCAGAATCGTGGAAACAATAGATAACAGTTTCACTCAGTCAATCGTGCATGCTTAGTTTCTTCAGAGTTACACAGAAATAGGTAGACGGGCTTCAATAAAAGGATTTATTGAACAGTCTTGTTTCTCGTGTAAGAGATATGAGCTGTTACAATCATTAGACAGTAAGCAAGATATAATACACACAGCATAAGCAGTAAGAAGAAATAATACTGCAATAGCATTGTCCGTTAGCTATGACATATATACATAAATAACGCAGGCTAAAAAATCAATTCTTGTCTGATGCTTCTAAATAGTTCTACCCCAGTGTACCTAAACTAAGTGTAGTACAAAGTAAGAAGTAGGTGCTGTTTTTTATGGTATGGTATATACTAAGTTTATTAACCAAGAGTCCCTCTAGGTTCTAGTCAGCTCCATACCTTAGAATGAGAGAGGTGGGAATCTCTTTCCGAATCTCAAACTCCAACACCCCGCGAAGGGAATCAGACCACTGGAAGCTGGATTCTCTGCGAGCAGGGATGACAGCGTCTGTTCAGTGCATCAGGCGGGGACTTGAATTCCTTGAATTCCTTCCGAACTTGCCGTGGCAAGCCATATCGAGCTGAGCCGTGCCGAGCCCTGGTTTCTCATGGTAAGGGAAGGTATATTTATACCTGGAAGGTACTTAACAATGCTAGCAATGACGTAAAGTCAGGCAGAGGAAGACGTCATGAATGAACCCCTAAGGAATAGTAGTTCATGCATAATAGATTAGTTCTCGGAGAAATCAATAATCCTAGCTAGGAAAAGTCCAGATGGCTTAAGGGTCTGGTTTCTAAGAACTTGTTGTGACGTGGGATGGACGGATGTAGGTGATCATGCCTGTATTTGGATAGCATGGCTAATGCCTAAATATGGACTGGGATTCTATGCCTAAATAAGGGCAATATGAATTGTGCCTATATAAGGACTTGATTCAGGGAAACCTATGTACGGGCATCTAAATCGAAACACAACACCCACTCCATTGACGAATGATCGATATTACTAAATGCTAAACATGAAATGCTAAACATTTAAAATTGAGTACCGCATGCTGCTAAAAACATTTGTAAAAACATACTAAACATAAGTCTTTGTTTAAAAAACTTTTGCTAAACATGAAATGCAAAGGTGCTGTACATATTAAAGGAATGTTTCATTCTAAGCATATGTTTACAGTGAATGCTAAATGAATGAACATATATATATACAGTGATGAAATGGCTCACGAATACAGAAGAAAAGGTCAAAGCTATTTTATGTCATGGTACATAAATTAAATTGTGGTGAATAAAGGTGACAATGTGTCCCTGTTCTCTATGAATAGTCCTACTGTAAGCAGAGTTGTTTTAGCCATAAAAGATTTTTTTTTCCAAATTGGTCTTTTGTTTTGAAAAATGAAGGCCAAAGTCATAGATTATCCGCTACAATGTGAGCCAAATCAAAAGTCAGTGTAATAAGCCGGTGAAAACATGAAATCCTCTATTCCTGTAGACAAAAAATCGTCTACCGATGTCGGTGATAGGTCGATTGCCTCATTTAGAAGACTAACTGCACATAGATGTGACACATCGTCAGTAGCAGTGTTCGTTACCGATGTTACCTGTGTGCCTGTTGATCCATCTCGTACCTCAGCAGTAGCTTGTTGCGTCTGTTAGACCTCAATGAATGCCGTCATCAGGATCGGAAGCCTCTGGGGACAACACAGAGCATGGGCTGTTATCAGGTCCAGCAGAGTATCGATATCCGTTGGCATGACTGATGGGAGTGTTCGACAGATGTCTAGCACGCATTCTTCACCGCAAAGCAGGCAGCGTAGAACAGGTAAGATGCAATCTTGCCATATTGGTCTGAATGACAGAAACCATGTGGTATTTAGTTCTCGTAGATGAGGTAAATTCAATAGCTGTACTATGCGCTCACGAAACTTCCTCTCCAGGAGAGCTTTCTCCAAGTCGCAGGGAGTAACCCTGGTGGATTGACTTGCTATAGCGTACCAAACACCGAGTGCACAAAGTTTGGAATGATTCCGAGGACTGCTTGAAAAGGTGTTAAGTCCTGAACATATGGTCTTAAATACATGCACAATACCGCTTGTATCAGACATGTTTAAGATGCGTCCCAACATTTCTGTGAAATGCGTAGGGCAGTTTGTCCTTAACAGAGCCTGTGTCTCAGCCGAAGTCCTAGCAACTTGTAGATTATAGGTTTCTTTGGCCAAGGTCAAAGGCACGGTTTGTTGTAAAAGAAAGGCTTTTATTCTGCTTAAAGTATCAATTCGTATAGAAGAGATGTTCAGTGAAGGCCATAAAGGCGACTCCCTGACTGTGTCTATATGGGGGAACAAGACTTGCATACAGCAAGTGACCCTGGAACTAACCGTTACTAGATATGGGATACCTGGCAACATACCACAACAGCTCTGATCATTCAACATGAGGTTACTCCCATTTGAAAGTTGGCAAAGCGTTTGAGTAATCATAGCGGCCGGTGAACCTTGCAGGTGGCAGGGCAAATTTGCAGTAGAACCGCTACAGGCCCTGTGTAAACTAATATCCTGACATATGAGTGAACCGCTCAGTGCATTTTCACAGTGTGTACCGCTAAGAAACACTTCACGCCCCCCACTCCAACATCTGTGTGTGTAAGGTAAATCCCAGGATGTCTTGATGTATTCTTTACCCAACCTTTCATATTTGCCTGCTGGCATGTGTTTGAGACAATACTGAAAATGGAAAGCTGTAACAGGCAGAGTTATTTTGCCATGAATGATCCATTCTGTAGCCGGTTTTTCTGCTACGGTAAATGGCAATTTTTTCCAGTTTTTCATTGCTCAGCACTGTATACTTTGCTCCCCTTTGTGCCAGTTCTATTTGTTTATCAGTGAGATTGTATTCAGAAAACAGATAAGACGTGTTGATTAAACGCCAAGGCACATAGCCTGCACGCAAGTTTTGTAGCGTCCAGCCTAATAACAGAATAGAACGTAATTGAGACTGGCCTTGTCACAGCAGGACCAAATCTTGTTCTACAATGTCTACAGCAGAGGATACAATGTTGCCCAATGAATATATCCTGGCTGACGGGGTCCGGCGGGCCCAGGGAGGCTTCCCCTGCGCCTCTGGGCCTGGAGCCCCGGCTGGGTCCAGGGGCCCCATCGGGCCCTGGGTCGGGAGCTCCGGCCCTGGGTGCCAGCCTGCGGCACTGCCAAAGGCTTGGGACAGGGTTCCGTTGTGGCCGGGGAGCCTCCCCTTGCTTGGCTGGGTTCAGGAGCTCCGGCCGGGCATCTGAGGACCCCGGGGAGGGTGGCCTCTCCACCCCGGGCTCCGTCCTGGGTCCTGCTGCGTGGCAGGGTGGCCGGGACGGGGTCCGGTGGGCCCGGCGAGGCTTCCCCTGCGCCTCCGGACCTGGGAGCCCCGGCTGGGTCCAGGGGCCCCGCTGAGCCCCGGGTTGGGGGCGCCGGCCCTGGGCCCCGTCCTGCTGCGTGGCAGGCTTCCCCTGCGCCTCTGGGCCTGGGAGCCCCGCTGAGCCCTGGGCCCCGTCCCGCGGCACTGCCAAAGGCCTGGAACGGGGTTCCGTTGTGGTCGGGGAGCCTCCCCTTGCTTGGCTAGGATCAGGAGCTCCGGCCGGGCCCCTGAGAGCCCCAGGGAGGGCGGCCTCCCCACTCCGGGCTCCGTCCTAGGTCCTGCCGCGTGGCAGGGTGCCCGGGACGGGGTCCGGTGAGCCTGGGGTGGCTTCCCCTGTGCCTCCGGGCCTGGAAGCCCCGGCTGGGTCCAGGGGCCCCGTCGGGACCCGGTTTGGGGGCTCCGGTCCTGGGCCCCGGCCTGCGGCACTGCCAAAGTCCCGGGATGGGGTTCCGTTGTGGCCAGGGAGCGTCCCCTTGATTGGCTGGGTTCAGGAGCTCCAGCCGGGCCCCTGAGGGCCCCAAGGATGGTGGCCTCCCCACCCCGGGCTCCGTCCTGTGTCCTGCCGCGTGGCAGGGTGCCCAGGACGGGGTCCTGCAGGCCCGGGGAGGCTTCCCCTGTGCCTCTGGGCCTGGGAGCCCCGGCTGGGTCCAGGGGCCCCGCCGAGCCCCGGGTTGGGGGCGCCGGCCCTGGGCCCCGTCCTGGGTCCTGCTGCGTGGCAGGCTTCCCCTGCGCCTCTGGGCCTGGGAGCCCCGGCTGGGTGATGTCGGGTGCTCTGGCCCTGTGCCCCGTCCTCCGGCCTGCCGCTACGCCAAGGGCCCGGGACAGGGGTCTGTCGGTCCCATGCAGGCCTCCCCTGCTTGTCAAGGTGTCCTCCGGCCCCGGGTCGGAGGGCCCGTCGGGTCCCCCACGCAGTCTCCATGGCTGGGGCCCAGCTAGGGCCCTGGGCCTCCGGTCCCACAAGCCCCGGCGCCCGCTCCCTCTTTTTGTTGGGGCACAGAGCGACCAGATGGCTTCCCTTTCGAGCCCATCCATCTGGTCGCGCCTTTCCCTTCGGCCATCTGGTCGCGCATATCCCCTCGGCCATCTGGTCACGCATATCCCCTCGGCCATCTGGTCACGCATATCCCCTCGGCCATCTGGTCGAGCCTATCCCCTCGGCCATCTGGTTGAGCCTATCCCCTCGGCCATCTGGTTGCGCGCAATGCTTTCCAAAGGGGTGACCAGATGGCAGGGCTTGCCTGGAAGTCCCGATGAGGGTCCAGGAGGTCGAGTACATTTGCGCCTTGGGTCCCCTCTGTTACATCGTGTGCACGGATTACAAGAAAGGGGGGTAATTTTCCTCCGGATTACTAGGGAGAGGATCAGTCAGACCTCCATGAGGTCCGGCGATTCGGAAACAGGGGAAGGCAGAACCCGGGCCTGCCCGCCGGAGCCCCCAGGGGCCCGGGTACGCACCTGCCTCTCAGCCCCTTCCTGATGGTCCTTTATCTCCGAGTTTGCTGGCTCAGACCTCCGTGAGGACTGGGGATGCCGAGACAGGGGAAGGCATCACCTGGGCCCGCCCGATGCAGGCCCCTAGGGGCCCGGGTACGCATACCTGCCTCTCAGCCCTCTTCCCGATGGTTTTTTTTCTCCGAGTTTGCTAGGTCAGACCTCCGTGAGGTCGGGCGATCCCGAGTCGGGGGAAGGCAGCACCTTGGCCCGTCTGCCGGGGCCTCCAGGGGCACGGGTACGCACCTGCCTCTCAGCCCCTTCTCGATAGTCCTTTTTTTTCCGAGTTTTCTCAGTTAGACCTCTGTGAGGTCCGGTGATGCTGAAACGGGGGAAATCTGAAAGAAACACGTTAGTTAGATTCCTCACCTTAGAATATCCCCAGGCGTCAGACTGGATCCGGAAGATTTTTCGTCAGCAATACCCCTTGCGCGTCGCTAGGCGTCGTCTGCGGCTCCGCGTCCGTCGTCGGCGTCGTGCGCCGGAATGACGTCGTCGGAGTACTTAGACGCCGCCCTCGCGCGCTGACGTCAGTTCTTCTTTTTTCCGCGCCAGTAAGCGCAGATCCGGGAGAGCTACCCCTTTAGTCAATTTTTGACTAACTTTTTTGATCCTTTTTGATCGTGTCTCGACACCGGTGCCGGTAGGATGCCTGGGTTTAAAGCCTGTACGGACTGTAACCGATTGATGTCGGTTACGGACCATCACCGCCGGTGCCTTTACTGCTTGGGCCTCGATCACGACGCGGAGTCGTGTTCGGACTGCAAGGCCCTGACCTCGAAGGCTAGACGGGAGCGGTCCCGTAAGCTTCTCGAGATTCGCCACTCGGCTCCGCGCGCCTCTCGATCCCGGTCCAGGAGGAGGTCCAAGGATCGGTCGCGGAGCCGCAGCCGACGTCACCATCGGTCGTCGGGATCCAAGTCTTCGGGTAAGTCGAAGCATTCCAAGAAGTCCAAGAGGCGACACCGCTCTTCGGACTCCCCTCGCCGGTCGCGCGACTCGGCCGAGGGTCCGGGTGGTTCCACCCCCGCGGCTCCGGCGGAGCCGCAGGCGCCGCGCACGTCCCCATACCCTCCGGTCCCTGGGACTAACGCGACGCCGGCGGAAGTCAGTGCCTTCCTCTCAGCCATGAGGAACCTGGCTCCGCCGTCGGCGCCCGCTGGTGCGCCTTCGGGCTCCGCGGACCCGACTGGGCTGCCTTGCCTGCCGGTGGCTCCGGCCCCGGCGCCGTTGACGGCTCCGGCCTCGACGCCGCAAGCGCCCGAGGGACCCGTTCTCGAGTCCCCGTCGACGCCGGTCGACCTCGTCACGCCTCCTCCGCCGGCGTCGACACCGGTACCACCCCCGACGCCGACGTCGACTCCGCTCGACATCGTGCCCCAGTTCAGTCCCACTCCGGGCCCGGCGCCGGTCCGGCGTCGATGGACGCCGAGATCGGCGCCGCTAGAGACACATTATGTCTACCGCCCGGCTCCGTTACTTTCTCCTCTATACCAGGAGTCGGATGATGGGGACAACTGGGAGGGATCCGAGGATCCTATGGCCCTTCAGGCTCAAATGTCACAGGACTGGGCAGATGAACTGGGGGAGGCCAGTGGCCTGGATACCTCTCCAGACACTGGATTTGTCTCTCCTCCGACTGTCGCTTCGGAGGAGGGCGCTGCTTTCTCTGTGGTGCTGCGAAAGGCGGCCGCAGCCTTTGGGCTCGAGCTGCCTGCCGTGGCTGTGAGGACTAACGTCCTTACTGAGGTGCTTCAGTCTGCAGCAAGCTCCACTGAGCCTCTGCTGCAATTCAATGAGGCCCTCATTGACGTTCTGCAGGGCACCTGGTCCAAGCCCTCCACAGTTCCTCCTGTGGACAGGAACGTCGCCAGGCGCCACCGCCCTGCTCCGGGCGACCCCAGTTTTCTGTCCCAACACCCTACCCCTGAGAGCCTGGTTATCCCGGGCTCCACCTCCCAATCCTCTTTCCCGACCGCCCCGCCGGACCGGGATTCCAAGAGACTAGAACAGTTTGGCAAGAAGCTGTTCTCTTCCCTTAGTTTGGGCCTGCGGTCTTTGAACACCGCTTGTCTCTTGGACCGTTATTCCCACTCTCTGTGGGATGCGGTGGAGGACGCGCTGCCCCTGTGTCCGGAGGAGGTCCGGACACGACTTACCCAGGCTCTGGCCGATGGGAGGGATGCCGCGCGACATGCTATACGTTGTGGGCTTGACACCACGGACTCGCTGGGTAGGGCCATTTCTACCACAGTGGCGCTTAGACGTCACGCCTGGCTGCGGTCCACATCATTTTCGGGCGATGTCCAGAGCACTCTCATGGACATGCCGTTTGATGGCACTCGCCTGTTTGGCGAGAAAGCGGACAGTGCGCTGAACCGCTTTTAAGACTCCCAGGCTACGGCCAAGTCCTTGGGCCTCTCAGCCCCGCGGTCGCAATCTTCCGCCTTTCACCCCTTTCGTGGCCAAGGAAGGGGTGCCTCCTCACGTGCGCCTAGCCACCAGCCGCAGAACCAACTTGCGCGCGGTCGCGGACGTGGTTTCCGCCGAGGCGGTTCTGGAGGACGACGAGGTCAGCCCACATCCACCCCGGCAGCATCCGCCTCAAAGCCTTCCTAGTCCGAACTTTCAGGCCCATTCCACGCCAGTGGGCGGCAGAGTTCGCCATCACCTGCTCCACTGGCGGTCCATCACATCGGACAGGTGGGTGCTGCAAATCGTCCGAAGGGGCTACTCCCTCCCCTTCGAGACGACCCCTCCAGCCATGCCACCGCAGCACCACCGTATCTCGGGGGATCATTTGAATCTTCTCCACGAGGAAGTTTCGGCCCTCTTGGCCAAGGGGGCCGTCGAGCGCGTTCCGAGTCCAGAAGTAGGTCGTGGTTGTTATTCCCACTACTTTCTGGTTCCCAAGAAGGGCAAAGGGGGCCTACGCCCTATCTTGGACCTCCGGAACGTCAATGCCTTCCTCCGGAAGGAAAGGTTCAAGATGTTGACTTTGGCTCAGGTTCTAGCTGCCCTAGACCCCGGAGACTGGATGGTAGCGTTGGACTTGCAGGACGCATATTTCCACATCCCCGTCCTGCCGGCCCACCGGCGTTACCTGCTTTTCACGGTGGGCCAAGAGCACTTTCAGTTTACCGTGCTCCCCTTCGGCCTCACCAGTGCCCCTCGGGTGTTCACGAAAGTGATGGCGGTGGTCGCAGCTCATCTGCGCAGATCAGGGATTCCAGTCTTCCCCTATCTCGACGACTGGTTGTTGAAGGCGGGCTCGCCCCAGGCAGTCGTCTCCCACCTCCAGACTACGGCGGATCTCCTGCATTTGCTGGGGTTTTCCATCAACGTGCCGAAGTCACACCTGAGTCCCTCTCAGAAGCTCCTCTTCATCGGAGCGGTTCTCGATTCGGCGCAGTTCCGGGTCTATCCACCGGAACAGCGGGTCCGGGATATACAGGCCCTGATTCCCATCTTTCGGCCTCTATCCTGGGTTTCGGTCAGGCTAGTGTTGCGGCTTCTGGGGCTGATGGCCTCCTGCATCCTACTAGTGCATCACGCCAGGCGGCGCATGCGGGCTCTGCAGTGGGACCTGAAGTTTCAGTGGGCCCAGCATCACGGCAACCTGTCCGACCATGTCTTGATCTCGGCGGGCACTGCACAGCAGTTGCAGTGGTGGCTCACGGACCGCGATTGGGTCATGGGCAGAAGCCTCTCCCTTCCCCAACCGGAGCATGTCGTAGTGACTGATGCGTCCCTCCTGGGATGGGGTGGCCATATGGGAGAGGCGGAGATCAGAGGCCTCTGGTCTCCGGCGGAGTCTCGTCTCCACATCAACCTGTTGGAGTTGAGAGCGATCCGACTTGCACCGAAAGCCTTCCTTCCCTCTGTCCGGGGAAGTGTCGTGCAGGTGTTCACGGACAACACCACCGCCATGTGGTATTGCAACAAACAGGGCGGGGTGGGGTTGTGGACCCTTTGTCAGGAGGCCCTGCGCCTCTGGACGTGGCTGGAACACCAGGGCGTCACCCTGGTGGTTCAACATCTGGCGGGCTCTCTGAACGCCAGAGCAGACGAACTCAGCCGCCGGTGCATGATGGATCACGAATGGCGTCTGAACTCCGAAGTGGCGCAAGGTCTCTTTCAGCAGTGGGGAGAGCCTTGGTTAGATCTATTCGCCACCGAAGAGAACGCGCAATGTCAGCAGTTCTGCGCGTTGGAATTTCCAAGGCGGCACTCGCTCGGCGACGCTTTTCGTCACGAGTGGAGTTGCGGTCTGTTGTACGCCTTTCCGCCTATACCACTTCTGCCCAGAGTGCTGAAGAAGATCAGGCACGACCGGGCCCAAGTCATCTTGGTGGCTCCGGATTGGGCACGAAGGTACTGGTATCCCGAGCTACTCAGTATGTTGACCGATCCTCCGATACGTCTGCCCCTTCGGGAGGATCTTCTGTCGCAGCAGCAGGGGACGGTCCTCCACCCGAACCTGTCCAGCCTCCACCTCCATGCGTGGAGATTGAGCGGCGACAGTTGATGCCATTTGACTTGCCTCCTGAAGTCTGTGATATCATTCTGGCAGCCAGGCGTCCCTCCACAAAGTCGGTATACGCCTGCCGGTGGAACAAATTTGTGGCATGGTGCACAGCATAGGCTGTGGATCCCCTTTCTGCCCCTCTTTCTGAGGTTCACCTCTTTCTTCTTTCTTTGGCCCGGCAGGGCTCTGCCCTGGGCACCCTGAAAGGTTATCTTGCTGCCATCTCTGC
>NC_140590.1:1251692655-1251695155 GCF_964204655.1 Triturus cristatus | reverse complement strand
GTGGGGGCCCTTCTGCTCCTTGCTGCTCACCGCGTTGTCTGACCACTCGCCGACCGGCTTGTGGCCCTCTTCACGACGCACCACGACAGTCTTTCATCACTGGTCTGGTTGCTCCAGACTGGCTCTTGCTCCCCTTCAACAGAGGAGTACCTCGGACCCTCCTGGTCCACTCCAGACGCCATCTTGACTCCACCGCGTGGGTTTGCCACTGCCAAGACCTGCTGCCCCACTCCTGGGCCCAGCATCATCGACAGCAGACACCTTCGTGGGACAGCTCGCCCTCCATCCTGGTTGCCGCCGAGCCTCCTGGTCCGAGGAACAGCCGAGTCCGACGTCATCCACTCACCTGGTCGAGGTGACTTCATCCGGTACCTTCCTGGTACCCACACGATCGCTGGCTAGCGGTTGAGAACTGAGTCCCCTCTGCTTTCAGGTTTCCTTCATCACCGATCCAGGCTTGGATCTCGCTGAACATCGACACTGGTCGCCTGCCCGCAACTTCTTCTTTCAGGCTCCTGAGACTACAACGAGGACTCCCGACATCTTGCTGAACCCCACGCAGCCGCAGCCTCTGGGCTAGGTAACTCGAGCATCTCGGTGCTCCATCGTAGGTTCACTCTACAAGTGTCCAGTTCCTTTTTCGTTTAGTCCCACTGATCGGATTCCTCCGGAATCAGTAACTTTAAACTTTCTAACCTCTCCCATTCCACTTGCAGTGTAAATGGTTTCGTGCCCTTCGGGCATTGGTGTAAATTGTGCAACCAGAAGTATTTTCCTAAGAGTTTTGTATTGTGCTTAGCTCCCTGACGCATAAAGAGCCAGGGTAGTCTTGTTATAAATAAATATCCTTTATTTTCATAACAACTTGTGTGGTGCCCTCTCACTTGGCGTTCAAGGGGTATATGTGATGGTAAACAGCTGGCTTAACACGCCTTCTAGAGTTTAGCCTGAAGACTGCTCTTGTCCACGCTACTAGGATAGCTGGTCTATAAGGTTGACTTACAACCAATCATCAATAAGGGTCGTTTGGAATGATACCCAGTGATCACTAGAATAGTGAGCACTGCATATCAGGCCAACTTCTCACACACGCGCGCTACACTGAACGGATCAGCGTGTGTCTACCCTTCGCCGACAGGTGTGGGTAACCCGCTGAACCCCGTTCGTGAAAGGGATTGCCATTATTTCCCATGAACGAGGAATTCCCAGTAAGTGCGGGTCATAAGCTTGCGTTGATTAAGTCCCTGCCCTTTGTACACACCGCCCGTCGCTACTACCGATTGGATGGTTTAGTGAGGTCCTCAGATCGCCCCGCCGGGGTCAGCAACGGCCCTGGCGGAGCACCGAGGACACGATAAAACTTGACTATCTAGAGGAAGTAAAAGTCCGTAACAAGGTTTCCGTAGGTGAACCTGCGGAAGGATCATTAAAGGCGGAGCGGCTCGAGCGACTTATGGCACCAGCCCGAAGCCCCCGACCCACCTCCTGCGAGCACGCACCGTAGGCACAGGGCCCGGCCCTGCCCCGGCTGGCGGAGCGGTACGTGGCTGCATGGGGTGCTTGGGTGAGGACCGGGATTTTGGCAGGCCCGACTGACGCGCGCAGGACCGGGGTTGGCCCCCATCCCCTGTCCCTCTCCGAGATGAAACCTAAGCTCACCCGGCACGACCCGGTCCCATGTGGCCAGGCTGAGGGGTTTGAAGACTTGCGTGGTCCCTGCTGGGTTACCCCGGGAGGGACCGGCGGCTGCGGGGCTGCCTGCTCCCGTCGCCCCGGGCAATGTTTTTTTTCTCCCGACGGTGCTGTCTGACTCCCATTGGGGAAGCCCGGGGCACCCGGGCCGTCTCGCCGCGTGGGCGTCAGAGGGACGGCGTCGCCTTCCTCCTGCGCCTGCAGATGGGCGAATGTTTTCGAAAACTTGCCTGTGACTCTTGGCGGTGGATCACTTGGCTCACGCGTCGATGAAGAACGCAGCTAGCTGCAAGAATTAATGTGGATTGCAGGACACATTGATCATCGACACTTCTAATGCACCTTGCGGCCCCGGGTTCCTCCCGGGGCTACGCCTGTCTGAGGGTCGCTCGATCGTCAAACGCCCTGGGGCTTCCCCGGGACGCGGCTGGGTCCGTCGCAGGGTGAGCTCTGCTTCCCCTTCGTCCCCCCATAAGATCTGATCGCCCGTGATAGGGTCCCTCGTCGGGTCCTGCTGCGGAGGTATGCTGCCGGTGCGCCTTTCCCCCCGAGAAGGGGGCCTGGCGACCGGTCCGCCCCGGGGCGCCTGGCTGTGTGCCGCGCGTGGCTGTCATTGGTGTCCCACCGGTTGCCCGCCCGCACGCATGTGCCTTGGGCACCCTCCTCCGCGGCCGGCTTCCCGGCGAGGACGAAAGCCCTCCATATCCGATCTGGGGAAAGAGGGCGCGCACTGCCGGGCCACCAGGCCCCTGCTCCGGCATGGGCCTGGCCTTCCCCGGCAACCCCCTTGACGCTCTGGCGTCGTCTT